>NW_016107608.1:22776-106640 GCF_001604975.1 Cebus imitator
GCTGAAACAGCAGCGCTGAGATTCCTGGTGGGTTTTTTTGCCCAGGAATCTCCTGGCCTGGCTCCCTATTTCAGTCTCCTTTTAAGTCAGATGAATGGGCGATCTGCCTTCCCGCGGCTCCTATCGCCAGCTAAGAGGGCACCCGGACCAGCGTATTTTGTGCAGAGAATTGCTGCGCCAGGGCGCCTGCAAAGCAGCTGCTGGGGGCCGAAACAGCCAGGCCAGCCAAAACAGCTGTGCTGGCAACCCATGGGGCTCCTCCGCCTGGGAATCTCCTGGTCGGTGGGCAATAAAAATCCGTTTGGAAATGCAACGTCCACACACCCTCTGCACTTTCACTGGGAGCTACAATCCTGAGCTGTTGCTAGTTGGCCATCTTCCCCAAAGTTCCACAATAAAATTTTTTAGTAATTCTTCATATATTGGCAATGAATTTGGACTAGAAGAGGTACATTGTATATATTTCATAATATGAAATTGTAATACTTGCATAGAAATTTAAAAGACTGGTTAAAGAGACTGAAAAATCTCTTGAATATTATAAAAGTATTAATATTTGATCTGCCAACTATGGTGGTGGGGTTCTGTATATTTATGTTTATTTTGACTAGTTATATATCTATCATTTATTTTACTTATGGTTTTAAATTTATTGTCAAGCTGAGAAATTTCAGTGTTAATTTGCTGTTATTTGTGTGCTTACATTCTTATACAGAATCTATGTCCCCTCTCTATTGCACCCCTAACTAACTTTGTGGAAATTATCTTTTATCTATTGCATATAGCATTTGTGACTCTATAAACTAGGTGTCCTTCCCTCTCTATTCAAGTAGTGTATATAATACTCAAGCTAGATTTGTCAGATAATTTCTCCTGAAGACATACAAGTGTAGAAAATAATGGCTAAAGCAGTATTCATTCTCATGCTGCTGCCCATGTAAATAATTTTCATAAATTTTATCTCTGATGAATACATTTATTTAATGGATTAAGGCCACAATTATAGCATATATACAGTTGGCCCTGCATTTTTCTAGGTTCCATATCCATGGACTCAACCAGCAACCATGGGTTAAAAATATAAAAAATAAAAGTAACAAAAAATTCCAGAAAATATAATGTAATTTTAAAAACAACACAGGATAACATCTATTTGCATGGCATTTAGATTTTTTTAGGTATTATAAGTAATCTGGAGATGTTTTAAGTATAGGAGGGAATATATGTAGGTAATATACAAATACTGTTCCATTTTATACAAAGGACTTGAACATCTGTGGATTTTGGTAGCCAAAGAGGCCTGGAACAAATCCCTAATGGTTACTGAGAAACTACTGTAAGTATGATATTTTTTCTTTATAATTAAAATATACCTATATTCATTAAATAATACAGAAATATTTTAAATGTTTCTACAATTTTACTTCACTCACCCAGTTATATTATAACCCTATTCCCTGGCTCATTATAAGAATTAAAATTCAGGAAAGAGAGATCCTCAGGTATAATATGCCAGAGATACCTGTCACACTGATTATGATAAAATATTGTATTTTACATTAATGAAAGGCCTTTGTCAAAACACCTTCCACATTACAGCATCCCTGTCAAAAAACTATGGCATGACGTTGTATTTTCTTTTTTTAGGTGGATTCAAACAAGCAGTGATGATCTGAGAGTCCTTTTAACCAGTGTACCATACAGCTTGTCATTAAACCATATTATTTCTTTTCCACAAATGCATATTTGACTACTAAAATAAATACGGCATGATAAGAAGTTTTTGAAATATTCACAAAAGCCATGTTCTTTGCTTACTGTATAACAATCAAAAGATATGTATAATTTCATGCTGTTACAGTTATAATAGCTTAAACCAGATGTATCTATTGTATTGCTCTGTACAAATATACAGAGAAACATAAGTACATAATCTGTTCATTTTATGCATTCCTTTCCCTTTAATAAGTAAAATTAAAAATAGAGCTTTGCAGGCCCTGAGAACACATTTAATTCACTTATCTTGATATAATAGAGATATAATATAATATAATCACATAAAATATTTTATCCAAATAAAATCTCAAAGTGCCACTTTTAACTGATCAAGTGAAATAGCATTTTAAATCAATTGTATATATTTTAAAGCCTTCAAATTCAAAGACATGCTAGAAAAATATTTAGATATTCATTAAATATATTTTATAGTACACAATGTTTTAATCTAGTCAGGTGCCAAGCTTTTGATATCACTGTACTAAAGAATGACCTTAGACATTATTCATCTAATATTGACCAAGCATGAGCAACAGAATAAAGATATAAGAGTTTCATTTGTCAACAATAATATTACAGTACTAGAGTTTTATGTAAGATAGACAGAGGGTGATGATTAAAAGAAAGTAAACATTTATAAATTTCTGCCTTAATTAATGATATATTTAACTAATATTCATTGTGTATTTATTATTAACTATAAAATGTCCTAAGTGTGTGTGTGTGTGTGTGTGTGTGTGTATGTATATGTATATATATACTCTTTATATTTATATTAAAACCATGGCTCCAACTGTCTCTTGTCCCTTTTTGCCATGTCTAGAGTGGCTGGGACACAGGGCACCAACTCCTTAGGTTGCACACAGCAGGTTGGTCCTGGGCCCAACTCATGAAACCATTTTGTTCTTCAAGGTCTTAGGGCCTGTGATTGGAGAGGCTCCCACAGAGGTCTCTGGTACGCCTTAATATATATATTATATTATATTTAACTAACATTCATTGTGTGATCATTATTAACCATAAAATGTTCCAAGTGTGTGTGTGTGTGTGTATATATATATATATATATATATACGCACACACCCTTTCATATGATTTGACTGTGTCCCCACCAAAATCTCTCCTTTAATTGTAGCTCCCATAATTCCCATGTGTTGTGGGAGAGACCGAGTGGAAGATAACTGAGTCATTGGGGCTGTTTTCCTCATACTGTTCTCATGGTAGAGAATAAGTCTCATGATACCTGTTGATTTTATAAGGGAAAACCCCTTACTCTTGGTTCCCATTCTCTCTGCTGCCATGTAACACGTATATTTTGCCATCCACCATGATTGTGAGGCCTCACAAGCCACATGAAACTATGAATCAATTAAACCGCTTTCCTTTATAAATTACCAGGTCTTTAGTATGTCTTTATCAGCAGCATGAAAATTGACTAATGGAATAAATTTGTACCAGTAGAGAGGGGTGCTGCTGTAAAGATACCTGAAAATGTGTAAGCAATTTTGGAACTGGGTAACTGGCTGGAACAATTGGAAATGGCTCAGAAAGACTGGAAAGTGTAGAAAAGTTTGGAACTTCCTAGAGACTTATTGAATGGCTTTAACCAAAATTCTGATAATGAGATAGATGATGAAATCCAAGCTGAAGTACTCTCAAGTGAAGATGAGGAATTTGTTGGGAACTGGAATAGAGATGAATCTTGCTATGTTTTAGCAAAGAGAGCAGTGGTATTTTGTACCTGCCCTAGAGATTTCTGAAACTTTGAACTTGAAGAGAATAATTTAGGGTATCTGACAGAAGAAATTTCTAAGTAGCAAAGCATTCAAGAATTGACTTGGGTGCTATTACAAGCATTCAGTTTTAAAAGGAAAATGGAGCATAAAAGTTCAGAAAATTTGCAGCCTGATGCTCTAACAGAAAAGAAAAACCCACTTTCTGAGCAGAAATTCAAACTGTCTGCACAGATTTGCATAAGTAACGAGAAGCCAAATGTTATTCACCAAGATGGGAAAAATGTTTCCAGGGTATATCAGAGACCTCTGTGGCAGCCTCTCCAATCACAGACCAGAAGGCCTAGAAGAACAAAATGGTTTCATGAGTTGGGCATAGGGCCAACCTGATGTGTGCAGCCTAAGGAGCTGGTGCCTTGTGTTCCAGCCACTCTATCCATGGCAAAAAAAGGATAAGGGACAGTTGGAGCCATGGATTCAGAGACTGCAAGCCCAAAGCCTTGGCAGATTCCACATGGTATTGAGCCTGCAGGTACACAGAAATCAAGAATTAAGGTTTGGGAACCTCTGCCTAGATTTTAGAGGATGTGTGAAAATGCCTGGATGTCCAGGCAGAAGTTTGCTGCAAAGGATAGGACCTCATGGAGAATATCTGCTACAGCAATGTGAAAGGGAAATGTGGGGTTGAAGTCCCCACAAGAATTCCGTACTTCTCAGTGGGGGTGTGAGAAGAGGGCCACTGTCCTCCAGACCCCAATATGGTAGATCCACCAACAGATTGCACCGTGCCCCTGGAAAAGCCATAACTCCTCAACTCCAGCCTGTTAAAGAAGCTGGGACGGAGGCTATACCCTGCAAAGCCACAGTGCTGGAGCTTTCCAAGTCTGTGGGAACCCACCTAATGCATCAGCCTGACCTGGATGTGAGACACAGAATCAAAGGAGATCATTGTTAAGCCTTAAACTGACTGTCCTGCTGGATTTTGAACTTGCATAATACCCTAGTCCCTGTGTTTTGGCCAACTGCTTCCATTTGGAAAGGCTTTATTTATGCAATGCCTACACCTCCATTGCATGTTGGAAGTAACTAACTTGATTTTGCTTATACAGGCTCATAGGAGTAAGGGACTTTCCTTGTCCCATGTGAGACTTTGGGCTATGGACTTTGAGTTAATGCTGAAAAGAATTGAGACTTTGAGGGACTGTTGGGAAGGCATGACTAATTTTGAAATGTAAGGACTTAAAATTTGGGAGGAGCCAGGAAAGGAGTAATATTGTTTGGCTATGTCCCAATCCAAATCTCATTTTTAGTTGTAGCTCCCATAATTCCCACTTGTCTGGAGGTGACCCTGTGCAAAATAATTAGATCATGGGGTGTTTTCCCTCATACTGTTCTTATGGTAGTGAATAAGCATTGTAAAATCTGATGGTTTTATAAGGGGAAAACCCCTTCACTTGGTTCTCATTCTATCTCTTGTCAGTCCCCATGTAAGACATATATTTTGCCTCCCACAATGATTGTGAGACTCCTCCAGTTACATGGAACTGTGAATCAATTAAGCCTCTTTCCTTTATAAATTACCCAGAGTTGGGTATGTCTTTACCATCGGTGTGTAAACAAACTTATAAACTCTTTTTAATTTTATTGCAACCATTTATGATGAGTAAAATTATCACTCCTATAGAGATAAGAAACTGAGGCACAAAAGCTGTTAGGTGCCAAGTTCATATATGCATGAAATAAAAGAGAGGGGATTTTGACCCATAGAATCTGGATTTAGCTACTATAATAAACTGTCAACCAATGCTCAGGACCCTATTTGAGTTTCCATTAACTGCTTACTAAGAATAGTAGTTTTTGACAGTAGGAAAGACATTTAATACATATAGTATAATTGTTAACAGTAATACTATATATTATCCGAATTGCTATCAAATATAATTCACATTATCTGCCAATTTAACTATGACATAATACTTCCTAAAATATTTGTTTTATTCTAAAATTTTACATTATAATTATTAAATTTTTTTGATAGAATTGCCAAATTAATCTTGACCTCCTTATTGTATTTAGCATCAGAATGTAATTTCAAAATGCAAGAAAAGTATTTACTAGACTAGCCACATCAGCTTCAATTATTCTAAAATGTGAAAAAATATGTTGTATAAATAGAAACATACTTTTTATTTATTGATTAGTTATAAAAACTATAGTATTCTACTAGATAATCTGTGTATGGATTATGCTGTCAAATTTTATTCCAACTCTTTGAGTGTTATATAAGCTCAATTTAAAATGAATAATCAAAATAGTATGGTACGGACATAAAAAAGACAGAAATATAGACCAATGGAGCAAAATAGACCAGAAATAGATACTATAGTAAATAACACTCAACAAAGATGTTTAAACCACAATAATACAGAAAAAACAAAAAACAAAAAACAAAAAAACTTTCCAACAAATGAAACCGGACAAATGAAGTATTCACAAGCAAAAGAATAAAGTTGAACCCCTATCTAATAAAATATAAAATATAGCTCAAAAGGGATCAAATATCTCAACATAAGAGCTAAAGCTATAATCCTCTTAGAAGAAAACATGGGGCAAAAGCTTAATGATATTTAATTTGGCAGTGATTTCTTGGATATAACATCAAAAGTATAGGCAACAAAAGAGGAAAAATAAACAAATTGGACTTCATAATAAGTAAAAAATTGTTTTTGTCAAAGACACTAATAATGGAGTAAAAAGCAATCCACAAAATGAGAGCAAATATTTGTAAATCATTTTTCTGATAAGAAATTAATATTCAGAATTTATATAAACCTCCTAAAACATTTCTTTAAAGAATATATACAAATGGACAATAAGTACATACAACAATACTGAACATTATTTATTAGAAAAATGCAAATGAAAAACACAATAAGATATTACATCAAAC
Source organism: Cebus imitator (assembly GCF_001604975.1). Classification (NCBI taxonomy): domain Eukaryota; kingdom Metazoa; phylum Chordata; class Mammalia; order Primates; family Cebidae; genus Cebus; species Cebus imitator. The sequence continues at coordinate 29,236 of NW_016107608.1, forward strand.
CTATTATGGTTACTATGAAATACTCACAGACGTACACAGAAAATAGCAAATGATGATGAGGATGTGAAGAAATTAAAGCCCTGTACACTGTTGGTAGAAATCTAAAATGGTGAAGCTATTGTGGAAAACAATATGATGGTTTCTCAAAAATTTGAAAATATAATTACTATATTATTCAACAATTCAATTTCTGAGTATACATAGTTAAAGTATTTAAGGCTGGGTGTGGTGGCTCCTTCCTGTAATTCCACCACTTTGTGAGGCCCAGATGGGTGGACCACTTTAGGCCAGAAGTTTGAGACCAGCCTGGCCAACATGTGAAACCCCATCTCTACTAAAAATACAAAAATTAGCCATGTGTAGTGGCAGGCACATGTAATCCTGACTACTAGGGAGAGGCTGAGGCAGGAAAATTGACTGAACCTGGGAGGCGGAGGTTGCAGTGAGCTGAGATTGTGCCAATGTACTCCAGCCTGGGCCACAGAGCAAGACTCTGTCTCAAAAAAATTAAATACATACATACATACATACATACATACATACATACATAAAATACAAGGAGAGTCTCTAAGAGGTATTTTTATAAACATGTTCATTTCTACCTTATTAACAGAAACTAAAAGGTGAAATAAACCGAAATATTCAGCAGTAGATAGATGGATAAGCAAAATTTGATGGATACATATAATCCATTGCTTGTAATACAAAGAATAAATGCTTGAGGTGATGGATATCTTATTTATTCTGATGCGATTATTACACACTGTATGCCTGTATCAAAATATTCCATATGTCCTATATTCATCTACTAAGTACCCACAAATATTAAAAATTAGAAAAAGAAAAAAATTCTGACATATGATATGACATTGATAAAACAAGGACATTATGCTAAGTTAAATGTCAGAGACAAAAGACAGATATTGTATGATTCTGCTTATATGAGGTAGAGTAGTACAATTCATAAAGATAGAAAGTAACATTGTCATATACGATTGAGGACATTCAGGATGGTCTTCAATCCACACATGTGACAAGGGATTAATAACCAGAGTATATACAGAGTTCTACCAACTCAAAAAAAAATGATAATTTAATTTAAAATGGGTAAAATATTTGAATAGAGATTTCTCAAAAGAAGACATACAAATGACCAACAGATAAATAAAAAAATAACATCATCATCAGAGATTTAAAAATTGAAACTACAATGAGATAACCTCTTAACCAAGTTAAATGGCTTTTATCAAAAAGACAGGCAGTAATGGATGTTGGCAAGAATATAGAGAAAGGGGATCCTTCTTACAATATTAATGAGAGTGAAAATAGGTACAGTCACATGGAGAATGATATAAAGGTTTCTTAAAAACTCAAAATAGAACTACTATACAATGCAGAAATGTCACTTATAGCTATACATTTTTTAAAAAGGAAAGCAATATATTAAGTATCTGCACTCTTATGTTTTTTGCAGCATTATTCACAATTGCCAAGATGTGAAATCAACCTAAGTGTCTATCAATAGATTACTGGACAAAGAAAATTTGATATAGATACACACTGGGAACATAAAAATGAATGAGATAAAAATATATAAACATATTCAGCTATAGAAATGAATGGAATCACTTCATTTGCAACAACATAGTTAGAATTGGGGGGCATTATGCTAAGTGAAATAAGCCATAAACAGAAAAAAACAAACACTGCATGTTCTTATGTATATGTGGGAGCTAACAAAAAGTTGAACACCTAGAGATAGGCAGTAGAATGACAGTTAGTTACCAGAGGCTGAAGAGGGCAGTGGCAAGGGAGAGATAGAGAAGGAATGATTAACAGGTATAAAAATACAGCCAAAAGGAGTAAGAGCCAGTGTTTTGTGACATAACAAGGCAGCTATAGTTCATATTTTATTGTATATTTCAAAATAACCAAAAGAGCCGAATTGGAACATTTCTAACACAAAAAATAATGCATGCTTGAGGCAATGGATATACCAGTTACCTTGATTTGATCATTGTACACTAGTACATTTTCTTGTATCAGAATATCACATATGCCTCATAATATGTACAACTATTAAGTGTTCATACTAATTAAAAATATAAACAAATTTTTAAAGCACAATGGTCCTTACCAGGGGATGAGGGGAAGGATGAATGATAAATTATTGTTTAGTGTGTATATAATTTTAGTTTTGCAAGATGAAAAGTGTTCTAGAGATTGCTAGCATTGATGATTAAGCAACAATGTAGATATACTTAATACCATTGAATGGTACAATTAAAAATTGCTCAGATGGTAAATTTTATGTTATATGCGTTTAACCACACTTTAAAAACTGTGCAAGTACAAACAAAAAAATTGAAGAAGCCAATACAAAATACATGAATTGATTTAACTTTTAATTAATATTTGGCATTTAAAACTATTCCCCAAGCAAAAGTCTGCACATTATTCTTTTATCACAATACTACTATTCCCGGTCTCAACATACCACGGAAAATTTGTGAGCTCTGAGCTCTCAAAGAGCTATAACAAATACAATGTACAGGAGAGTCTGGCAGCCTGCTTTCTAGTGACTTATATTACACTGAATAATCATTTCATCTGTAGCACTAATTTTTAAAATTTATGTAATAATCTTTTCAGAAAAAACATGTTTGTGACCACCAATTTCCACATATGAACTATTATGTGTTCTACTACAGGAAAAACTTGACTCCTTTAAGTTATGTTTCTTTACAACTCATGTCAAAAATGTGTTATTTGAATCAAGCAATTATTTGGCTGAATACTTTTCATTTTTTTCTAGTGCAATATGCTGTACAATATTCCAAATTTTCTTAAAGCTACTTAGAGCATTAATTTTACATATGCAAACTCAATCACTTGAATAATTACTAAATACATCTGATGATTTAGTAAAAGCATACCATGAACTGTAATATTGGCTTTAATCAAGGTTTTAATCTTCCGCAATTACTTAAAAGTTATCAAACAAGGAAAGCGGAAGATCAATGTAATATTAATAAAACAAAATGATGTATAATGTTCATCATTTTCATAATACTGACTTATTTCTCATGTTACGTCTAAAACTTAGAAGAGTAGAACAACTGAAGCATTTGCAGGAATTTTGCTGTAAGCAGGATTTATAGGTGCAGATTTGCTTATTGCCTGGACAATAATTACATAATATCAAAGAAGACTAATTCCGAGAATAGCATTTCCAGAAGAATCTGATTTGAAATACCTAAAGGTAGTACAAAAAAGAATACAATATGAAGTGATGAGAAAAATACTTGGTTCTTGTTCCAAATGTCAATTAATCAAGAAAAATAATAGAGAAAGGGGAAAATGATAGGGAAAAATTGTACGAATACAAAACAAATACAAAGGTGACACTGGTAACTTAATTCTATGTAAATAGCTTAAACAAGCCAATTGTAAAGTGGGTATTGTCAAGCTGTATTTTAAAAAAATCAAATATATGCTCCATACAGGACATAAACTTCGTATAGCAAAAGCAAGATAGGTTAAAAGAATGAAAATACATATATCAGGCAGGCATCAATGAAAAGAAAACCGAAATAGCCATATTAATGAAAAACTAATTATAGCTTACTACAGAGATAGAGAGAAATAAACATTTTATGAATGACAAAAGCATCAATTCTTCAGGAAGCCATAGCAATCTTTTAGTGACACAAATCAAGATAAAATCAAGAAAAGACATGATTTATCAATATCAGAAAAAAAGAGAAGGAACTTTTGTCTTGTAAAGCCTAATAAGATGATATGAACAAATATTGTGCTATACATTTGACAAATTTGGTAACAGAGACAACATTTTTGTAAAGCAAAAATTATTAAAACTACTGGAAAAAAGAAAATATGTATATATGTTGTTAATAAAGTAATTTATTTGTAATTAGTATATTCTTAAAATGATAGATAAATAGTGTTTATTCACATATGGTGCAACAATATACAGAGAAACCCTTAAGGAACTGGCATATTAGCTACCATAATTATTATTAATAATATTTCTCAAATATCTAACTGCAAAACCACTACTGGATCCAGCAGTCCCATTACTAGATACCTACTCTAAGGAAAATAAATCATTCTGCCAAAAAGACACCTGCACTCATATGTTCATCAGAGCAATATTTATAATAGCAAAATTATAATATCAACCCAGGTACCCACCAATAAAATCGGATAAAGAAAATGTGGTTCATATACACCATATAATGCTACATAGTCATAAAAAGGAACAACAGGCTGGGTGTGGCGGCTTACACCTGTAATCCCAACAGTTTGGGAGGCTGAGGGGGGCAGGTCATGAGGTCAGGAGATAGAGACGATCCTGGCCAACTTGGCGAAACCCCATCGCTACTAAAATACAAAAAAATTAGCCAGGCGTGGTGGTGTGTGCCTGTAGTCTGAGCTACTCAGGAGGCTGTGGGAGGGGAGTCATGTGAACCAGGGAGGCAGAGGTTGCAGAGAGCCAAAATTGTGCCATTGCACTTTGCTTGAAGAAAGAGCAAGACCCCATTAAAATAAAAAAGAAAAAATTCTTTTTTTTTTTTTTGCAGCCAGATGAATGCAGATGGAGGTTATTATCTTAAGCAAATTAACACAGAAACAGAAAATCAAACACATCTTCTCACTTATAAGTGGAAGCTAAACATTGGGTACACACAAACACAATGATGAAAACAATAGACACTGGGCTTTCCTAACTAGGAGAAGGAGGGAAGGCTAAAAGACTGAAAACTGCCTATCAGGAATAATTTTTGCTATTTGGGCAATGGTATCACTAGAAGTCCAAACCTCAGCATCCCACAGTATATCTATGCAGCAAATCTGCACATATGCCTCCTGTATATAAATTAAAATTTACATAAATAAATAAATAAAAAGTGATATCAAGAGTGTGAAGCATTTCTTTGAAGAATTAAACAGAAGATGCAACATGGCTTTACCAGTGTAACCCTGAAGCCAAAGCACAACCAATGTAATGGCTAACAAAAGATTGTAGTGGTCCTGTCAAAGCAAAAGTGAACTAGTCAAGAGCAAATGTCATGGCAACAGCTTTTTAGATGCTCAATGCATTTTATTTGTTGACTTTCTGGAGAATTAAAGAAAAATAATATCTGACTTTTTTTTTTCTGGGTTGAACTTTATTTTTTTATTTTTAAATTTTTAAATTATATTTTAAGTTCTGCGGTACATGTGCATATCATGCAGAATAGTTACATAGGTATATACGTGCCACGGTGGTGGATTGCTGCATCCATCACCCCATCATCTACATTAGATATTTCTCCTAATGCTATCCTTCTCCAATTTCCCCACCCCCCTGCTATCCCTTCCCTAACTCCCCCATCCACCAGCAGGCCCTGGTATATGATATTCCTCTCCCTGTGTCCATGTGTTCTCATTGTTCAACACCCACTTATGAGTGAGAATGTACCGTGTTTGGTTTTCTGTTCTTGTGTCAGTTTGCTGAGAATGATGGTTTCCAGCTTCATCCATGTCCCTTCAAAGGACATGAACTCATCCTTTTTTATGGCTGCATGATATTCCATGGTGTATATGTGCCACATTTTCTTTATCCAGTCTATCATTGATGGGCATTTGGATTGGTTCCAAGTCAAGTTTTTGCTATTGTAAATAGTGCTGCAATAAACATACATGTGCATATGTCTTTATAGAACAATTTATAAAGCTTGGGTTATATACTCAATAATGGGATTGCTGGGTGAAATGTTATTTCTATTTCTAGATCCTTGAAGAATCGCCACACTGTCTTGCGCAATGGTTGAACTAATTTACACTCCCACAAACAGTGTAAAAGCATTCCTATTTCTCCACATCCTCTCCAGCATCTGTTGTCTCCAGATTTTTTTAACAATCACCATTCTAAATGGGTTGAGATGGTATCTCAATGTGCTTTTGATTTTGCATTTTTCTAATTACTAGTGCTGATGAGCATTTTTTCATATTTTTGTTGTCTGCATAAATGTCTTCTATTGAAAATTCTGGCCAGAGCAATCAGGCAAGAAAAAGAAATAAAGAGTATTCAATTAGGAAAAGAGGAGGTCAAATTGTCTCTATTTGCAGATGACATGATTGTATATTTAGAAGACTCCTTCATCTCAGCCCAAAATCTCCTTAGGAAGGTAGGCAACTTTGGCAAAGTGTCAGGATACAAAATCAATGTGCAAAAATTGCAAGCATTCCTATACACCAATAACAGACAAACAGAGAGCCAAATCATGAGCAAACTCCCAATCACAACTGCTACAAAAAGAATAAAATACCTAGAAATACAACTAACAAGGAATGTGAAGAACCTCTTCAAGGAAAATTACAAACCACTGCTCAAGGAAATAAAAGAGGACACAAACAGGTGGAAAAACATTCCATGCTCATGGTTAGAAACAATCAATACATGAAAATGGACATACTGCCCAAAGTAATTTATAGATTCAATGCTGTCCCCATCAAGCTACAATGGACTTGCTTCACAGAACTGGAAAAAAACCCTTAAACTTCATTTGGAACCAAAAAAGAACTTGCATAGCCAAGACAATCCTAAGGAAAAAAACAAACAAACAAAAACAAAAACAAAAACCCAAAGCCAGAGGCATCATGCTACCTGACATTAAGCTATATTACAAGCCTACAGTAATCAAAATAGCATGGTACTGGCACCAAAACATAGACACTTATGGAACAGAACAGAGGCCTCAGAAGTAATGCCACACATCTACAACCATCTGATCTTTGACAAACCTGACAAAAACAAGCAATGGGGAAAGAATTCCCTATTTAATAAATGATGTTGGGAAATCTGGCTAGCCATATGCAGAAAGCTGAAACTGGACCCCTTCCTACACCTTATACAAAAATTAACTCCAGATGGATTAAAGATTTAAACATAAGATTTAACACCTTAAAAACCCTACCAAGAAAACCTTGGCAATTACATTCAGGACATAGAAATAGGCAAGGACTTCATGACTAAAACACCAAAAGTAATGGCAACGAAAGCCAAAATAGGCAAATGGGATCTAATTAAACTTAAGATCTTCTGCACAGCAAAAGAAACTATCATTATAGTGAACTGGCAGCCAACAGAATGGGAAAAAATTTTTTGCAACCTAGCCATCTGACAAAGGGCTATTATCCAGAATCTACAAAGAACTTAAACAAATTTACAAGAAAAAAACAACTCCATTAAAAAGTCGGCCAAGGATATACACAGACATTTTTCAAAATAAGACATTTATGCAGCCAACAAACATATCTGATTATTATGGGAGTATTTTGAAACAATTACACAAAACTTTAGCAGCAAAACACTCAGGAAGGCTTCACCAGAGAGTCTCCACCATGACAATACTTCTCATTCTTTTCCTCAAACAAGGATAATTTTGTGAGTTTCAATGGGAAATCATTAAATATCCACCTCACAGTTCTGACTTAGCTTTTTCTGACTTTTTAAAATTTCCTAATCTTAAGCAATGTCTAAGACCACTCATTGTTTTCAGTTGATAATGTAAAAACACTTCATTAATATAGTTACATTCTCAGGCCCCTCAGTTCTTTGGGGACAAACTAAAAGACTAGTATTATCACTTATCAAAGTTACTTGATGAAGATCATGTTGAAAAATAAAGTTTATATTTTAAAATTTTATCTTTTAATTCCATTTCCCACAAACATTTTGAGTCACCTCATATTTACTGATTTTTGCCTTTCTTTCTCTTAGGTACTAAGAAAAAAATTTTAATGCACTCCATTATGTTGAACTTCTTTATTTCTTCATTTATTTGTTTTGTTTATTTCATTTGCTTTATAAACAATCCTAAAATCAAGCAAGGTATAGCATTTAGATTTATTCTTAGTTTCAGAAAGAGTTAGATTTTGGGACCCTTTAATTTTTATTAAAAAAAAAAAAACATGTTAAATGCTATAAAGTCGTCCACTGCATTGAGGATCTATGGGTCAAATTGATGATAATATCACTAAATAATTGTGAGTTGTCTCATTCACATATAGCTATATTTTATTTTTAAATTTTCATTTTAGGAAGAATATACTGGCATGCTCAAGACTTCTGATAGTCCAAAAACTGCATGTACATAATTCTTCAGATTTTTATAATACTTTACTCTTATCTTTTAACATGCATGAATCTTACTGAGTCTTCTCAATTACTTGTTACTCACTGTTCCTCAGGTTACATAATCTGAATGGCATCAACATAAATGCAAGTATAAGAAAGTATAGAACTAAATTATAATGGGAAGTACACATTTTTAGTGGATTTAAGGATGAAGAATGAGATTGTATCCCTCTTATAGGTTGAAGCATATATTGACTATTGTTCTCTGCTTATTGGCCAGCTCAGTGGTTGTGAACCACACGAAATGATGTAGACTGATTTGCCCCATTATATGAGTCAACTGAAAAGCAGCTCATATTACTTTTATCATCAAATTATATTTATGATAGTGTGTTGTTATTATTTAAAGATTCATATGCTTTTTTCACAGACCACACAAACAAACTAAGTAGATTTCAATGTCAGAAACATTTTCTTCTGACAAATATCCCAGATTTGTGAGAATACTCAGAGTGGATGAATTTTCACAGAACCACCTCAAGAGCATATGGCAAGGTAGATTTGTGTCCAAATTCCATTCCTTTTCTTAATTCGGTGATGCCCATTCTGATTGAAGGACCATTTGGTTTCCTGCATTATCAAATGTAAGCAATACCTCAGAACCAGAATCTAGTCATTTCCCAAAATGTCACTTTTCCTCCAACAATGATCACCCCAGTAGATGGCCCTCAATGGCTTTGCAGAAATCAAGAAGGAATAAGTTGTTAAAAACTTTTGCTGATATCATTCGAGATAGTTTAGGTAGGACACATGGATCATCATCACAATAATTATTCAAGTTTCCCTTTATCATATTTATATTTTATTATTGCTATTGTTTTATAGATATTTTAGAGCTTTTGTGCATTGCTCATCTTTATCTTTTATAAATATCTTAAAATTCATGGAAAATAATCAAACGTTCTTTTGGGATAATCTTCCTTCCTTTTATGTCTCCAACCATGCTGCAATAACTATTTTTATTCTGCTGGCTAAATAATGCCATTTGGGTTCTATCACCACCAAAACATTTACCCCTTTTAATCAGAGAACTCTTATAGAAGGCAGTGTCTTCTACCCTCATCACCAGCCTGCAAAGGACAATTAACACAGAGTTTAATCCTAATACCTTGGTGAATTGATTCTCTTGAGGATTATCTCAGATGAAAAAAGTTGGGTGAACTTAGGTCACAAAAATATTTTATATTCCTATATCTTAATATTTCTTCCTCAGCATTAAGCCAAGGTATCTTTGACATCAAATGATTTTAGAGTAGATCATTGTTATATTGAGCTTTCAATCAGTAAACCAAGCAAGCATTTAAAACCACTCTGAGCTGTATAAACAATCACATTGAATTTAGAATGTAGTGTATATATAAAAACATTTATGACAAACTAAATTTACAATTCATGCTATCTGTTCTAGGTTCACCTTCTAGCCATTCCTACATATATTATTAGTACACATAATGATTTTTAGAATAAGATACATAAATTGTAATTTTTTAATGTCAACAGAGTCAAATAATTTTAATTTCATATGATTCAACCTAATAAATAAAACCTTGTTTCATTTTGTGGAGCATTTGTTGTTGTTCTTTTGGATATTCTATTTCTTCTATATGTGAAGAAGAAGTGGAAGCAGAATAAACAAAAAAGATTACTACCTCAAGCAATGTATAGTGTTTCTACGCAAGGTAGATGCAAACTTCTTAAAAGAGTGGATAAAAGGCTGCTTATATTGGAATGATTTGGGGTATTCAACATCAACTGAATCCACCCAAATACAACCATTTTGGTGATTTGGATACCTATTTTTTTTTTCAAATACACCCAATTTTTAAATTTATGACACCTAGAAAAATCTGTGAATTCAACTGTTCTCTATATTAGCGACTTAAAGCATTAGATTTGCATATGACTTTAAGCTATGTTTTCTGTGTGGCTAATATAAAAGAAATTATTTCAGGATCATCATAAAATCTCCCTAGCTCTTCATCAAGTATTGAATTAAGCACTAAACCTCTGCTCTTGTCTCTTTCTTGAAATATTTTGATTCAGACAGAAATTACTACTCCACCCTTTTGTTTCTTGAATTCTTTATTTACAACATAATGGTAATCACATAAGTATTTGATTACAGGTGACCACAAGTAATAATTACATATTTTGTTGTTGCATGTTATGAATTACTGATGTTCCATTACCAGGGGATCATATGTTTCCCTGCAAACTCAACAATGTCACATAAATCAATCTGTTTCTCATCATTGAGCATATGTGTGCCCACAACTACTTTGAGTATGTAATAGCTTATCATTAAAGATATATAGAAAAGGCAGAAATTATTTTATGTATTTTAGTAGAATGTAATTTAAAACAAAATAGATGCTTAAAATTTATTAGAAGTTCTAAAGGAGTTGACTCTGGGCTAAGGCTTCTTAAATCATTGCCAGTAAAGAAAAAAACAGACCCCTGATAGAGTTATTATCTTTGCCAATTATGTATGTGGAGCACTAAGAAATCAATGCTTGAACTACTGGGGTAATATCTGAACCTGCAACCTGAAATTCAAGGATCCAAGATCAGGAAATTGCTGCGAAAATGTGCACAAGATGATAGATACCGGACAGTTAAATCCAGCTGCTTTTAACACTGCAGTCATCTTTCAATATTATGAAGTGAATGACTCAACATTATAAATCTGTGATCTTGTTCACCAAGAGAAAGCACCCAGTGTGGCTTCTGCTTAACTACTTGTCTTTCAAATTTTACGGAATGATAGAATTTGCATAACTTTATTATTATTTAGAATGTAACATCAAGGGACTCTGAAATCAATGTCTTATCTCTGCAACACAGGAAAGAAAACTAGAGGGTGGAAATAAATGCTGATTGTCAATTATATCCAGTCCAGCGTAAAAGCCAGTGTATTGAATGGGTCATGCAAAGAACTGTTTAAATTACAAAGAAATGATGAACACCCTCCAAGTAGAAAAGACTGAGCTGGTATTCAAATTCTTCAGATAATGAGAAGAAATAGGCACAATGATACTACATTTTTAGATCAAGACTTGACAAGCTACAGCTTGTGTCCTGTTTCTATAAATATATTTTACATTTTTAAAGTGTGGAGAAAATGTAAAAAATGCAACAAAGAATATACAACAAACCATACGAGGTTCCCAAACCTAAACTATTTACTATTTGACTTTCTCCCTCAAAACAGTTTGCTGACTCCTGCGTTAGATTGAAAAGAAATAGTTCAAAAAGCACATAATACATTGCAATTTAGTATTAATATCATAATAGACTTTCATATACCTTTTTGTATACTCATTCCTTATGCCTGGTACCTGGTACACAGTATATAAGTGTTTACGAAATAAACATATAATTACAACATTACCGATCGTTGATAGATTTTAACATTTCCTTTATAGGTGTATATTTTTTACCTACACATACGCATTTTCTTTCTGATAATGCAATAACATAAACAATACGTTATATGAGATTGGTGTGTCAAAGTGGTGTACAGACTTGTATCTAACCACGTATAAAATAAAATCTTATTTTGATAAAGGCTTTATTGCCAGTTTTCATCTAATTTTGATCTCTTCCTACTCTGATAAAATTTATCTCAAGATATATATTTCATGTCATTTGAAACCTATTAATAACCCCTGTTTAATGGTGACTTCTCTTCATGTAGTAAAATAAAAACTCTGTATGCATTTTTTTAAAAAGAAAAGAAAAAACTCTATTAAATAAATTTTCCTTTGTAACAACTAATGAGCTCATGTATAGAATCAATTCTTTTTACTACAGATATGACAAATAATTACTATAATTAGAAATATAATGTTCATTCATATCATCTTTATACTTTTTTGAACACAAGAGTAAACACATCTATATTTTTGAAAATATCTTCTTCTAGACAATATTGTTATATCTGATACTTATATCTCAGATTTTGTATATATCTATACAGTATGCATAATATAAAATAGTCTCTAAATTTGTATTTAACTATCCAAATGAAGACAAAATACAAAATTACAAATTGTAACACCATGATAAACATACTATTTGAATAATAAGTGAATATGATATTAAATGCAAATAATATGTAATTGAAGTAAATCCACAATATTTTACAAACTCTTTTGTCTCTAGATATCTATTATTTAAATTCCAAATGGACTTTACAAGTGGCAAATTTTTTAAATGTCCTGCCAATACACAGAGAAATAAGATACTTGGGTGCCTGCTTCTAGAGAATATTTTATGATATAATTTATTTGCAAGTAACTCTTGGAGCACTAAGTTTATGACCTAATTCAGTGAAAAGATGGAGATTTAAAAATTTTTTCATGCTCAGGAATTTTGGTTAATTCTCAAGCTAAAATTTCCTTCTAATAAAAAAATATGACTTTCATAACTGGAATATTAAACTACAATTATAATCAACTGGCAGATAAACTAACAATCACATTCTGAAAAACAGATTGAACAAAGTATTTATTTTCTGAAAATACTATCTTTTATTTTTAACATCTTGTATTTTCTTAAATATGTTTTCCTTTATATTCAATGACACATTTAAAAGCATTATATTGATATGTAATATTACATTTCTGAATTCAAGGCATTTAAGATACCAGTATAATTTTGGAAGGTGAAAGTGGAGTAAAATTCTTAAATTCTACCTAAAGCTAATTTTTGATAAAGTTGCAGCAGAGGCTTTAGACAGTCTCACAGAGAGTTCTGACGCCTGGATGACTATTCAGAGAAGCTATAAATTAAGATTCTGTCCTTTATACCTGGCCTCATCCATCACTGGACACAGACTGCCCCTAACAAAATAATTTAGCCTGGGGTAAGGCAGCTTCTTTTGCAGTAAACAGTTTCTGGTTGAATAAATGAAATTTAAAAGAAAGTTAGTGGACAAACTACAGACCATGACAGTGCAGTTGGTCTTGAGGAAATAACGGATAGTCATTATCTTTCTTCTCTATTACTCATTCAAATTACCTTCAACCTTGGTTACTACTTCTGCCACCAAATTGGTTAACTTGATAGGGAGACCTGTACCATCATCCCCTAATGGGTCTAGGTTGCACCATGCACTTCTTAGACCTTGACTGATGCATTTGTTCTTCCCATGAGACAATTGAACATGGAAGTAACAAAACACACGTCAGTGGATCCTCTCAGTGGCAAGCATAATCTTCTGTTTCATCATTGAAATGGCAACTCTTCTACTTCCTACAGTAAGGATAAATTACCACCAACCAAAGCAATGACCCTTTTTCTTGCTTCTGGCTTTATGCACAAGTAGCCCGATGTGGCTAAAAGGATAAAGGGAATATATTTACATGATTGCCCTTGGAAGATGCTTGCCCTCTTTGAAAAAAAAAAAAAAAATCAGTGAACAGGGCGTGGTGGCTCATGCCTGTAATCCCAGCACTTTTGGAGGCTAACACGGTGAAACCCTGTGTCTTTGAAAAAAAAAAAAAAAAAGGCAACTAGAAAAGTAGAGGCTAAAGATATGGTAAAAGAAAGCACAAATTCATACAGTCAGCCACTGGGATTGATGATAATTGGGGCCACTTATACTTTCAAATGTCAGTTCTTAGACTCATATCTGCTACAATTTGAGGATAAAAAGTTCTATAATAACTATTTATTTGGAGGTAGGTGGTGACACATACTCAAATTTTGACTTCTCTAAAATGATGAAGTAAATACACATTCAAGGCTTATCAAAAGGCTATTCGATCACTCTAAAAGTCTGAGCGCTCTGGTTGATCAGCGAGAGATGACGAAAAGGACTACAGGATCCCACGGCCATGTATGTACAACCATACTTCCTTTGCTGTAAATCGGGCCTTTTGGTTTGGGGCAATGTTATGTATGATTACAAGGCAGTATATCAAACACTTTGTTAGCCCTCAGATTGTTGCTGGCTGAGGCCCTGTGGAAAAGAATAATATATAACTGAAATGTGTATGGATTCCAGTCAAGAGGAGCTATTACCAACTTTCAGGATGAAAGAGTTCCAATTCAATAGACTCGCCATGAAATTACTGGTTAGTCTTCTCAAGGGACAGTACTATATGGCAGAGTCAATGTTAGTCTTTGTTGCTGACTGGTTATATATTTACCATTGAAGAGCCTTGATGTGTGGGATCACTGCTTTTGAGCCAAAGAAAAGTTTACCTCCTTGCCACCATGGCTACTCTTTAATCAGCCTATTGCACCAGTCTTAGGATGTTCCATATAAGAACCCTGCTGACATGACTCACAAAATATTTCTATCTATCCTGAGTTACTCTAAGAAACGGCTTTGATCCTGCTTTGTGGTCAATACTGTGTGGTGAAGGTTAGCAAATAATGTAAATGTCTTCACTCACTCTGCACCTACTCACCTAGGACTCTGTATACTTTTATGCCTAACCTTTTTATCCCTTAAGGCCCTCACTCACTAGCTAAGTCATTCCCCAATTCACTACTTTATAGAATTACTACGTAGGACACTTTCCACTTCAAACAAAGCACACTTCTTGCTTTTTAGGGTTACGTCTTTTGGGGGCTATGTTATAGCAGCAGGTTCATCTTCAATGCTACTTTCCATCCTACTTAAATATGTACTGTTTCTTGTTCCTTTTTTTTTTTTTTACAGGGATATAGAAAAAAGCATTGACTAGATCAACAGGATCAAGTTTTCTATAATTATATCATATCTGGCAAAGCAGCTATACCAGAAATGACCAAATTTATGATGGTTCACAATTACTCATTAGGATCCATCTGGTATTTGTAGTGACCCTATAGGTAAATTAAATACAAATATGATGGGATTCAACACCTCTGTATCTTTTAAGTTTTTTATGGTGGTATTAGCCTCG
Organism: Cebus imitator; assembly: GCF_001604975.1. Taxonomy (NCBI): domain Eukaryota; kingdom Metazoa; phylum Chordata; class Mammalia; order Primates; family Cebidae; genus Cebus; species Cebus imitator. The sequence goes on from NW_016107608.1 coordinate 44,341, forward strand.
GTATTTATTTAGGATGACATATAGTTTTTGATTTATAAACTTTGTCAGAGTTGAAAGGGAAGTGCACAATTTCATAGGTTTCTGTTTGGTCTTCTGCCTTAGAAAGGCTTTTATCCCACAAGCAAGGAATTAAGTAAGGGCCTGAGAGTGTGACAATACAAAATATAGTCTTTTTCAAATTATATAGTCAGGGATCAGAGACTTTTATTCAACTGTGTGTTCTAATTAGTTTTATCTATCAAACTCAGGATTTAGGTTAAAACAGTCTTTCTTGGCTGGGCGCGGTGGCTCATGCCTGTAATCCCAGCACTTTGGGAGGCCGAGGCGAGCAGATTAGGAGGTCAAGAGATTGAGACGATCCTCACCAACATGGTGAAACCTCGTCTCCATAAAAAAAATATAAAAATTAGCTGGGTGTGGTGGTGCGCACCTGTAGTCCCAGCTACTCGGGAGTCTGAGGCAGGAGAATTGCTTGAACCCGGGAGGCGGAGGTTGCGGTGAGCGGAGATCGCGCCATTGCACTCTAGCCTGGCGACAGAGCAAGACTCTGTCTCAAAACAAAACAAAACAAAAAACGTCTTTCTGAGGTATTGGATTCACATTGGATGGATTCACATTGGATGGATTCTGATGCTCTGTTGGCTTATGTTATCTTTTATATCATAACAAGATGAGCACTTTTTTGGCCAGGTAGTAATGTAGTTGACCCCAGTCAAGTGGATCTTGATCCCATGGAAGCCATGCGTTATCTTGCAAGCCAGGGAGTGGTCTGCAGCAATGGGAGAGCATTAGACTTTAACAAGGAGGAGTAGTTCATTTCTGCAGGTCCAGAAAGACTTTGGGGTAGTCTCGTGATTCAAGCTTCTTGGATGCATGTATCTATATGTCTATTCCAATTCTCTAAGTTGTATTACTTTCCAATTAGTAACCTGACTGTGGGATAGAATACTTTCTGGGATTGAATGAAATTACAAAGATGCCCTACTTTACTTTATACTGAAGTATAAAAAATGGAGTATAATTGGTAACATAGCCTTGCGAAATATAGTAAGCATGTTTTTCATGGCACTTGGGAGGCTGAGGTGGGAGCATCACTTAAAGGTGGTTGAGGCTGCAGTGACTGAGCTGTGATCGCACCAGGGCACTCCAGCCTAGGCAACACAGCGAGACCATGTCTCAAAAAAAAAAAAAAAAATCCATTGTACTCTTTAATTTTTTCCTGCTTAAAATAAAGAATTTGGCATATATACAATATTCAATACCTAAAGAAACTATTGATCACTTTTTAACTTTGGTCTAGGCAATGGACTGTCTCCAAAGAACAGAGGAGAAATATGGAGTAGCTGGTGGAGAGAAAAGTAAACACCAAAAAGTTGTTATTCTTGTTATTATTGATGGAATGTCTAATTGCATATTTAGTGCTGATTGGCTTGGTTTAAAAAAATAGAAGAAAAACTGATAATGTAGTAGAGACGTGAAAAATCACTGGAGTGATAGCTTTGAGTCTAGGGATTGATCATATGGTTAATCAATACACAAAAAGCATACCAGCTTGTGTAAATGGGTATGTTTCGTGGTGTGTAATTTGGGAAGTTCTCCTTTGATTGATCATTTTTTCTTATGTTTTCAGTGAAACAAGAGCAGTTAGAAAATGAAAACAGAATGAGGAAAGAGTTGTCATGTGCCTAAGAGAAAACAATGTTTGAAATCACTATTCAGAGGAGTGAGAACATGAAAAGACCAGTCAAATATCGAAACACTAGAAGCATACTGAGGACAGTGGTAGTGAATATGACAGAACCCATATGAATAATTTCAGTTAAAAGGTAAGAAATTTTAATTAAGAAATTCTCAAAATAAAGCTATGTTTCTCTCTTTTTCAAGTAACAGAACTAAGGTGAGAGCTCCAGGTTTCAGAGCTATCCTCCTGCTACAGAAGGTTATTAAATGACCCGGCTTCTTAGCAGATTTTATCTTTATTTTTCTCTAGGGACTGACTTGAATTGCACATTCGAATATGACTCGCATACACAAATGATCACAGAAGATTGTTTGTTTAAATTCCTTTGTAAGTAAAACAACAAAGAATGAAAACATTGCTTCTGCTGGCATTTAATCAGTGAAATCAGCACAGCTGCCATAGGGGAATAGGATGCTGAAAAGTATAATGCAATAGTTATCTACCTGGGCATCCAACTATTGTAGAAGTGGGAGATAATAGATTTGAAATAACTTTCACTGCCTTGCAAATATTACAAAATATTTTCTCAATCCACATTCAGGTGTGAATTAAGTGAAAATCTGGAAATAAGTTTCATTTTCCATGAAAGCACAAAGAAGGGAGAGATGTCTAAGAAATTTGAGGGTGCATGCAAGCAAATGATTATGATATTGAACCGAAAGATTCAAGCTTTGGGAAGAGTGAAATAAAGATGTCGGGGGCTGCTGCTGAGGTTTACTGCAAATAAAATGTAAGAGAAGCAGTTTTAAAGAACTGGTTGTAAATGCTGGAGGAGACAATAAAAGCATAAAACACTTCAAATCAATTTTTTAGGGTGTGTAAATAGTAATTAGGAATTCTACAAAATATACATAGGGCTGGATTGTCAATTCATCTTGTTAGACAACATAATTGGAGAAGAATTCGAGGAACTGAGAGTCCAGCTCCACAGATGTACATATTGAAATACTACATTGGAGTAGTTACCATCTGTGATTCTACTTAAATGACAATCATTCATCCTCTCCTCTTTGAGCAAAATCTTGGCAAAGCTTTTTTGCTTGCTTATGGTTTTACTGGTGAGCCAGTCTCAATCACTTGTTACATGAAAAATTTAAAAACTGAAAATATGCTTTTACATTCTCAAATCAAGAGAAAAACTGGAGTCTTACTCAATAGATTCAAAACAGCGAATCAGAAAATATATCGTGTGTCTTTTCATTCTGGTTTTGATAAAATAATTTACACACTCTGCCTGCCAATACATGGGTAATACATAAAATAACACATTTCACTGTTTTATGCAGAAAGGCATTTAATGCTTAAGGAGAAAGACTGTGCTTCTGTTTAGTAATTCTGCCAGGAAGTTATGTGTGTGTTTTAATGTTTACTTGACATGAATAACCCTGCCACTTTTCATTCAGATTGCATTGCCTTTAATTCTTTTTCCTCCTCCAGAATTCTTTTTCTACTTGTTATTTACATCTTTCAAATATTTGCAGATCATTTTCATATTCCCTTAGCCAGCTGTAAATTTTACACTGCTTTAATCTTCCCCCGTAAATAAGACTCCCATCCCCATTATTCACTTTTATATTTTTTCCTCGGCTCTTTCCGGCATTACTACATATGCCTGATATTGAAGTGCCCCAGAATCAGCACAATATTGCAGCTGCGGTATCATCAATAACAATATCAATTCTAAGTACAAGACATCTCTTCATTTTGTATTTGTTGTTATATTCATGTATTTGTTTCTTTTGTTGGTGGTGTTTAGTCACCTCTCTTTGTGAAATGTTTCTCATTACTTTAGACCTTTCATATATTATCATTTCTAATATATACAGATTAGTCATCAGGATATTCTCTAAAATCCATAATTTTATTTCATATTTGACTGTGATTTTGTTACTTAGAAACTTTGTTCTTCAAGTCACATAAGAATCATATTACTTCACTGCTAATTCCCTCATTTAGATAATTCATAAAGGTGTAAAAGAGAGGAAAAATAAAATTCAGTGCTGAAGGTAAACTAATTATTATAGGTACTTTCTCCACAGTAGGCACTTATCATTGACAATATTTAGTTTAATATTTAATCCAAAAAGAAATGTTGATATTCGCATAAATTAGGTTATGAGAGAGTATCATTTAATAAGATATTTCTACCAAAACTAATAAGAATAAAATAATATGTAGTGACTTTCTAGTTAGATTCTAGTGCCTCTAAAAAGGCAGTTTTTCTTTCCTCTGAAAAAGTTTCCCAATTTCATTTCTTTTTGAATTTTATGTGTTACTCTGTAAAGCATGGTTCTGAATGACCTAGCATAATAATAGACCCAAGGACATAGAAAAATTTTGAACATTCTGAAAAATATTAAATAGCTCCTGGTTATTGTGGTGATGCCTTGTCCCCAGCACCCCAAATAGTATACACGTTGTAGTATCAATGGGTTATATCAAAAAGAATACTGTACTTGTGTCTTTATATGGAAGCTTAAAAAGGAGGCTAGTTAACTCTTCATAAAAAATTATGCTAATAAATTTAAATTATTTTTGAGTTTTGATGTGTAAGTTAAATATATCTAACAGAATATTCAAAGGCAGAGAGGACTAAAATAACATATTCTGGACACATAAATTTTGACTAGATAAGTTTGAGGAAGTAGAAGAGGCTTCAGATGAAAGTTAGGTGAATTAATGCTGTTGGTTCCAACCCAAAATCCAATATCATTATCTTCATTAATTTTGTTCAGATATCTAATTACGTAATATGTGATTGAAGTGAAGATGATCCTATATCTGGCTCCAAAGAGCCAGAAAAATGCTTTTGATTCATGATAGCCAATATCAACCTACTTCATAAATGCAGAAAAAATTACAATTCCAAATCCAATGTTGACAAAAACATTCTGCAAACTAGCAAAAAAAGAACTTCCTCCGTCTGATATAAACATCTCTATAAGCTCCGTATTTAACATCATAATTAATAGTAAATGACTGAATGTTTTCCCAGTAAAAATCAGGAAAAGGACACATATATTTCATTATTTCTATTCAGTATTGTGCTTGTCGCTATAATAAGCATAATAAGATATTTAAAAATACATTCATGTTAAAATAAAAGGAGAAACTATTTTAATCTGCAGACAGCAGCATTATCTATGTAGAAAATATAATGGATTTGCTAAATTTTACGAGAAGTAAGAATTTTGAAAGTTGTAGGATGCAAAAATTTACTGATTTGAAGTGTACATATTTTTAAATATGTTCAGAGAGTTGTACAACCATGATGATCAAATTTAAAATATTTCATTACCTCAAAAAGAAAGCCAATACTCTTTAGATATTACATACCAGTTTCCCAAACTTCCCAGCCATACATCAACAGTAATCTACTTTTTGTCTTTATGTTTTCCTATTCTTGCCATTTTTATAAGTGAAATTATGTTATACATAATCTTGTATGATTACCTTCTTTTACTTAATGTTTTCAAAGTACATTCAGGCAGTAGTATGTATCAGTACTTCATTATTATTTTTGCAGTCAAATAATATTACACTGCAGGAAAATCCCACATTTTGTTAATCTATTTCATTCATTGGTGGAAATTTGGGTTCTTCACATCTTTTGACTGTTATTGACCTTTGCTGCTATAAATATTCATGTACAAGTTTTTGCTTGTATCTTTCTATATTTCCATTTTTCTTGGATATATGCCAAGAAGGGAATTACTGGATCAATGGTAATACTATGTTTACATTTTAATTGAATTTCAGATTATTTTCCAAAGTGGTTGAATCATTTTACCTTCCCACTAACAATCTGCAAGTATTCTAATTACTACACATATTTATCCTCACCAATATTTATAATCTGACTTTTTTTTTATTGTAGTCATTCTACACTGGGTATGGGTATAAAGTAGAATCTCATTGTGGGTTTAAATTGCATGTCCCTGATGACTAATTAAGTTAATTATCTTTTCATATCTTTATTGAGTATTTGAAATTTTTTTTTTTTTTAGACGAGTCTCTTTCTCATCACCCAGGCTGGAGTGCAATGGCTCAGTCTCGGCTCACTGCAACCTCCACCTCCTAGGTCAACTGATTCTCCTGCCTCAACCTCCCAAGTAGCTGGGATTACAGGCACCAGCCACTATGCCTGGCTAATTTTTGCATTTTTAGTGGAGATGGGATTTCACCAATTTAGCCAGGTTGGTCTTGAACTCCTACCTCATGTAATCCATCTCTCTTGGCCTCCCAAAGTGCTGGGATTACAGGTATAAGCCACCATGCCCAGTCATATTTTTCTTTATATATTTCCTATATGTAAGACATATCATCTGAAATAAAGATAAGTTTTAATAATAGCTTCATCTCTTCCACTTTGTGTCCATGTGTTTATATTTTTGGCAGTTTTTTTTGTTTTGTTTTTCTTTTTCTTTTTTTGAGGCTGAGTCTCACTCTGTTTCCCAGGCTGGAGTTCAGTGGTGTAATCTCGGCTCACTGCAGCCTGGGTTATAGCAATTCTCTTGCCTCAGCCCTCCCAGTAGCTGAGATTACAGGCATGCACCAGTACGTCTGGCTAAATTTTGTATTTTTAGTAGAGATGGGGTTTCACCATGTTGACCAGGCTGGTCTCAAACTCCTTACCTCAAGTGATCTGCCTGCCTCGTCCTCCCAAAGTGCTGGGATTACAGGTGTGACCCAACATGCCAGGTCCATCTTTTCCACTTTGGGTAAGTTTTATTACTTTGTAATGCCTAATTATTCCTTCTAGAACTTCCACTACAATGCTGAATAGATTTGGCCCAGTGATCATTTTTGTCTTATTTCTGACGTTAGAGGAAGACTTTCATTCTTGCACAATGGAGTAAGATACTAGCTGTATGTTTTTTCATCAAATGGAGGAAGTTCTTTCCGTTTCTAGTTTATTTCTTTTTTTTAAATTAAGAAAGGGCATTGATTTTTTTTCAAATATGTTTCGAGCACTACTTGTGATTATCGGTGGTGTTTTTAGTTTTTTTTTTTCATTCTACTAATATATTTCATTGATTGATTTATGTATATTGAATCATTCTTGCATTGCTGGGATAAATTCCATCCAGTCATGGTTTATAATGATTTTTAATATACTGCTGAGTAAGTTTGCTATTATTTTGCTAAGGTTTTTAACTTGTATATTTATAAGAAGTTTTGGGTTGTTTGGTCACAATTTCATTCTATTATAGTCAGATAAAATAATTTGTATAATTCAAATACTTTTACATTTACTGATACTTTCTCTGTGGCCTAAACTGGAAAATTTTCCATGTGCATTTGAGAATATGCTTACTTTGGTGACTTTGGCTGAAGTGTCTGTTACGTCTACTTGTTTTACAATGTTATTCAAGTGTTTTATTTCCTTATTTATCTTCTACCTTGTTCTGTTTATTACTTAAAATAGAGTATGGAAAGCTCCAGTGATTATTGTAGAACTGTCTAACTCACTTTTTAGTTTTGTTAGCTTTCTGCTTCATGTATTTTGTGGCTCCTTTGTTAGGTGTGTATGCTTATAATTGTTATATCTTCTTGATGAATTTGGCTTTTCTCTCTGTATAATGTCATTTCTACCTTGCGGCAATTTTTGACTTAAAGTCCGTTTTTCTGGTCTGAGCATGCATAGCCATTTCTGCTCTCTTTCTCTTACAGTTTGCATGATATATATATTCATTCTTTTATTGTCAACAATGTGTCTTTGGATCTAAAGTGAGTCTTTTGCAGACAGCAGGTAGTTGAATATATATATATATATATATATATATAAATTCACTGTTATTTTATCAATTTATTTTCATTTTAACTTATACATCAGGAAGCACTTCAGCCATTTTTTTCTGTTTGTTTTTTATATATTATACATGTTTTGTTCCTCAATTGCCTCATTGCTGCTTTCTTTGGTATTTAATTTTTACAGTATACCATTTTTATTCCTTTCTCATTTTATTTTACATTTATGCTTTAGATTTTTTTAGCGATTTCATTAAAAATTACAATAAAACTTTTTAATTTATGGAGATTCCTCAAAAAATGAAAAATGAAGCCACCATATGATCCGGCAATCCCACTCCAAATTATATACTCCAAAGAAAGAAAATCCGTATCTCAAAGAGGTGTCTGCACTCCCATGTTTATTGCAGCACTATTCACAAGAGCCAAGTTTGGGAAGCAGCCTATATATCCCTCAACAGATGAAGGGATAAATAAAATGTGGTACATATATATGATGGATTATCACTCAGCAATAAGAAGAATGAGATCCTGCCATGTGCAACAATGTAGATGAAACTGGTGGTTATTATTTTAAGTCAAATAAGCCTGGCACAGAAAGACAAACTTCATATGTGCCCACTGATCTTTGGGAGCTAAAAGTTAAAACAATTGAACTAATGGAGATAGGGAGTAGAAGGATGGTTATCAGAGGCTGGGAAGAGTAATTGGTGATGGGAATGGGGAAAATGTGGATGGATAATTAAATTCACCTGTTAAGAATGTGATGTTTCAATTTCATATATTTGTAAATTTCATATATTTGTAAATTCATGAATTTACAAAATAAGTTTATAAAAATTTATGTTATTACCACCTTTGCTACAATGGTATACAAAACTCTGCCTTTATACATCTCTGACACTCCCTCTTTATATTGTTATAGTCCTGCATTGAATATTTATAGATTGTGTTCTTATGAATACTTATTTATAATTATTATTTATGCATTAGTTTCTTAAATTATGTATCTATAAAGGAATTATAGAGCAAATATTTAGTTTAGACTGTCTTTTGTATTTACCTGCGTAGGTTCATTTTCTAGTATTCTTTATTTCTTGATTTGTTCTTGAGTTACCTTCTAAAGGTTTTTCATTTCCACCTGAAGGACTTGTGTTAGTATTTCTTTCTTTCTTTTTTATTTAATTTCCTGAATTGTTTGTTTTATTGTTATTTATCATAAAAATGTGGATGAAATATATGCTGTTTTTCAGATAAACCCAAAGGTTAATAGAAACTACATTGCTACCTATTGTTGAAAACATTATTCATAAAGCCACTTGCAATAAAATTTATTCTAAATTATTCCCTCATTAAATAAAAACATTATAAACTTATAAAATCTAATGTTTAAACAAATAAGAAATAGTGTTGTTAAAGAAAGATAAATGTCTTCAATGTATTAGCCTATATGACTCAATGTTAGTCAACATCTTGAAGTCAAAATGTATGACAGTTTCATTCTAATGTTGTTGTTTTCTCCTTTACTGTTTTTTTAAATGTATTTTTTATTATTATGGGTACATAGTAGGTGTATATATTTATGGGTTACATGAGATTTGTTAATACATGCCTGCAATGCATAATAATCACATCTGCATAAATAGGGTATCCTTCACCTCAAACACTTATCCTTTGTGTTTTATGCAATAAATTGTACTGTTAGTCATTTTTAAATTAACAATAACATGATTTTTTTTACTATAGTTATCCTGTTGTGCTAGCAAATATCAGGTAGTGTTTATTCTATTTCTTTATTTTTGATTTCTGTGAGTACATAGTAAACGTGTGTATTTATAGGGTACATAAGATATTTTGCTACCAGCATTCAAAATGAAACAAGCACATCATGGAGAATGGAGTATACATCCCCTCAAGCATTTATTCTTTGAGATACAAACAATCTAACTACAGTCTTTAATTTATCTTAAAATATACAGTTAATTTTACTTACCCTGTTGTGCTTTCAAATAGTAGGTCTTATCCCACATTCCCTTCTTTCCCCCACCACTAACTACCCTTCCCAGCCTCTGGTAACCATGCTTCTACTACCTGTCTCCATGAGCTCAATTGTTTTAACTTGGGAACTTTCAGTTCCCAGAAATAAGTGTGAACACACAGAGTTTTTCTTTCTCTGCCTGGCTTATTTCATTTAAATTAATGACAACCAATTTTATTCATGTTGTTGCAAATGACAGGATCTCACATTCTTCTTATGGCTGGATAATATTCCATCATTTATACGTACCACATTTTATTTATCCCTTCATCTATTGATCACTGCATAGGCTGCTTCCAAAGCTTGGCTCTTGTGAATAATACTGCAGTAAACATGGGAGTGCAGACACCTCTTCGATATGCCGATTTTCTTTCTTTGGGTTAAATACCTTGGAGTGGGATTGCTGGATCATATGGTGGTTGTAGTTTTCACTTTTTCAGGAATCTCCAAACTATTTACTCCACATCCTTGCCAGCATTTTGTTATTATCGTCTTTTGGATAAAAGTCATTTTAACTGGAGAGAAATGGTATCTCTTTGTGGTTTTGATGTGAATTTCTCTGAAGACCAATGATATTGAGCATCTTCTCATATATCTGTTTCCCTTTCTCATTTCTCAAAAGTATGGCTTCTTCTGAGAAATGTCTCTGCCAATCTTTTTTTTTTTTTTTCTTTTTTGAGAGGGACTTTGACTCTGTCACCTAGGCTATAATGCGATGGCACAATTTCAGCTCAATGCAACCTCTGCCTCCTGGGTTCAAGTGATTCTCCTGCCTCAGCCACCCTAGTAGATGAGGTTACGGGCATACACCACCACACACGGCTAATTTCTGTATTTTTAGTGGAGACAAGTCTCACCATGTTGGCCATGCTGGTCTTGAACGCCTGACCTCAGGTGATCCACCTACCTTGGCCTCCCAAGGTGCTAGTATTACAGCTGTGATCCACCACACCCTGCCCTTTTACCCATTTTTAATTGGATTATTAATTTTTTTCCCTTGGAGTTGTTTGAGATCCTTGTATATTCTGTTTATTAATCTCTTGCCAGTTGGGTAATTTGTCAAGATTTTCTCTCATTCTGTGGGTTGTGTCTTCACTTTGTTGATTATTTTCATTGCTGCACAAAAGGTTTTAAACTTGATATAATCCCATTTGACCATTTCTGTTTTGGTTAACTGTGCCTGTGGGGTATTGTTAAAGAAGTTTTGTCCAGTCCAGTGCCCTAGAGAGCTTCCCCAATGTCTTCTCTTAGTAGTTTCAGGTCTTAAATGTAAGTATTTAATTCATTTTGAGTTTATTTTTATATATGGCAAGGGATAGAATCTAGTTTCATTCTTTGCATATGAACATTAAATTTTCCCAGCACCATTTATTGAAGAGATTGTCCTTTCCCCAATGTATATTCTTGGAAACTTTGTCAAAAGTGAGTTTACTGTAGATGTATGAATTTATTTCTAGGTTATTTATTCTGTTACATTGGTCTATGTTTCTGTTTTTATGGCAGTACCATATTATACTATACTATTTTTATTACTAAAGCTCCGTAGGATATCTGAAGTCAGGTAACATGATTCCTCCAGTTTTGTTATTTTTGCTTAGTATAGCTTTGGCTATTCTGGGTCTTTTACAGTTCTGCATAAACTCTACAAATGTTTCTTCTATTTCTGTGAAGAATGTCATTGGTATTTTGATAGAGATTCCGTTGAATCTGTAGAGTGCTTTATGTAGTATAGACATTTTAATAATATTGATTCTTCTAAAACCTGAATATGGAATATCTTTCCATTTTTTGGTGTCTTCTTCAATATCTTGCATCAGTGTTTTACAGATTACATTGTAGAGATCTTTCACTTATTTTGTTAATTCCTAGGTATCTGATATTTTATTTGTAGCTATTATAAATGAGATTTTTTTTTAGATTGTTCACTGTTGGCATACACAAGTACTACTGATTCTTGCATGTTGAATTTGTATCCTACAACTTTACTAGATATGTTTATTAGTTCTAATAGTTTCCTTGCAGTCTTTTGGTTTCTCCAACTATAAGGTAATATCAACTGCAAACAGAGATAATTTGACTTTTTCATTTCCAATTTGGATGCCCTTTATTTCTCTCTCTCATATGAATGTCTAGCTGGGACTTTAACTCATATGTTGTATAATCGTGGTGAGAAGAGACATCTTTGTTGTATTTCAAATATTAGAGGAAAGGCTTTCAGTTTTTTCCCATTCAGTATAATAGCTGTGGGTTGTTTTATATAGATTTTATTATGTTGAGGTATATTTCTTGTATACCTAGCTTTTGTGCATTTTTTTTAAATAATGAAAGAATGTTGTACTTTATCAAATCCTTTTCAGCATCAATTGAAATTATCATATGGTTTTCAATTTGTTGAAATCTGATTTGCATATGTGGAAACATCCTTGCATCTCAGGCATAAATCCCATTTGGTCATTATTAATGATCTTTTAGATGTATTGTTGAATTTGGTTTGGTAGCTTGTTTTTTTTTTTTTTTGATATTTTTTGCATCAATATTCATCAGAGCTACTGGCTTGTAGTTTTCTTTTGTTTGATGCATCTTTGTCTGATTTTGGTGTAGGGTAATACTGACCTCATAGATTGAATTTGTAATTACTCCCTTCTCCTTTATTTTTGGAATAGTTTGAGTAGGGTTGACATTAGTCTTTCTTAAACTGTTTGGTAGAATTCAGCAATGAAGTTGCCTGGTCCTAGGTTTTTCTTTACCATAAAACTTTTTATTGTAGCTTCAATCTTGTTATTGTTATTAGTTTGTCTGGGTTCTGGATTTCTTCATCGTTCAATATTAGTAGGTTATATGTGCCTATTTCTTCAAGATTTTACAATTTATTTGCGTATAGTTGTTCATAGTACCCCTTAATTATCAACTAATGAATTTCTGCAGTTTCAGTTGTAATGTTTCCTTTTTCATATCTGATTTCATTTGTTTGGGTCTTTCTCTCTCTTTCTCTTTCAAGTTAATCTGGCTACCGGTTTTTTAATTTTGTTTACTTGTTTTTAAAAAAAACTTTTTTGTTTTGTAGAACTTTTTGTAGAAAAAGGTTGTAGAACTTTTTGTAGAAAGTTATTTTTTTCTTCATTTCAATTGCATTTATTTTTGTTCAATATTTATTATTTCTTTTCATTTACTAATTTGAGGATTTGTTTGTTATTACTGTTTCACTTCTTTAAGGTGAATCATTAAATTGTTTTTGAAGTCTTTCTTCTTTTTTATGTAGATATTTATGACTATAATATTTCCTCTTAGTAGTGCCTCTTTGTAGACCATAAGTTTTGGTATGTGATGTTTCCATTATCATATATTTCATTAGATATTTTAAATTTCCTTCTTTATTTCTTCATTGACCCACTGGCCCTTTAGAATCACACTGTTCAATTTCTATGTGTTTGTAATCTTGTCAAAATTTCTCATTATTGGTTGCCAGTTTTATTCCATTGTAGTCAGAGAAGATGCTTGATTGACAGTGTTTCAATTTTTTTGAATGTTTTAAAACTTGTTTTGTGACCTACCATATGTTCTGTCTTTCGGAATGATCCATGTGCTGAGAAAAAGAATGTGTGTTTTGTAGTTGTTGGATGAAATCTTTAAATATTTCTTAGGTATGTTTGTTCCATAGTGCACATTAAGTCTGATTTTTGTGGTTGCTAATTTTCTGTTTAGATGATCTGTCCAATGCTGAAAGTGTAGTGTCCAAATATTATTGTCTTGGGATCTGCATGTCTCTTTAACTCTATTGATATTTTACTTATATATCTGGGTGATCTAGTGTTGGGAACATATATATTTAACATTATTATATCATCTTTCTAAATTGACCCCTTTATTGTTATATGGTAAATTTATTTGTTTCTTTTTATAGATTCTGCCTTGAAACCCGTTTTGACTGATATAGGTATACCTACTTCTGTTCTTTTTCTGTGTTTACTGGCATGGAATATGTTACATTCCTCTATTTTTATCCTATGAAGGTCATTAAGAATGAAGCATATTTTTTGTTGATATCAGATCATTGGGTCTTTATGGGTTTTTTTAATCCATTTGACCACTCAACAACTTTTAATTGGAAAATTTAGCTCATTTACAATCAGTGTTATTATTGGTAAGAAGTTATTCCTTTCATTTTGTTATTTGTTTTTCTGGTCATTTTGTGGCATTCTCTTCATTTTTTTCTTCTTCCTGTCTTCCATTTAGTAAAGGTGACATTGTTCTTGTAACATAATTAAATTCCTTGCTTTTCATTTTTTGTAAAAGCACTGTATGTGTTTTGATTTGAAGTTATCATAAGGCTTTTAAATACTGTCTTACAAACCATCATTTTAATCTGATAACAACTTTAAAATATTTTCATAGACAAGCGTAAAGTTAACTAATAAAAACTCTATATGTTAACAATATCTTTTGTTTTCTATCTTTTTCTTTTTACTATTTATATCACTGTACTTTCTATGCCCTGAAAAGTTGTTCTTGTTGCTAGTTTTGGTTTTTTCATTATTTAGCCTTTCTACTTAAGATAGTTTATGTATCACAATTACAGTGTTATTATAGTCTTGTTTTTCTTTGTATTTATTATTGCAGGTGAGTTTTCACTTTTCAATAATTTCTGATTGGTAATTAACATCCTTTATTTTTTTATTGAATTACTCTCTACCATTTCTTGTGGAACAGATCTGGTGTTAATGAAATTCCTCAGCTTTTTTTGTTTTTGGTCTGGAAAATCTATATTTCGCTTTTATGTTTGAACTTTTTTGAAAAGGAACTTTTTCCTGGATATACTATTCTTGGGTAAAAGTATTTTCCATTCAGCAGCATAAATATATCATACCACTCCCTCCTGTCCTGTCTGTAAGGTTTCCACTGAAAAGTCAGCTGCCGTATACACTGGAACTCCATTGTATGTTATTTATTTTTTTATTTTTTAATTTTGCTGCTTTTAGGAGTCTTTCTTTATTCTTCTTGACCTTTGGGAGTTTGATTAATAAATGCCTTGAGGTAGTATTCTTTGTGTTAAATCTACTTGATGTTTCATAACCTTCCTGTACTTGGATATGGGTATCTTTCTTCTGCTTTGGGACTATCTTTTTTATTATCCTTTTGAATAAACTTTCTACATAATATCTTTCTCTACCTCCTCTTTAAGGCCATAATTCTTAAACTTTTCCTCTTGAGGTTATATTCTAGATCTTGTATGTATGGTTTATTGTTTTTTATTATTTTCCTCTGTTTCTCTTCTCTGTATTTTCAAGTAGAAGCTCACTTATTCTTTTTTCTTCTTGATCCATTCTGCTATTAAAGCATTCTAATGCATCTGTTAGCATATCAATTGCAGTGTTGAGCTACTGTATTTTGCTTGATTCTTTTAATTATTTCAATATCTTTGTTAAAATAATCTGGTAGGATACGGCATTACCATCTCTGTGTTATGCTGAATTTCTTTGACTTTCCTCAAAACGCTATATTGAATTCTGTGACCAAAAGATCACATATCTCTATTTCTCCAGGAATGGTCCCTAGTAATGTAGTTCATTTGCAGAGGTCATATTTTCCTGAATGGTTTTGATACTTACGGATGTTCCCCTGTGTTTGAACATTGAAGAGGTATGTATTTATTGCAATCTTCACAGTTTGGGCTTGTTTGTACCTTTTCTTCTTGGAAAGTCTATCTACATATTCAAAAGGACTTGGATGTTGCAAACTAAGCTGTATGCATCTGCACTATCCGCATTACAGCTTTGGAAACACAAATATTGCTCTATAGACATACATGTTACTACATCATGCTATGAAAAAGAAAATGTGCTTTCAAACATTGTAGATTAATTAACCCATTCAACCATTCCACAAACCAGGTACTTTAGTAGTGGTTTTGATAGATAAGATGGTTAATGATGCAAAGAGTTTGAAGCTATACTGGTAGAAAGCAATAATCCTGAATTTAGAGTTCTGGCTTCATTCAACTCAAGAACCTGTAATATTCCACTATTTCATAAATGTTTTGCCAAATAGTCAATTTTTCATTATCCATATATAAATTATCAACAGCAGTCACCAGCTCATAAATCAAAACGTTCTGATATATTTATCTTTAGTGTTCATTTTATTTATATACATTTCATTTACATATATATACATTTTATAGTGAAAAAATTAGCAAAAAATTATCCTTTTATGTAAGAACAGTTTGTGATTTTCTAAAAATATCATTTTATAAAGCTTAATTGACCACCTTTGTTTTATCTTGTAACCTGGGAATCATTTTATTTTCAGTTCTAGACTATGAAGAATTGATCCCAAAGCTGCATAGCATATCTGGATAGAAATGAGTGAAATTCTAGCCAGTTTTTGAGTCTAGGTCTATAGAATTAGATGAGACAAAGCTACAGAGTATTGCAAATCAAGTCTGTTTTTTTATGCTTAGTAAACTGTTACCCCTCTTTCACAGATTTTTTTCATAGTTTCTGCTTACATTAGGCTGTAATTCCTTTTCAGTTTCATACAAACAATTTACCAAATTAGAGCATTTTCCCAAAGATTAACAAGAAGTGATTAAAAAAAAAAAAACTGTTGACAAATCATAAAACTTCATATAAATACCATCTTCCTGAAATAATGGATTAAAGAGGAAAACATGGAATGTGAGAAAAAGAAAAGGAAAACAAAGAAAGATTGTTTTAGAAGCTGTCAAAATTTTGTTACATGGGTGTTTTTTTCATAAATCTACCACCATATTGAATTTCTATGTTGAAATTCTGTGCTGTAATATTTTAATTACCATTAACAGTGTTCTCTTTTTATTTGAATAATGAATACTTGAGTAACTTTTTTCATTGATCTAATAATTTAAACTTTCAGTCCTTTCTGACTTGTTCATATAGTGCAGTTAACCAGTTCCAGAGTAACTATTAATCAAGAAGTCGTTTAATCTTTATTCTATTTACATGAAACCTTGTTAACATTATTGGCTATACAGTTCTCCAATCTTTCAATTTTCATTTCCCAAATTTCTTACTGTTATTAATGGTTTGTCTTTCTGCCTTAAGCCTTAAGACATTTGCTTTTTTACCTTGAGGTATTATGAGAGTTTTAATATTTTAGGTTCATTTTCTGTTGAATGAAGATATAGGATCTATATATCTCAGAAATGGGAATATTGTTGTATTGGTGTTCTTTTTCTTATTGAGGGGGAGAGAGTTACACTCTTGTTGCCTATGCTGGAGTGCAATGGCATGATCTCAGCTCACTGGAACCTCGGCCTCCCAGGTTCAAGCAATTCTCCTGCTTCAACCTCCAGAAGAGCTGGGATTACAGGCGAGCACCACCACAAACAGCTAATTTTTTCTATTTCTAGTAGAAACAGGGTTTCACAGTGTTAGCCATGCTGGTCTACAACTCTTGACCTCAGGTGATTCACCCTCCTCAGTCTCCCAATGTTCTGGGATTACAGGCATGAGCCATTGTGCCCGGCCAATATTGGTATTCTTAAGTAAAAGAAACAAGTATAGAGAAGATAGGTTTCACACATACAAGAAACATAAGTTATATTATAAAATAGGCCTCAATAAATCAGACCACCATAGTTAGAGGATTACAGGAGAAGGTCACACCCTTAGGAAATTGCATGAAGTTGTGTGTTCGTGTGTGTGTGTGTGTGTGTGTGTGTGTGAGAGAGAGAGAGAGAGAGAGAGAGAAAGAGACAGAGAGAGAGAGAGAAGGAAAAGATGAAAGAGAAAAAAATAGATAAGTAGACATACTGACAGGCTAACTGGATTTGTTTTCGTGTTTCTTATGTGTAGTTAGCTTAAAGAACTCTTTTTTATCAGTTGGTAAATCAAATGTTAAAAAGAGAATAATGAAGTATAAACCCCCTACTCAATAGGGTGATCGTGTGGGAGTGGGATTACTGAAGAAAGGAAAATTAATACGATTTTTGTGTTTGTGTCTCTTATTGAAAGAAAACAGACTTTTTTTTTCCTCCAAAAATAGGCAAGCCCCCAAATTTCCCTTTTCATAGTACTTTCAAACTACAAACATAACTAATGTTATAGAATGTCTTCTTTGTTCGTAAAGAACATGCTTAATTTGAGCAAATCCACAATGAATTGTGTTTAAGTGTGCTGTGTCATCTGCATGACCTTTCCTTTTCAATTAAAAGAATGCCACAAATTAAATCATAGCAATATTGAAATGAATTATGCATATTTTCTAATTAGAAAGAGTGGCATACTTATTTTTATGACATTCGTGAATTTTTAAAGAATAAAAGAAAGTGGACTGAATCCACAGCTTAAATGTTGTGCAGCAGAATAGATAGACAACAGCACATTAAATACGCTGCCACAGTGCTTTATCTACTTAATAGCATGGAGGATTAGATCCAGTTGTGTTCCAACTGCATTTTATTTGTGTATATGATCAAATTTTATGTAACATTAAGTTTTCCTAAACAATTTGTTGGTGCTTCCTAAAATTATTTTCAGCAAACAATATTTACACCTGGGCTTATATAAAAGAAATTGGAAAAACGAATTTTTGAGTAGTTCCATAAAAAACACAATAATTGAATAAAGTAATCAGTAATTGATTATTCAACTCCAGGTAGGCCAACATCAAAATTATTAAACCGAGAAATAAAAAAAAAGTTGCTGTACATGTTCTAATGTGCCTACTTAAAATATTATTTATACAATATATAAACATATATAGATAAATGTATTTGTTATTAATTAGAAGTGCCAAAAATCAAAATGGCTCTTCAAATGGATATTTTCTTCTAAAACTTTTGTCGTCTTCAGTAAAAATATCTGAAACTTGGTGATGCTTAATACATTTATTATGAAATAATAATTATTTTATTGGCATTTTTAAATGTCAGAGGATAAGTGACTTATATTCTAATGTAATAAATTTTCAATAATATTCACTTGTCCAAAAAGTAATAATATAATATTGCCTTCACAATTAATATGTTTTTTTCTAAAAATTAAAAATATAAATACAATTAGTTTGAAAAATTAAATTTTTCTCATTGCAAAACACATGAACAGACAGACATTGCTTCAGAATAGTTGTATACGTGTGTGTGTTTTGCTAATGACAGTACTAAAATGGGGGCCCTAAGTATAAGGAATAAGGAGGCTTTTAAATTAAAAATAAATGATATTATATGTATAAGTGTTTCCTTATTTTTGAGCCTTTTGAAAAGCCCAGGCTTTTCTAACACTCATAAAAATAGAATATCATCTGTAAACCTTAATAAAATAAAATCAAATATATAGAGTTATAAACAATCAACAATAAAATAATTGTTCAGAAATGCTTCTCCAATCATTTTTTCATCTTTTTTCAGAAGTATAGATTGACAAAACAGAATGCATAAAACAAGGAGTTTCTTAATAATGAGCTCTCTTATATGAAAGGTGTGCTCAAAAGTGTCTTAGATGTAAACTATGTCACTCTGAATAACCTTAAATAATTCCAAGTGATATGTAAAAGGTGTACTAAGTGAAAGAATTTTACAAGAATAAGGCCCACTCTGGAAAATTATTTAGAGCATACGAATAAAACTCCATAGGGAGTGAAGTGCTTTATATGCATTTCCTCTTAATTATTTTTCCCATATACAACTTCCAACAAAAATAAAAAAGGTATATTTCAATTTGTGAATAAAATGACACCCATATTAAGAAATGCCTTAAGAATTTAAAATTATTACACAATTATAATTTTAAAAACAAATATATTTTAAATGTAGATATAAATACATCTATGTATATAATGTAGACTTTACATATATGTGTGTTTAATTATTTTCAAATTATTTATTAATGTGGACCCAAAAATGAATATTCAACTTTTAAATTATATATTATTCATTAGGCATATTCTTTATATTTCTTTAGATTTCAGAGCTAACTTAGATTTTTTACAGATATCTTTACTATTGCAAAAGTTCTAGAGATTTTATGTTAAGACAATCTGCAGGACATATCTTTCTGTCTGGAAAGAACTGTATATGGTTCCCATCTCATAGGATCTACTTTCTGTATATTTAAGAAATATATTATGTTTCTAAAAAATTATTTCCCTTTAAATTTTAGATATATTAGAAGTGTGGAAGAAAGCAATGTGTAAACATCAATACATTTATTTTCAGATGTTTTTAGGAACTGTCACTCTCCCCAAATTATATTTTTTCCCTCTGCAAAGAATTTCAATAAATACAATCTGCCTTGCCATTTATGCTTACTTTTTCTTTTCTTTTGTCTCCCCCTTAATCATTGGCCTCCTTCATAGTCACCATTGTAGTCTGAAAACTTTTGGCACATAAAGAAATCTTTAGCCAGGTGAAACATTCTTAACATTTTATATCTACTGTTTATATTTTTACTGTTAAACTTCTTACATTCTATAGACTAATCCATCACCCCAACCATATTTTTGAATAAGTTCTCTTACATAAAAAATAAATATAATAATTTTTAAAATTAAAGAATGTCTTTTTGGAAGCAAGAAGCATGACACACAGAAAAATACAGAAACAAACAAGACATGTTCCAGATTTAGAAAACCAACTACAGAATACATGTGCAACTTTCTTTTCAATCTGAATTTTGAAATGTATCTTTGTACAGACATTTCACATGGTCAAAAAATTCTCATAGACCTACATTGATAGAAATGTAAAAAATGTGGTGACATCAGAAGCGTCTAGAAAATCTCTGTGATTATACTTTATATGATGGGTATATTGAATTAAAAAAAAGAAAAACAGGTTCAGGAAAACTAACTGTTCACACTGTTGAATTATCCTTTTATTATCCAAACACTAAGAATTTGATACATACAACCAAACACGTCACACTAACAGTGAAAACTGGTTTTCTACTCGTTGAACTGCTATTTGATGTTATACTTAAAATTTTTTTAAATCTACATTTGACTCTGAAGCAACACAGGGATTAGTCATCAAATCCCCATACATTTAAAAATCCACATATAACTTTTGACTACCCCCAAACTTAACTAGTAATAACGGCCTGCTGTTGACTAGAAGCATACTGATAATACAAATGATTAATTAACACATGTTTTGTATTTTATATGTATTATATGCTGTATTTTCACAATAAAATAAGCTGGAATAAAGAAAATCTTAGAAAAATCAGGAGAAAATACATTATAGTATTGCAATGTTTGTATTCATTAATATCATGTTTATTTTGTTCATTTTAAAAATTACAGATGTCTGAAATGACAGGAAACTACAGCTGCAGTACTAAATCTGTGGTACATATCAAGCAATTCAGCTTTTTCTTGTATTGTCATGACTTTTCTCTGGTTCTTGGGAACACTTCCAGCATCATTAGTGGCACTTAATTTTGGTCCCATGGTGTTACTCAAGGTTTATGGTATTGCACTGCACATGATTAAAAAATACACATGAGAACTGCAAGAGATCACTTTTTACTGCAAAATGTAATTTACTGGAAAGATGGAGTACTCACGTGGCCATGATGAGTGTCACACAGCGTTTTAAGCAGATATTCGCAATGGGAGATCATCAGAACAGCAACAGGAGGTGGCTGTTAAATTATTACAAAAGTACAGTATGAACTGAAGTCAATTTTATGCAGTAACAATTTCATACTGTATCTTTATGTTTGTTTACATTTCTCCCAACAGTGAATTACCATGGATGGTCTGAAAGTGTTTGTGTGCATATGTTTTAATAAATATTAATAATTTATAATAGATTTGTGTATATTTTATGGTGGGAAGAAATAGACTGGTACTGTATGTATTTTATGCATTCATGACATATCTAACAATTTTCTTATGTTTTGATAACTCTAGGCTGAAGTTTGTGAGTTTTAATTGTTTTTAAATCTCTAAAACATGTTCTAATATGTTTATTGAAGAAAATCCACATATAAGTGGACCTGTGCAGTTCAAACCTGTGTTGTTCAAGGATCAACTGTATATGTATACAATTTTTTAAAATGACGATAACATTGAATGATTTTATTGTATACAACATGATGGTTTGAAGTATATATACATCGTGAGATAGTTAAATCTAGCCAGTTTACAAGTGTATTACATCACATATTTATCATCTTGGTAGTAAGAGCACATAGCATTCACTCTTTTTACATTTTTCAATAATACAATATGTCATCATTAACTAGAGTCAAGTTGCTTTACTATTGATTTTTAAAATTTATTTCTTCTATTTAACAATAATTATGTATTTTAAAAATTATTATTATACTTTAAGTTCTGAAACACATGTGCAGAACATGTGGGTTTGTTACATAGCTATACATTTGCCATGGTGGTTTGCTGCACCCATCAACATTTAGGTATTTAGGTATTTCTCCTAATGTTATCTCTCCCCTTGTCCTCAACCTCCTGCCAGCCCTCAGTGTATGATTGAGCCCCTCCCTGTGTCCATGTGTTCTCATTGTTCAACTTCCATTTATGAGTGAGAATATGCAGTGTTTGGTTGTCTGTTCCTGTGTTAGTTTGCTGAAAATGATGATTTCCAGCTTTATCTATCTCTCTGCAAAGGACATAAACTCACTCCTTTTGATGGCTGAATGGTATTCCATGGTGTATATGTGCCACATTTTCCTTATCCAGTCTATCATTGATGGACATTTGGGTTGGTTCTAAGTATTTCCTATTGTGAATAGTGCTGCAATAAATATACATATGCATGTGTTTTTATAGTAGAATGATTTATACTCCTTTGGGTATATACCCAGTAATGGGAATGCCAGGTTAAATGGTATTTCTGGTTCTAGATCCTTGAGGAATTGCCACACTGTCTTCCACAATGGTTGAACTAATTTACACTCCCACCAATATTGTAAAAGCATTCCTTTTCACACCTTCTCTAGCATCTGTTGTTTTCCGACATTAATGATTGCCATTCTAACTGGCATGAGATGGTATCTCATTGTGGTTTTGGTTCGCTTTTCTCTAACGACCAGTAGTGATGAGTATTTTTTCATGTGTGTTGAAATTTATTCTTTTCAGAAGTATCTGCTCATTTCCTTTGCCCACTCTGTTGATGGGATTGTTTGTTTTCTTCTTGTAAATTTGTTTAAGTTCCTTGTAGATTCTGGATATTAGCCCTCTGTCAGATGGATAGATTGTCAAAATTTTCTCCCACTCTGTAGGTTGCCTGTTCACTCTGATAATATTCTGATAATAGTTTCTTTTGCTGTGCAGAAGCGCTTTAGTTTAATTAGCTTCCATTTGTCAATTTTTGCTTTTGTTGTAATTGCTTTTGGTGTTTTAGTCATGAAGTCATTCCCCATGCCTATATCCCGAATGGTATTATTGAGGTTTTCTTCTACAGTTTTATAGTTTTAGGTCTTATGTTTAAATCTTTAATCCATCTTGAGTTAATTATGTGTTAAGGTGTAAGAAAGGGGTCCAGTTTCAGTTTTCTGCATATGGCTAGCCAGTTTTCCCAACACCATTTATTAAATAGAGAATCCTTTCCCCATTGCTTGTTTTTGTCAGGTTTGTCAAAGGTCAGATGGCTGTAGATGTTTGGCACTATTTCTGAGGCCTCTATTTTGTTCCATTTGTCTATATATCTGTTTTGGTACCAGTACCATGCTGTTTTGGTTACCATAGCCTTGTAGTATAGTTTGAAGTCAGGTAGCGTGATGCCTCCAGCTTTGCTCTTTTTGCTTAGGATTGTCTTGTCTATACGGGCTCTTTTATGGCTCCATATGAAATTTAAAGTAGTTTTTTTCTAATTTTGTTAAGAAAGTAAATGGTAGCTTGATGGAAATAGCATTGAATCTATATATTACTTTGAGCATTATGGCTATTTTCACAATATTCATTCTTCAGATTCATGAGTATGAAATGTTTTTCCATTTGCGTCCTCTCATTTATTTGAGAAGTGGTTTGTAGTTCTGCTTGAAGAGGTCTTTCACATTTCTTGTGAGTTGTATTCCTACGTATTTTATTCTCTTTGTAGCAAATGCGAATGGGAGTTCACTCCTGATTTGGCTCTCTGTCTATTATTGGCGTAGAGAAATGCATGCAATTTTTGCACATTGATTTTTTTTTTTTTTTTATCCTGAGACTGCTGAAGTTGCTTATCAGCTTGAGGAGTTTATCAGCTGAGATGACGGAGTTTTCTAAATATGCAATTATGTGTTTGTAAACAGAGACAATTTGACTTCCTCTCTCCCTTTTTGAATACCCTTTATTTCTTTCTCTTGACTGATTGACCTAGCCACAACATCCAATACTATGTTGAATAGGAGTGGTGAGAGAGGAAATTCTCAGCTTGTGTCAGTTTTCAAAGGAAATGTTTCCACCTTTTGCCCATTCAGTATGACATTGGCTGCTGGTTTGTCATATATAGCTTTTATTATTTTGAGATGTGTGCCATAAATGCCTAGTTTATTGAGAGTTTTTAGCATGAAAGGTGTTGAATTTTATCAAAGACCTTTTCTGCATCTGTTAAGGTAATTGTGGATTTTGTCATTGGTTCTGTTTATGTGACGTATTACATTTATTGATCTGCATATGTTAAACCAGCCTTGCAGATGAAGCCGAGTTGATTGTGGCGGATAAGCTTTTTGTTGTGATACTGGATTTAGTTTGTCAGTATGTCATTGAGGATTTTTGCACTGATATTCATCAGGGATATTGGGCTGAAATTATCTTTGTGTGTGTGTGTCTCCCAGGTTTTGGTATCAGGGTGATGCTGGACTCATCAAATGAGTTAGGGAGGAGTCCCTCTTTTTTTATTGTTTGAAATATTTTCAGAAGGAATGGTACCAGCTTCTCTTTCTACCTCTGGTAGAATTCAGCTGTGAATCCATCTGGACCAGGGCTTGTTTTTGGTTGGTAGGCTATTAATTACTGCCTCAATTTCAGAACTTGTTATTGATCTATTCAGGGATATGCCGTCTTTCTGATTTAATCTTGGGAGGGTGTATGTGTCCAGGAATTTATCCATTTCTTCTAGATTTTCTAGTTTATTTGCATAGAAGTGTGAGTAGACTGCAAAATTTCCTCTAATTCTGTCGGTTGCCTGTTTACTCTGATGATAGTTTCTTTTGATTTGCAGAGCCTCTTTAGTTTAATTAGATCCCATTTGTCTATTTTGGCTTTTGCTGCCATTGCTTTTGGTGTTTTAGCTGTTAAGTCTTTGCCCATACCTATGTCCTGAAATGTATTGCCTAGATTTTCTTTGGGTTTTTATGGTTTTAGGTCTGATGTTTAAATCTTTAATCCATCTTGAGTTAATTTTTGTATAAGGTGTTTCAGCTTTCTGTATATGGCTAGCCAGTTTTCCCAATACCATTTATTGGGTAAGCAATCTTTTCCTCATTGCTTGCTTTTTTTCAGGTTTGTCAAAGATCAGATAGTTGTAGGTGTGTGGCATTATTTTTGAGGCCTCTGTTCTATTCCATTAGTCTATATATCTGTTTTAGTACCAGTACCATGCTGTTTTGATTACTGTAGCCCTGTAATATAGTTTGAAGTCAGGTTGTGTGATGCCTCCAGCTTTGTCACACTTTTAAGGGCACATCAGCTGCCGTTGTATAGATAGAAATAGGTGGTGGCTGGAGCTATAGAGTTCCCTAGAGATTATGTCCTTTGTCTTTGGAAGCCAGGTAGGGTAGAGAAAGAACACCAGGTGGGGGCAGGGATAAGCCTGTCTGAGCTGACTCTCCTTGGTCATGGCTTGCTGCTGGGAGATATTGCAGAGTGGTTCTCAGGCCAAGGGACTTAAGTTCCCAGGGAGATATGGCTGCTTTTGCTGAGTCACACTGGTCTCCAGGGAATTAGGGGAAAGCTGGCAGTCATACCCCTCACCCCATTCCCATGCAGCCTGAAGTCCTAAAGGTCCAGTGTTATTACCACTGTGACCCCATAACAGCAAGGAATCTATTTCCAGGCAGCCGGTTACCATGGCTGAGAACTTGTTCCAGACCACCAGACTCCATGCTGAGAAAGCAAGTAGACTCATACTTTTTTTGGCATCTTAGTGAGCTAGCATTGATGATCCAGTTCCTTCAAAGGTTCTGTGGATCCTCCCAGCTTTCCTTGTATGTTGTTGTAGTATTTATTGGAGCTAAACTTCATGTTGTGAGTCTCTGTGCAGTGCTCTGTCTGCCTGATCAGGAGCTGCAAGATAGTGCTACCTCCTATCCTGCCATCTTAATTCATTGTTCAAATTTTTTGTATTGTCATTTTTGTATTGCTTTCTTTCTGAATATTATTAATCAGCAGTTGGCTGACTCTGCAGATGTAAAACCCTAGATAAGGGAGGCCAATTGTGGGTGAGTGTGTGTGTAGTGATCTGGAACTGCATTTGTACTATCTCTAAGGTATGCCTGCATGTGTGCTTTATATTTGTGTAAATTCTCCTTCAGTATCATCTGTGTGTGTGTGTGTGTGTGTATGTGTGTGAATATGTATATATGAATATACATATATACACATACACATAAGCATTTTTAAAATACTTTATTCAATTTTCACAACTTTCTGGAAACAAATTATTATTTTTGCCTTTGGGAGGCAGAGTGCAAATAGATAGTCTTGTGCTATCAGGTCACGAGAGAAACTGAAATACTATCAATAGGACTTTTTTCTCACTAAACTAAAATATCTGTCTTCTGATATTGAGAGATGAATTACCAATGGAGAGTCAGTCTAAGACTGGCTTTTAAAAGAGAAAATTAAATACTATCAGGCATGTCAGATTGTATTTTTATGATACAAAATGATTTTATCCGGATGTAAAAGTAATCATTATACGGATTATATTTAAAGTGGTGCAGCAAGGTCTGCATGTAAACTATATCATATTTTTCTTTCATTTTAAAATGATGACAGAAATGCTTGACATGATTTCCCATGTAATCACTTATTTTATACATGTGTCATTTTCCAGTATCTGTGTATGCCAAAAGTGGGTGAAAATCTACTTATCATTATTATCCAATTTAATCAAATGTGAATGCTTTTAATTATGGACATAAAATTCTACTTTTCATTGATTCATGATGTCACGAGGATTAGTAAATAAGGGACAATTTAATAATCAATTTGCTATAAACATATAGTAGATGAAGTTTAGAAGAGGATTATAAAATAGTTAAATATTTATAATATAAATCAAGTGAAAATAAGTGAATTGCCTTTGAAAAGAAGGTAAATTGCCTATGAAAATGCTGAATGTTTTTTTCAACACATTCTGTGGGAAGTTTTGTTACTTTATTCTAAACAGGTGTATAATATATAATAAAAATAAAAACTGAAGAGAAAGGTAATAGAAATAAACATAAGGTCAAAAATTTTTTAAAATTAATGCATATTTTAATTGCTGGAGGTAACAACATGGCATACTAATAATACAGTACAACTAATCCTCTGTCCAAAATGCTCACTGTCTACAACTTTCATTAATGTATATACCTGAGGGATATGGCAGAAATTTGAAACAAGGGCAGGTGTTATTATGTGGGAAAAAATATTTCTTACAGCAGCTCTGTGTTAATCCATTTTGCTTTGCGAAAAAGAAATACCTGAGTCTGGGTAATTTATAGAGTTTTAACTGGCTCATCGTTTAACAGGCTGTGCAGGAAGCATGATGTTGGCATCTGCCTAGCTTCTGGTAAGGCTTCAGGGAGCTTTCACTCATGATGGAAGGTGAAGCAGGAGCAGATTCCTCTCCTGATGAGAGATGGAGTGAGAGACGGGGAGCAACAGTGAGAGGAAGGTACTAGGCTCCTTTTTAAACAATCAGGTCTTGTGTGATTTCATTACCATGTGGAAGGCACCAAGCTATTCATGCACGATCCAGTCCCATGACTCAAACACCTCCCACAAGGCCCCACCTCCAACACTGGGGATTACATTTCAATATGAAATTTACAGCAAACAAATATTCAAACCATATCAAACTATACAATGTGAAATAAAAGAGTATAGACATTGAGGACGCAAAGATATAAGAATAATACAATGGACTATAGGGACTACGGGAGAAGGGTAGGAGTGGGGCAAGGGATAAAAGAGTACAAATAGGTGCAGTGAATACTGCTTTGGTGATGGGTGCACCAAAATCTCTTAAATCAGCAGTAAAGAACTTACCCATGTAACCAAACACCACCTGTACCCCAAAAACCTATAAAAAAAGAAAAAAAAGAGTATATACACACAAATAATGTTGTTACATTAATTAATCTACATCACAGGTTATGGCTATGTAAGTTGCAAATTTAACACATTAATATAATTTTATATTTGAATCTATGTTATCTGTCCCTTCATATTTATGCTTCTACACTGTATATCTGCTATATTGTCTGTTCAAACTAGTTTATTTCTTATAAATATGTACCTCTCCATATATGCCATGGAATACTATGCAGTCATAAAAAATGATGAGTTTGTGTCCTTTGTAGGGACATGGATGAATCTGGAAACCATCATTCTCAGTAAGCTAACAAGAACAGAAAGTCAACCACCACATATTCTCACGCATAGGCTGGTGTTGAACAATAAGAACGCATGGGTACAGGGAGGGGAACATCACACACTGGGGTCTGTTGGGGGGTGGGGCACTAGAGGAGAGACAGCAGAGGGTGGGGAGGTTGGGGAGGGATCACACTGGGAGAAATGCCTGATGTAGGTGACAGGGGGATGGAGACAGCAAATTGTCATGGCGTGTGTACCTACGCAACAATCCTGCAAGATCTGCACATGTACCCCAGAACTTAAAATACAACAAAAAAGTACCTCTCATTATAGTATGATTTCCTTTTTCATCTTAAGTATTAAAGATTAGTGTTGATATTACTTGCTTGATACCATTTTTACTTCTTAAATTTTTTTCTAGTTGATATAATTTTGTCAAAACACTAGCATTTTGTTATTACTTTACCTCTTAAATTGATCTCATGTATTCAACTTAAATATAAAATTCATTGATATCAAAGTATCTAGGTATAATTTTATGATCATTTTCTTAATGTATAAGGTGTTCCACGTTTTCTTAATTTGTAAGCTCTTCCATATTTTATTTCTGTCTTGAAGTTTAATGCCAAGAAATTAGATGATGGATTTCCTATATTATACACTGATATTTGCTTATGTATTCATTGTTTTTCTTTACCGCAAATTTTTGGCATAGGATCATTTCATTTTGTTGTAAAGCATAACTTTTAGAAGTTCTTTCAGTGAGAAGATTTTGATGGTGAATATTCTGTTTTTATTTGTTAAAGAATCCTTCAACCTTTGCTTTTGGAAAATTGTTTAAAAAGAAAGATAATTTTAGGTTGAAAAGTCTTTTGTTCTAATTTAAACATCGTTTCACACTCTTCTAGTTGTCCTTATTATTGTTGGGAAGTCCAGCATCTACTTATTTTTTCATTTCCATCCAGTAAGTGTAAAATTATGCACTTTGCATTTGTGTAAGGGCTAGCCTAATATTTATGCTAAGAGTTGTTAATGTTTGAGTTTGTACATTCAATTTAAATTTTTTGTTCTCTTTTTAGATAACAAAATCATTCTATGTCAGTGTAAACATATTTACCATTTCAACTATTCTGTTACTTCTATGCTTTAAATTATATTGGAAGACTTAGTATTATATGTGAACTGGATAGTATTTAATTTATCAGTGAATAAACCTTTTTTTTTTTTTTTTAATCTTTTCTTCTCCCATCTCAGACTTTCTATCTGGAATGATATTCCTTCTGCCTAATGATCATTCCTTTACACTTCTGTTTAAACTTCCGAAAGTTGGAAAGAAAATGGTAGAATTCTATAGAATAGATTTTTGCAATATCTAACAAAATTACACATGCAGTTATTTTTTAAATTATGAAGTCTTGTTTATAATAACCTATCAAATAAATATATTAAAATGTAAAATAATATAATGCAGCTTTACTTGTAATGTAAAAACTGAAAACATGGCAAAGATATAGATGTAAAAATCCTGTTTTATGTTTTTGACATTATGTTTTTGACAAAGCGTCTTTGTATATTACCTTTTTCTTTTCTCTTGCTGCTTTCAGAATTCTTTATCCTTGACCTTTGGGAGTTTGATTATTTAATGTTTTGAGGTTGTCTTTATTTTGACTAAATCTGTTGTCTTTCCTATAAGCTTCTCATACTTTGTATCTTTCTCTAGATCTGGAAAGTTCTCTGTTACTGTATTTTGAATAAACTTTCTACCTTTATCTCTCTCTCTCTAACTCCTTTTTAAGGCCAATAACATTCAGATTTACCTTTTTGAGAGTTGTTTTAGGACTTGTAGGTGTATTTCATTCTTTTTTATACTTTTTATTTTTTCTTCTTTGCATATATGAAAACATATGATTAAGTTATTAATGACTATAATCATCCTACTGTACTATCAAATAGTAGGTCTTATTTATTTTCCTTTTTATTTTTCATACCCATTAATCACTCCCACCTCCCCTCCAATATCCCACTGGCCTTCCAACCCACTGGTAATCATGCTTCTACTCTCTAGGTCCATGCAGTGTGCAATAAGCACATCATGGATAACAGAGTATCCATCCCCTCTAGCATTTTTCCCCTTTGAGTTACAAACAAATCAATTACACTTTTTAAATTATTTTAAAGTGTACAATGAAGTTATTGACTATAGTCACCCTGTTGTGCTTTCAAATAGTAGCTCTTATTAACCATCTACCCTTCAGCTACACCCACTCCCACCACCAACTGCCCTTCCCAGTGTCTGATAACCATCCTTCCCCCCTCTGTTTCCATGGGATCCTTTTTAATATTTAGCTCCCATTGATAACCAAGAACATATGAAGTTGGTTTTTCTGTGCCTGGTTTATTTCACTTAACACAATGATCTCCAATTCATGCTGTTGCAAATAACAGGATCTTATTTTCTTTTTATGGCTGAATAGTATTTTGCTGTGTATAATTACCACATTTTCTTTATCCACTGTCTTTTGGTGAACACTTGGGTCACTTGCAAATCTTAGCTATTATAAGCCGTGCTACAACAAACATAAAAGTGCAGATATGTCTTCAGTATACTGATTTTCTTTCTTTTGGATATACATCCAGCAGAGAGATTGCTGGATCATATGTTAGCTCTATTTTTAGATTTAGCTTTTCTTTGAGGAACCTCCAAACAGTTCTCCATAGTTGTGGTACTAATTTACATTTCCACCGACAGTGTACAAGGATTTTATTTTCTTCACATCCTTGCCAGCATTTCTTATTTTCTGTCTTTTGGATATAAGCCATTTTAACTGGGGTGAGAAAGTATCTCACTGTAGTTTTCACTGGCATTGCTCTGAAGATCAGAGGTGATGAGCATCTTTTCTTATGCTCTGTTTGTCATTTGTACGTCTTCTTTAGAAAATTTCTATTCAAATATTTTGCACACTTATTATCAAATTTTTAGATTATTTTTACTACAGAATTATTTGAGTTCTTTATATATTCTGGTTGTTAATCCCTTGTCTGATGGGTAATTTGCCAATATTTTCTCCCATTATGTAAATTATCTCTTCACTTTGTTGATTTTTTTTCAGAAGATTTTTAACTTGATGTGATTTCATTTGTCCACCTTTGATTTGTTTACCTGTGCTTGTGGGTTACTGCTCAATAATTTTTTACACAGATCAATGTCCTTGAGCTTTTCTGCAATATTTTCTTGCAGTACTTTTATATTTGAGGTATTGGTTTTAAGTCTTTAATCTATTTTGATTTGATTTTGTTACATGGCAAGAGATGTGGGTCTGTTTGATTCTTCTGCATATGGATACTAGTTTTCCCAGCATCATTATTGAAAACACTGTATTTCCCCCAATGTATGTTCCTGGTAACTTTGACAAAAATGAGTTCACTGTAAGTGTGTGAATTTGTTTCTGCGTTCTCTACTCTGTTCCATTGGTATGTTTTTATGCCAGTATAAATACATTGGTCTTTATACTGTTTTGGTTACTATATCTCTGCAGTATAATTTGAAATTTGAAATCAGGTAATGTGAATAGTCCAGATTCATTCTTTTTGTTTAGGATAGCTTTGGTTATTCTGGATCTTTTGTGGTTTCATATACATTTTAGGAATTTTACAAAATATTTCTGTGAGAAAGATCATCCATATTTTTATCAAGATTGAATTGAATCTGTAGAGTACTTTGATAGTACGAGTATTTTAACAATACTGATTCTTCCAATAATTTTTTTTCCAATTTTGTGATATCCTCTTTAATTTCTTTGATCAGTGCCTTATAATTCTTATTATAGACATCTTTTACTTCGTTGGTTAATTTATAGGTATTTTATTTTATGTGTGGCTCTTATAAAAGGGATTACTATTTTATTTCTTTTTCACATTGTTTACTGTTAGCATATATAAATGCTACCTATTTTTGTATGTTTATTTTGTATCCTGCATTTTTACTGAATTTTTTTATCAGTGATAATAATTTTCTTGTGGAATCTTTAGTATTTTTCACATATAGGAGATCATATTATCTATAAACAAAGATAATTTGACTTTTTCATTTCCAATTTGGATGAACTTTACATCTTTATCTTGTTTTATTGCTCTAGCTAGGACTTCCAGTACTATGTTGAATAACAATGGTGACACTGGACATTTTTGTCATGTTTCAGATCTTAGAGGAAAGGCTTTCAGTATTTCCTCATTTAGTATAATATCTGTATGTCTGCTGTACATAGTTTTTATTATGTTGAGTCATATTCCATCTATACCCAGTTTTTTGAGAGTTTTATCATGAAGGGGTCTTGAATTTTATCAAATGATTTTTTAGGATCATTGAAATTATTATATGTTATTTATCTTTGATTTTGTTGATATAATGTATTATGTTGATTGATTTGTATGTGTTGAACTATTCTTGCATTCCAGGGATAAATCCCACTTGGTGAACATGGATCATCTTTCTAATGTATTGTTGAATTCCTCTGGCTAGTATTTTGTTGAGGATTTTTGCATCAATATTCATCAGTAATATTGGCCTATAGTTTTCTTTCTTTTTTTTTTTTNTTTTTTTTTTTTTTTTTTTTTTTTTTTTTTGATGTTTCTCTTAATGGTTTTGTGATCAGGGTAATAATGATTTTGTAAAATGTATTTGAAAGAATTTCCTCCTCCTATATTTTTCAGAATAGCTTCAGTAGGATTGGTAGAGTTCTTTAAATGTTTGATAATGTTTAGTATTGAATTCCTATGTCCTAGGGTTCTCTTCACTGAAAAAAAAAATTATTGTTTTAACATTACTTGCTATTGGTCTGTTCAGGTTTTGGATTTCTTCCTGGTTCAATGTTGAACCTGTTCAATGTTCAAGATTGTATGTTTCTAGGAAGTGGTTCATTATTTAGTATTTCTACTTAGGATAAGAGTAGTTTACATACTACAGTTACAGTGTTTTAATCTTCTGTGTTTTTCTCTGTACTAAGTATATTATCAGTAAGTTTGTACCTTCAGGAGATTATTTATTATTCTTCAATATTCTTTTTTCTGATTGAAGTACTCCTTTTTGCATTTATTGTAGAACAGGTCTAGTATTGATAAAATTTTTCAGCTTTTATTTGTTTCAAAGTCTTTATTTCTCCTTAATGTTTGAATAATATTTTTGCTGAAAATGCTATTCTAGGGTGAAAGAATTTTTCTTCAGCACTCTCTTCTGTCCTTGTAAGTTTTCCATTGAAAAGTTGACTGCCAGATGTATTGGAGCTCCATATTGTGTGTGTGTGTGTGTGTGTGTGTGTGTGTGTGTGAGCGTGTGTGTGTGTGTGTGTGTGTGTGTGTGTGTGAGCGTGTGTGTGTGTGTGTGTGTGTGTTTTTCTTGCTGCTTTTAGGGTCCTTTCTTTATTCTTGATCTTCGAGAGTTTAATTATCAAATCCCTTCTGGCAGTTTTCTGAGTTAAATCTGCTTGGTGTTCTATAACTTTTTTATTATTTAATATTATATCTTTCTCTGTGTTTGAGGAGTTCTCTGTTATTATCCCATTGAATAAACTTTCCAACCTTCTTTCTTTATTTCTTTTTTTTTTTTTTAAACATATGGAGTCTTGCTTTGTCACCCATGGTGCAGTGTGATGGTGTGACCTGGGCTCATTGCAACCCCTGCCCCCCAGGTTGAATCTATT
Source organism: Cebus imitator (assembly GCF_001604975.1). Lineage (NCBI taxonomy): Eukaryota > Metazoa > Chordata > Mammalia > Primates > Cebidae > Cebus > Cebus imitator. The sequence goes on from NW_016107608.1 coordinate 78,077, forward strand.
CTCCTGCCTCAGCCTCCCAAGAAGCTAGGTTTACAGATATGAGCCACCATGCCTGGCTAATTTTTGTATTTTTAGTAGAGATGGGGTTTTGCCATGTGGGTCAGGCTGATTTTGAACCCCTAACCACAGGTGATCCACCTGCCTAAGGCTCCCAAAGTGCTGGGATTATAGGCATAAGCCACTGCACCCAGCCCATTGAATAAACTTTCTACCCTTTCTCTTTCTCCACTTTAAGGCCAATAACTCTTTGACTTGTCCTTTTGGGGCTATTTTCTATGGTCGTGTAGGTTTGCCTTCTTATTTTTTATTATTTGTTCTTTTGTCTTTTCTGACTGTTTATTTTCAAATAGCCTGTCCTCAAGGTCAGGACAGGCTTGATGTTCTTCTGCTTGATGTCTTCTTCTATAAAGGACCGTTTATTCCTCAGTATGCCAACTGCATTTTACAGTTCCAGCATTTCTGCTTCATTCTTTTTAATTATTTCAATCTCTTTATTAAATATATCTTATATAATTTTATTCTCTGTGTTATCTTGAATTTCTTTGAGTTTTCTCAACACAGCTATTTTGAATTATTCTTCCCAAAAGTCACATCTCTGTTTCTCCAGGATTGTTCCCTCCCTGGTGCCCTATTTAGTTAATTTGGTTAGGTCATGTTTTGCAAGAGGGTGTTGATGCTAATAGATGTTCTTCTGTGTCTGTGCATAAAGAGTTAGATATTTACTGTCACCTCATTTTCCGGACCTATTTGTAGACATCCTTCTTGGGAAGGCCATCCAGATATTTGAAAGGATTTGAGTGTTGTGAGCAAAGCTGTTTCTGATATAGAAGGCATCCCAATCTCAGTAACACTGTGGTTCTTGTAGACTCGTAGAGGTACCATCTTGACAGTCTTGTACAAGATCCAAAAGAATTCTCTGAGTTACTAGGTACTGATTCTTTTTCTACTCTCTTACTTTCTCCTGAACATATGGAGTCCTTCTCTGTTCTGAGGTACCTAAAGATGGGGATGGAGTGATACAAACACCCTTGTGTCCACCAGCACTGTGACTGCACTGGCTGAGAGCTGAAGCCAGCACAGCAATGGGTGTCGCACAAGCCTGTCATAACCACTCCCTGACTACTGCTTGTGTTTGCTCAAGGTCCTGGGTGTCTATAATGAGCAGGGGACAAAGCTAACCAGGTCTGTTTACTTCCCTTCAGGGCAACAGAGTTCCCCAGGTCACGGGTGAGCCCAGAAGTATTGTCTGGGAGTCAGGCACCAGAGTAAAAAACCTTAGAAATCTACCTCGTATTCTATTGTATTGCTGCTGAGCTGGCAATCAAACATCAAGACACAGGTCTTCCCATTATTCCTGCCTCTTTCCAAGGCGTCATCCCACAGTCACCACCACTCCAGGCTACAATGAGTACTGTCAGACTGCCAGCCGATATTCTGTTAAGGCCCAAGGCTCTGAAGTCAGCCTGTAGTAAATGCTGCCTGGCCTGGGACCGACCCTTCAGGGTAGTGGGCCCATGAGCAGTCCAGAATCCCATCTAAGAGTCAAATTTTTTGAATCAGGGATCCCAAGAGCTCACTTGGTGCTCTACATCTCTGTGGCGGTGTTGGTTCCTAAGGGGCAAGACAAAGTCACTTTTACTTCTCCTCTGCTTTTCTTAAGCACAAGGGCATTTTGCCTTGTACCCACTATAGCTAGTAATGGATTGAGTCTCACCCAAAGCCAGAACAACTCAGAGGCTCACTCAAGGCTCTCAATGCAGTACCTGGGTATTGCTACTGGTTTCTCAGGACCCAAGTACTCTTCTGTTAGTAGGTGATCAATGCTCAGAGCTAGGTCTTTTCCTTCAAGGCAGCAACTTCCCTTATGGCCCAGGGTGTGTTTAGAAATATTGCCTGGCAGCTAGGGCCTGGAGTGGTGGCCTTAGGACTCTGATCCATGCCCTGTCCTGCTGTGTCTGAGATGGTATCCAAGATGCAAGACAAAGTCCTCCCCACTTTCTTCTCTCCTTTCTTCAAGAGGAAGAAAGAAGTCTCCTTTGTAGTCTCAAGCTCTGCAGCTTGGAGTTAGGTGAAAGGTGATGCCCGGACTTCCTTGGCTGCCCCAGCTTGTGTCTCTGTAAGTCACATGCCCAATTACCCTTGCCCCAGTTCACTGTCTCTGGGCCTAGTTCAGCCTAAGTCTAGCCTAAGAGTTGCACTTCTTATTGCCTAGACTGCTTTTCAAGTTTAGTTAGAGACTGAGATCAATTTGGCCCTTGATTGGGAGGTTTGCAGGCCCTCAAGTTTGAACCACTAGGATTGGCAATTCCCCTCTGGCTAGGGCTGATTTTAATGCCTCTGTTGGTGAGTGTCCACTGAGACTTGTCTGTTTTTTTCTTTTTCTGCTTTAAAAAGATAGCACTGAGTTCATTGCCTCATAATTGCTGGGTTCTTCCTTTTCCAGTATCCAGAAATGTTTTCTGCATGATATGGCTTCTCCTGGGCAGGGGGAAAGAAAGAATGGCCACTGAAATTCAGGACTATTTTTTTCTACCTCTTATTTCCTCTTTCAGGGATATGAAATTGAAACCAGCCATGGTGAGTACTCACTTGATTTTTGGTTCTTATGAAATTGTTTTTTTTTCCTGTGGAGACAGTTGTTAACTTAGTGTTCATGTGGAGGTTGTGGAGGTGAGATCAGTGGAGCTTTCTATTCAGCATCTTGCTCTGCCTCCTCCAGGGTGTAATCTCCTTGTATGATGTTTACTTCAGGTATTGAGATTGCTTGCCTGATTTTTGGTTCTGAAGAAAATGCTGTCTTGTGTGGATAATTGCCATTTTTGGTGTTCCTGTAGAGGGGACACTCACTGGAGAGTTCTATTTGGCTATCTTGTCCCATCTTCTCCAGGATAATTTACTCTTACAATTAATTAAATTGAATTTTGACTTTTTTTATTGTAAGAATGATTCTATAGAAGGAGCAAACACAGAAGCATTCTCAGCTCAAATTTAATTTGGATGAAGAAGTTGATGATGTCACACGCACATGATGAGAATACTAATAGATTTAGTAGTTACATAACTGTGAGTTTGGGGAGAGAATGATAGACTTTTCACACTTCTCTGAAAATGGCTTGAGAGAGCAAATAAGACTGTCTTGGGACTTTGCTTTGGTTAGGGTATGGGGACCCAACGTACAAGTTCCCACATATAGGAAGGGGCTTCTTGTGAATCTCCAACTGGTGTCAAGAAGGAAGCACACAGAGACTTTACCATCAGCTTGACCATCTGTGGAACAGAATGGGAAATGAAGCAGTGAGACTACTTGATCTATTATTATTCTCATGATGTGTGTGTGACATCAGTAGCTTCTTCATCCAAATTAAATTTGAGCTGAGAATCCTTCTGTGTTTGCTCCTTCAACAGAAAAAAAAAAAAGAGTCAAATTCTTTATTACACACAGCTAGAAAAAATTGGGAATCAAACCATACTTGTAAAAAATTTAAAATTCCCAGTTTATTATTTTACCATGTGACCTCTATAAAATTCTTAGCTCCTTTAATCTCATCCCCTCAATCAGTGATATGGAATTAATAATGGCTCTGTAGCAGTTTTCATGAAGGCAAATTAAACCTAGAAAAGTGCCACTTATCTTGTAATACATGTTAGTTACTTCAATTCTACTTTCTGTTAAATGTTGCCAAGAGAATTTGTTTTTAAGAAATACAGGTTCTTTTAAATCCTTGTGTCAGGGATGGCTAGTTATTACCAGTCCTAGCCCTCTTCCATACTAATGAATTCAGTAAAAAAATATTTATGGCAGACAGAATATTTACTATGAAATATTTTTGCTCTTGTGGTATTAGAAATCAGTAATAAAAATATTTTTAAAAAATCACTTCCCTTATAGAACTTACTATTAGGGTAGTAGACCAACAATAAACCATATATATCTATATACATATAGATATATATGTGTGTGTGTGTGTGTGTGTATGTATATGTATGTATGTATACATAGATGCGTATATATATGCATACACGCAAATGTATGCTATAGTTTATTGAAATAAATTATTTAGTATGTTAGAAATTAAAAAGTGTTATGAAACAAATATTGAAGTTAGCAATAAATGCTGACGTGTTGTGGGGATGAGGTTTTAGTGCTGAATAACATAAACAAAACAGACCTGATTGAGAAAGTCATACCTGAGCAAAGACATGACAGATCCAAGCATGCAATTCAAGCAGAGGGACAGGTGAATACATGTCCTAAATTGAGGGTATGTCAAAACAGCATGGAGGTTAGTGTTTTTGGAGACCTAAGGCAAGCAGTAAAAGAGAGATATGTCAATCAGGTAGTGGAGTGGGGTGCTTAGATACAGTCTTCGGCTTCAATTATTAGTGCAATAAAGAGCCACATTGGAGTTTTGAGTAGAAGAGTTAGATGAACAGAATTACAATTTAGGAGTTCTACTCAGGTAATATGTTGAGAATGTCTTGCAGAGTGCCAAGGGTCAAAGCAGAAGAAAATGGATAGAAGACAATTGGAATAGTTCAAGTCAAATATAGTTCTGGCTCAGACATAGGGGTAGCACTGAAGGTGATGAGCAATAATTACATTTGGGGTATATTTAGAAGGAAAGAACCAAAAGAATTTCTCATGAATTAGAAAGGTTAAAGAAAGGTTCCATGGTTCTCTGACTGAATTACTGAAATGCAGAATGGATGAATTATGTTTTGGAAAAAAGATCAAGATAATCAGTTCTGAATATGTAGAGTTTAAAATATTTACTAGACAACAACGTAAAGCTTCAATGTAGGGATTGGATATAGCAAGGTGGTGTGCTGGGATTTGCTCGGGGTGACTGGAAAAATATTAAGGGAAGCATAGGGAAGTTATAGATTATAGTCTCAATCTTTTGGAAGACCTAAAGGTTTCAATGATACTGGCTGAAAGCAGCCAGCTCTTACCTTACAGCATTAAGTCATAGGGTAGATTAGGGTAATAAAATCTTCCCAAGCTTCCTCAGTTAAGTCTGTTACTTCACATTCCTTTGTCTCTACTCTGTTTACTTATGTAAACTTTGTGCTGGATGGTCCTCTCAGGGAGAGGTCAAAGGGGAATTACCCATTAATGGTGTTTATTCTGGGCCTCAGAATCAAGACCTTTTATCATTCATGAAACCACTCATTTAACTATGCTAATTATCCACAAGCATGGTGACTTAGAATCTCTGTTGTTAAATCTGTACTGAATATATGTGAGGAGGAACAGGGAGTTGTGGTCAGTTAGCTGCAATCACCTTCTGAGAGCAGCTGAGGACCATCCCTAGCCACTCAGATTCACTATATTTTGGTGTGTGAGAGTGGATTTTATTCCCCATCACTAAGTCAGGGTCTGCAGGACGAAACTTTGCAGGTGGTGATCAATGTCTCGGGTGGTGACCGGATGTGATTGAAGTCTCAGTGGTGCTCCAGAAAGAAGTCTAAGTTAGAGATATAAATTTGAATGTTTTTGGAATATGGATAGTATGCATATCCTTGAGGGATCATGACATCACTAAGCTGTTCCTGTCAGTAAAAAAAAGGAAACAAAGCCAAGATCTGGGACACATCAACTTTAAGAGTTAAGAGAAAAATTATATTTAAATTTTTAGCTGACTACATGATCATTCAGGATAAAATCTTCCTGCAGCTTGATGTGAATATGATCAAATACTGGCTATAGGGATTCAATTAGAAGGGTTATTTGGCACCTCAAGAAAAGGTCCTACAACAGATGTAATAATATTTTTAATTTTTTTATTTTCTGCTCTTCCATCTTGCCACCAAAGATAATGTAAGGTGGCTCTACCTTTAGATATTACCTTGGACCTGTGGGCAAGCATGAACCCTGGGAATGGCCAATTGAATATCAGAGAATGCCAGGATTTTCAAGGACATTTTGAAATTGTACGATCATACTAGCCCTGGACTGCTTTCTTCCAGATTTGTAGACAAGATATAAATATTCCCTTGCCTTGCTTCAGCCCATATAATTTTGTACCTTCATTATTTCCAGCTGAAATTAATTGTAAGTGATAGACTTCCATTACAGAAACAGATGGTAATGTACCACTTATTTTTATTTTTCTTACAATTAGAAATAAAATATTCTCTTTCTGGTTAGAGGAATTTAGATCCTGTAGTACGATCTGAAATATTATAATGAAATATTTCTATTTTTGTTTTTTCTTCCATGTGGAAAATGAATAGCTATTCATTATTTAATAGCAAATGATACTAAAAAATGTGTATAATAGCATTGAAGCAATCATGGGACACCCATTGATTAGGCAACTTGCCAATAGTTTTTGACAGGATGAATTTTAGAAAAGCATTACAAACAGAATCTATGCATGAATATATATTCTGAAATGGAAAAGCTTTTTAGTGCTACTTTTCTAAAGTATTTAACAGAAAAATCTTGGGAAGTGCCTTTTTTTTTCACCTTACAGAAAATTCAGTAAGACAGCCTTATTATCTCTTGGATCTATTAAACTGAGTAAAATTTTAAAACAACATGTAGAAGTTCTAGTGGATGAAATTTGAAAATGTACTGAGACAGCTATTTCTTTAATACATAGTTTGGCCATATTAACATTAGCATGAAATCATTCTAGGTAATTAACAAAACTTGCCATTGAGACGATGATATCTGAGACTTTTTTTTTCCTTGAACAGAATGAACAAGCTGTTAAGTGTGTTTAAGTTTTTTGTTAAATCTTCAGCAAATAAAATCATGGCTTTGGCTTTAAAAAACACTGATGAATAAGTGTTTCTTTTTCTTCAAAGACTGTGCTTGTAAATGAGAATTCAGATACACAATTACCTGTGATTCAGGAAGGCAGTTGCAAATATATGACACCACTGATGCATCTGCAGAAGGAAAAAAAAAAAGCAGATGCTATGATTTTTATTTAGGCTCCTTTCAAAGAAGAGATGAGACCCAATAGGAAGAAAAGTCACTAGACAATTAATAAACATTACTTTTCATCTCACTGCTTTACTTTTATTGCCTCATCCTTTATAGTTTTATGGGTTTGTTCTTGCCATCCTAATCTTTCCCTCCTGTAATTTGGGGTTGATTTAAAATCAGCTTTCCTGTGGCTTTTTTAAGCTAGAGAGCTCTCCATTAATAGTGTGCTTGCCTAGCATTTTCTCTATATCCTTTACAGCTCTATTTAAGAGTTAAAAAACTGGGTTATAAAATTGAAATATGTTAATATAAAAATGAAGAAAGGATTTGTCTTAGTATATTAAGAAGATTAAGCAATGGTAGGAGAGTTCTAGATCATCTAGACTTTAGCTTTTGCTTGTTGGGGCTGCTCCCACATCTCTATGACGACACTAAATGACAGCCCTCCTGCAAGGTCAGGTTATTCTGTCGCTGCAAGTGAAAAACATTGAAGAGATTTATTAGGCAGCAACGTGCATCTATGCATTTTATCTTTCTCCAATATAAATACCTAGGACTTGCTTGAAGCAGTGTTTAAAAGGAGCTGTAATGAATTATAAATGATGATCAATCTGAATTGATTTCAGAGTGATGGGCTTTCTACATTTAAAAATTTTACCATGGAGGTTACCTTTTGTAACTTAGTTCTTTTAAGCTTAAATATATAACACATTATTAAAAACTGATATTCAGGGGAATGGATTAAAACAACAAAAATGTTTGTTTTAAGAATAAAACGTAAAGATAGAATAATATTTTTTGGAAAAACATAATAAAAATTAACATATACATACTTCTTTTTGAGACGGAGTTTCACTCTCATCACACGATGGAGTTCAATGACCCAATCTCAGCTCACTGCAAACTCTGCCTTCCAGGTTCAAACAAGTCTACTGTCTCACCTCCGAGTAGCTGGGATTACAGGCACCTGCCACCAAGCCTGTTAATTTCCATATTTTTAGTAGAGATGGGGTTTCATCATCTTGGCCAGGCTGGTCTTGAACCCCTGACCTCAAGTGATCCACCGGCCTTGAGCTACCCAAGAGCTGGGATTACAGACGTGAGTCACCAGGCCCGGCCACATATACAAACTATTTATCCACATGGATTTACTTTTATATATTAAAATTTAATTGTTGAATCCAGGGTACATTTACTTTTGATAAATTATAGATTATTATTATCTTTTTTTAACCAAAGGTAGATCTTTACTTGAAGAAAAACTATATTTTTAAATTAGAAAGCTATACATATCTACATGATCTTGCTTATTATTTTGGCATTGGGTATCTCATGTGCATAACCAAAAATAAACATTTTAGGATTTTATGAAGTATATATCCTTGTTTAAATTTTTCCAGGAGTTAAACAAGATGTAAAATATAACACCGATTTTTGAATGTGTACTATTTAAATTAGATAGGCAAATTCAATAATAATAAATTATTTATTTCAGATATAGTTAGAAGTTACATTAATTATAGACCTTATAAAACACAAAACATAAAATTCCACAATTCTGGCACTTATTTTCTAACCTCAGTTTTCATATTCATAGAATAAAAATTATAATCATAGTCTACCTATCACAGTTACTGTAAAAATTAAATGAAATTATGTGTGTAATACATTTACACACATATTTACTTTGCTTTGCTATATGCAAATATAATACATTTGCAAATGTAAATATATTACATGCTATATGTAATACATTTACACATATAATTTACATAAAGCAAGATAAAGTAAATATTTGCTATTATATAATAATAATTTATTTCTTCTCACTTCTTTTATATTTAAAACAAATATATTGCTTCCAATGTGTCAGACACTATCTTCAACATGAAAGGTAAATTTCTTACTTAGGCCAAGTTCTTACTCATATAGCAGTTACATTACAGTGGAAAGAAAAAGATTATTAAAGAAAGGATTAATATCTTTATACTTAATTTATATTTATCTATTTGAACGTTGACAAAGAATAATACGTTAAGCGTCGTGAATGTAAAGAATGGTAAATTGTTAGAAACTATCACATTGGTGCTATGTTGAATAGAGTGGTTAGAACATGTTTTCATTCACAATAAGTAAACACATTATTTTGAACTATACACTTCAGTATTTCAGTAAGAAGTTCATTTAAGATCTCTGTGTTTACATAAATACTTAGTCACTGGATTATCCTTTTGATATATATCTGTACTGTTTCTATGTCTATAACACTATTTTAAATCTAGTGAAAATGGATAAAACATTCTGATTAACTTTAAAATATTCAAATAAAGGATAACATACATAAAAAAGATGCCTAAAATATAACTAAATAAAAACATGCATTTTGCTTTATTAATTTTTTTTAGATTATATCATGTACATCATAGGCCATGCAAGACATGACAGTACAATAATGTTTTTCAGTTGTCAAAGGGCCCTAATGGGAATAGGGGTCCATGTTAAAGATTGCAAAGATCAGGAATTAAATGATGTATCATTTGCCTATTTCTACTTTAAAATTTGCAGTTTTTTTCCCATAGAGCTGGTGATGAAGATGTTAAAGGTGTGTTTGTGGTAATGTGGATGCCACACTGGCTTCATTTTCAATTTAAAAGCAAACTTTTTTTTTTGGTGTTCAGTAAACTTTTCAATTTAATATTAATCTTCTCTTTTTGCATAGAGTCATATATATATTTAATTTCTAGTTCTTTTTCTATAAAGACAACATTGCAGAATATATTTGGAAGTGGATATAATTTCCTAATTTTTAATTCTCTATAAATTTAATAAAAACTTACAACTTTAGAGGAGTTATAGACAAACTTAAAGACCCAATTTTCTTACATTGTGAGAGTGAAAGAATAGAGAAGAATAACTCAATTGAGAAGGAGACAGTCACAGGCTTTAGATAGTAAATATCAGCAAATGATGGGATGAGAGAAATAATTTCAAAGCACCATAGTAGTGATAAAAATTATTAAAATGTGTTTTATTTATTATTACATAGAAAAGTGTCAAACTCACTAACTCTACAGGAGTATAGGTTCCATCTTACAGGGTCAAGTAAAACTACATTTAAAATGCGGGTATTGGTTGGAGAAATGGAATGGAATACAAATTACCTACTCAATTAAATCTATCTAACTGGAAGGAATAATCATACCAATCTAAAATTTATATTTAATTTATATGTAATTATACTATTTACAAGTAAGCATTCTGATCACTGTTTTACCTTGTTTTCTAAAACACTGAATGTAGAACACAGATCATTTGAATTTCTCACTTATCAGAAATCGTGGACAAGGTGCACTGACTCATGCCTGTAATCCAGCATTTGGAGAGTCTGAGGTAGGGGGATTGCTTAAATCCAGGAGTTCACAACAAGCCTAGACAACATAGCAAGATCCCATCTCTTAAAAAAAAAAATTGTGAAAAGTATTGGAACAATCCACTCACTGTCAAGATGTTATAATAATTACATGTGGTTGTATAAAATTGAAAATGAAAAATGTAACTTCAACTCCCTGAGACATGGATTGTCCGCTGAGACAGGGATATGGACATGAATATCGCCTATTGAAGTAGTAGTATTTCTGTGAAGTAGTGATTTGAAGACATGGTGATACTACCATTAAAGAAAGAACCATGACTCTGTAGTCTTTTTTATTATATATCTTGAGATTACGGAATTGAGCAAAGTAGCCTCTACCATAAACAGTAAGAACTTCAGTTGTGTGAACTCCAGAACAATCATTATAAGGCTTCTTTCTTCATAGGTCAACTTTATTATCTCACTTTCTCTGATGTAATTGCTTGGCAAAATGTTACTGCATTTCAATCTAACTTTTATTCTAGCTCAGCACCTAAATAGTGCAACCAGGAAGGAAATACCTCATAACTATGCTGACTGGGCTTATCAGAAATAAAGAATAATGCTATGTAAAACTTTAATGCTGCCTGTCAATCATACTACACTCCCCTAGCACATGCACTCATTCACTTGCCCATCTTTTCTGGTGATTAGTGCCTATTTCTATCTTTCCACAAATTTCCAATAACCTCTCTAATTTTCTGAATTATAATATTAGAATATTTTATATAATTTTTTTAACTTCCTGTTTTGTCTATCTATATTCATGGTGGCTTGGCATATCTCTTTCAAACAACTATCAAGATCCTTACACAGCATAGAATGGTAAGGGGAGAGTTAAATGTGTTTTCATGAGCCAAATAGTGGCGTGAATAGATTCATCTTGATTAATGTCCTTGGAAGCAAGTATTGACTAGGATAAAGAGTATAGCTGCAATCATCATAAATTGTTTGACCAGAAATCAAATGGTAGCATAAACATTTGATCAAATGCAAATGTGGAGTGTGATTACAACTAAGAAACAATGTCATCTTTACCTCAGGGAAGGCCATCCAGGGAAGATAATGAAAGGCATCCAGTTAAGATGTAAATTTATGACAGTTATGAAAAAAATGGACCATTAATTGGCAATATAAACCTTTAATTTACAGAGAAAAAGAATGTCTGAATTTTATACCGTTAGCCAATATTAAGCTATAGTCGCTTGGTGGACTGTAGAATCATGATATAAATTACAGCAAAACAAAGACAGTTCCCGCACACTTGAGTGTACAGATAAAACAGTATTACCTTTGTACATAACTTACAGCCAAGAATACTTTTTGCTGCAAACATGTCCTTTAACTCTTCTCTACTATTTTCTCTTAGTTGATAAAACACATCTCCCCAGGCCCCCCAAAAAAACTGCGATGGTCAGAATAAGAATATGCTGTATTTTTCAATGTCACCTCATGTTTTTATATCAGAAATATATCATTATAAAATAAATTCACAATGAAACATTTCAATAAATTATCCACAATTTAATAATAATGTTTCACAATTATGAGTTGAAACATAACACTGATTTGCCTATATGTTAAGTTTAAAGTGCTGAAGATTTATAACTGTATAAATGTGGCCTAATGCACATTTAGTTAACATATTTGATTTATTAAACCTGTATTTGATAATAAAATAATTAAATATGACAGTATATAGAAACTATATTAGTGAAACATATACTAAATTTGATTCACATATTGACAAATGCATACCTATGATTATGGATATTTCTAGACAGCTAAAGCCCATTCAGAAAATATACAAAATATGCCACAATTTTAATATCCTGGTAAATAACATTTTAAAATAATAAATAGTGGAATAAAAATGTATTATAAGTTGGCATTTTTTGACTTGGGAATTGCCCATTGCTTTTCATTTTTTTCTATGTACTTTCCCAAGACATTTTGGTTAAGATGGCTCAAAACAGATACATAACCTGAGAGTGTACAGTTTTAATATAACATTCAAAGACAGAAGAATTTTCTAAAGAATTTCTTTTTTTTTTCTGTATTACATACTGAAAATAAACTGATAGTTATCAGTTTTCATGCATCATTGCTAGTGTATTTGCTGCATTCTTTGATATAAAGATTTCATAAAAATGTATTCTACAAAGAATTAACAAACTGTTGCTTTTGTATATAATAAATATATGATTAAATAATGTTTAGCCAAATACCATGTGAATTATTCAACAATAAGTATGAGATATCATGCATTCATCATAGTACACTATTTTTATTTATGATCATATATAATATTATTCACATTCAAACATTAATTAGAAAGCATATGCCTAAAACCAGATGCACATATTGGACTTCTGTTACCGAAAAAAAAATTAAATTTATTTTATTTTATTTTTACTGCTGTGTCACAGGTGATCTTGCTTACATATTTAAAAAGAAAATGTTCTTTAGTTTCATGAAAAATAAATTAGCCTCTGTAGATGTTGTGGTTATACACGAGCAACTCATGAAAATAAATTAAGGGTTCCAAAATAAGCAGTTAGTATTTACAGGTAAAATTAATTACAATAATTAATTTAAATGCCAAAGGTATCATTTGTCTTAGTTTTTCTCGAAGTGTTATCTCAAAATCACTTTTCTTATGAGCTACAATAAATAGATGAAGTGCCATTAATGTCTAAAAAGTATTCTTGTATTACAAATTAAAAATCTTAATTGCTCCAAGACCAAATGGCTAAGATAAAAATTAAATCACCTGTGAAGCATAAACTCCAAATATAAAATGACAAATTATACAGAAACAATTAGGAACAATAAGATTATTTTGCTCAATTTCTAATATTTTCTAAGCAATTTTTATTATTTATATGACTTTTTTGGATGTGCAAATAAATTAGTAACAATATATGACTTTAAAATAGAAAAACATAATTTGTATAAGTGCACAGAAATTTAATGAGTATGTCAAAACCTAGTATGTTTGTTATAGAGTAATACTACCTAATATTTATAAAGAGCATAGTGTGTACTGCATATAGTTCCAAGATCTTTGAATACTATTACATGAAGGATTAAATTAATTTTATCCTCAAAACAACCTAATAAAGTAGGCATTATTTTTATTCAATTTGAAAATATAGAAAATTGAGAAGGATCACTAACCTGAATGTGAATTTGTTGGAATAATGTTTGTGTGGCAATGTTCCTCTGCACAAGTAGAGATGAAAAGAATCATGTATATATGTATTCATCCTTTCACATGCGGTTTTTATAAAAACTCTACTCTTAATTTATGGTTAAAAGTGTTATTTGTAACTAAGACTATCATTTTTAAGTAATGACTGTGACCTATTTTTTAGTCTAGAAAAAGATAGCATAATTGCTCAAAATTATATACCTATTTCCTGACATTCCAGTTGAAAGCTCTGTGATTTTATTCCCCAGAAGTTCATATTATATGCTACCATCACACTACCATTGCTACCAGAACTAAAAATTTACTATTGCATCTTTTTGGCAGTAATACCTTTCTATTAGTAAATTATCTAATATCTTAAATGCTACAATTGATCATTACAGGATTTTATCAAATGTTCATATCATAGGCAATATGTGTCATTGAAAAAGCCTTTAAAAATTGGATGCACCATTAATACAACTTCCTTATTCTTACAGAAGACACAGATAGTAATTATGTGTTATATTCCCTATTATGCAATGTATACATAATTTGTCAATATGTAATCTGATAATCTTGGGGAAATTGAGCGTTTTTTTTCCTTTTAGAATTAAGCTTGCAGTTTTATTAACATATGTATTTTTATCTGGTAGCAAAATCATTCTTCTTTTCTGAGATTTTAAAGACTTTCTTAACTAGGAATTAATGTCAAATATTACCAAATGCTTACTATTGAAATGACTAGAGTTTACACATTTATTTTCTTGCTGAGATATATAATGTCAGTAATTGTCCTAATGGTAAGTTAGTTTTAAGTTTTGAAAATGCTCAAAGTAACAATTTAAAAATCGTCATTTGCTTTATTTTGATAAACGTACAATGTTTATGTATATTAACATTAAACAAAGCAGGATGATAGAAATTTAGGGACTTCGTGTTTCATCTTTACAATCTTTCTATGATTCTACATTTGTTTTTCATTGTTAAATGAATTTTTTTTCAATTATTTCAATCTATTAATCTGACAAAATGGTGAATTCCTTCTCTGTGTTATCTTGAATTTCTTTTAGTTTCCTTAACACAGATTTTGAATTCTCTGTCTGAATGGTCACATATCTCTGTTTCTCCAGGATTGGTCCACAGTGCCTTATTTAGCTCATTTGCTAAGGTCATGTTTTCCATGATGGTGTTGAAGCTAGTACATATTCTTTGATGTCTGGGCCCTGAAAAGTTACGTAGTTATTCTTCTAGGGAAGGTTTTCCAGATACTTCAAAGAACCTAGGTATTGTGATCTAAACTGTATCTGCTTTAGGATACACCTCAAGCCCAATAATGCTGTGGCTCTTGCAGACTCATAGAGGTAATGTCCTGATGATCTTAGACAAGATCTGGGAGAATTATCTGGATTACTGGGCAGAGATTCTTGTTCTCTTCCTTTACTTTCTCCCAAGGAAATAAATTCTCTCTCTCTGTTCTAAGATACTTGGAACTGGGGGCAGAGTGACACAAGCACTCCTTTGGCTACCACCACTATGATTGCAGTAGGTCAGAACTGAAGCTAACATGGCACTGAATCTCACCCAAGGCCTGCTGTAAGCACCTGTGGCTACTGCTTATGTTTTCTTAAGGCCGTGTGGTTCTACAATCAGCTGGTGGCAATTCCAGCCAAGCCTGTGTTCTTCCCTTCAGGGTGGCAACTTCTCCCAGGCCCCAGGTAGGTCCAGAGGTACCCTACAGGATTCAGGTACTACAGTCAAAAACCTTCTAAGTCTACCTGGTATTTCATTGTTCTTTGGCTGTGCTGGGATTCAAGCTGCAGTATGCAGTATGCCCCACACTACCCTCCCGTTTTCAAAGGCAAAGGAGCTTCACCCATAGCCATCGCCAACACAAGCCACAAAGAGTATTGTTAGACTACTGCCATTTTTTCCTTAAGGCCCAAGAACTCTTAAGTTAGCTTGCGGTGAATGCTGTCTGTGCTGGGACTCACCCTTCAGAGCAGTGGGCTCTTCTCTGGCCCAGCGAAGGTCCAAAAATGCCATCTAAGATCAAGTCCTGGAGTCAGGTACCCCAAGAGTCCATTTGGTGCTCTACCACTCTGTGGCTATGCTGGTACTAAGGTGCAAGGCAATGTCCCCTTAACTTTCTTCTCTGACTTGCCCAAGCAGAAAAAGTATCACCCCTTCACCATCACAGCTAGTAATATACAGTCTTACCTGAAGCCAACAAATCTCAAAGCTCATCCAAGGCCCTTGACATTGTACATGTGTATCACTACTGTTTATTCAGAGCCCAAGGGCTTTTCAGCTAGAGGTGATGAATGCTACCAGGACTGAGTCCTTCCCTTCAAGGCTGTGGGTTCTCTTACACCCTGGCTGTGTTTAGAAATGTTGTCTGGGAGTTATGGCCTGGAACAGGAGCCTCATGACTCTGAACTGTGCTCCCTCCGACTGTAGCTGAGCTGGTATACCAGATGAAAGAAAAAGTATTTCCCACTCTTCTATCTGCTCTCCTCAAGCAGAATGAGTCTCTTTTGGAGTCACAAGCTGTGCAGCCTAAGGTTAGGGGAGGGCTGATGCCAGCATTCCTTCAGCATCTCCAGCTGGTGTCTCAGTAGGTTGCGTGCCTCTCTATTCCACTGTCTCTAGGCCCAGTTCATCAGTAGGATGGACCTAAGAGTTACAGTCCTTATAACCTAGACTGTCTTTTAAGTTTACTTAGAGACCCAGATCACTTTAGCCCTTAGTGGTAAGGTTTACAGAAACTCAAGTTCTGACCCCTGTGACTGGGGGTTCCCCTCTGGCTAGGGCTGGTTTAAATGATCTCTCTGTTAGCGGGCAATTTGGTTTGGTGTTTCTTTCTGCTCTAACAGGACAAGGCTGAGTTGAACGATTCACAGTTGCTGTGCTTCCCCCAGCATCCAAAGATGTTCTTTGAATCACACCAGTTTGCACCGTTACTTTGCTTATGTAAGTTTAATATGGCTATAAATCCTCTACCAGTGATATCTGCCACTGTGCTTTGCTGTCTTCCACCTCTGTACCCCCCGCATGTCAGCATGTCTTTAATCACATGTACTTTCTCAAACCATGTGTTTTCTTAATGTTCAAATATTTCAGAATTTGAGCAATGTTTGTTACTCTAACAGCAACACAAACAATCCTTTTAGCTAAACATTCTAGCCAGTTTTAAATCATCACAATAAAATTGTGTATAAAATATAGGCCACTCTGTTTCTAAGTATATATAAAAACAAATAGAAAATAACAGCTTACTGGTACTAACAAATCATACTTTAAATAGAACATTTTATGAAGAAATTTTTCTATAAATAATAACTCATAATTTAAATGTAGTGGTGCCATATTGTTTATATTGCTTATGAGTGTGACATTCTCAGGGAGACAATGGAGAATACAGGAACACTCTAGGACTCTAGAGTTTCTGGAATACTCATTCATTCATTTATGGAACAAATGTTTAAGGTAGATACTATAATAAATTTCAAAATTATAAAAATAAATGCCCTTCATGGAGCTTATATGGTAGTAAATAGGAAAAGGCAAAATTAAGAAAAACAGGTCAGCCTTTAGAAAGCTGTGATAAGTGCTGTGGAGAAAATAGAGCCAGAAGTGTAATGAAATGTGAGGCAGGATTTCCGGTTTCATATAGAGGAAGAAAAGACCCCTCCGGGGAGGTGGCATTTATATTAAGAGGATATGAAGAGATGAGCTCTGTAAGTATCCAGGAAAAGAAGCTCTCATGAAGAGGAAATACCTCAACAATAAAGGCTCTGAGGCTTAACTATGCATTACATGTTTATGTAAGGAAGTAAACAATTGCGGCTATAGAAAAGTAAGAAAGAGAGAAAACAGTAGCATGTGAGGCTAGATGAATCAGGGTATTCCATGTATAAAACCTGACATACCATGTGAGGATATCTCTTTGTAAGGTGAAAATTTGAAGGGATCCCACTGGGTTCATCTATGTGAGAAATGATAGTGTCTTGGAACAAGGAGACAGCAGTGGATATATAGAAAAGTAAACAAAGAAAATATTTTGGAAGTAGAGCCTATAAAAATTTCTGACATATAGGGTGTCTTTGTTAAAAAGAGTAAGATAGATGTTAGCAATGATTCAAAAGTTTTTAACTGGATGAATGAAGTTGCTGTTTACTGAAAGACAAGCCGCAAATCCTCATTTGGGCTAGGTCCATTAGATACTGAAGTAGAGATGCTGACTAAGCAGTTTTATAAATGAGTCTGAAATTCAAAGAGAGGTATTTGTGTCTAGTTTAAAGGGTATAGTTGGGTGTAAAATGAATATTTTTGAAAGCACAAAATAAATAGGGGAAGAAGTAAGAGTGTCACAGTTCTAGGGATTGAGTAAACTTGACATAAAGCACAAAATAAGCCCAGATTAGAAATTGATCTCAATATTCAAGATGTAAAAATATGTGTGTATGGCTTGGGTGGAGGAGTATGAAAGTGGGAGCAGAAGTAATATGGTTTAGGCTGAAAACACAGAATGATGGCATAATTGCTTGCTCTTATTAGTTTCACTCAGACAGTAGTTGTCTGCAGTTAAGTGATTGAATATCTCATGCCATGATGAAACAATTATTTCATTTTATAAAATATCAACTTTTTCTCAATAATTATTTAGTTTAGTCACACTAGCTGTACATGTTTTAAACATTGTGAATTTGACAATCATATCTCCCACTTGTATAACAGAGGTCTTCTGCTTAAGTGTCATTATTAATTATGGAAATAATAACCAATTTCAAGAACTTTCTACTCCATGTATTTCAGAGTACATAAAATTATTATTTTTAATTATTATTTTTCCCAAAACACAATGCTTTATAAAACTTTTACTATTTGTCACAGATTACAAATAGTTTTATCTTCAATATTGAATATGTTAACTGAATTTACAACAGTATCATAAATAATATCAGAAACTTCTTTCTTGCCTAAAGAGTTATTGCTCTAGAGATTTTCTTCTCTAAAGATTTAATTCCATGAAATAGATCTTTAAAAATTAAATTATTGTAAGAATTTAATTTCTATTTCAATATCAGATAAGACAGATATAAACAAATACATTATCTTTTAATGGATTTTATATTCTTAACATGTAAACACTTTAATAACAATGCCTTCATTTGTAAGTGGCAAGTAAACCTGGACAAAAAGAATAAAGGAATCTAAGAAAATATTTTGATTTAAATGAGAAAACACATCTACAGAGACATTCATATATGTACCTTTTCAAGCCGCATGCTTTAAATAACATTTTGACAGATTACTCTGAAAAACATTAATTTCTTTTTAAAAATATGCCAGTATTTCTTCAGTAGATGTTGTTTCATCTGTTCAAGAACACATTGCAGCTGCCATGAAGGAGGAAAATTATAATAAATTATGTTGTGCATTTTGAAATAGAAATAATGGTAGACTTAACACCCTACCACAAATTACTAAATCCTCAGAGTACAAGTATTTAGACTGCCATCTACATACTGTACTTAACTCTTATTTTCCATACGTATTTTTCCAAACTTATAATTAAAATTTTTGAATAGGCAAAAGCTGGAAACATTCCACTTGAAAACCAGCACAAGACAAAGATACCCTCTCCCATTACTTTTATTCAACATAGTGTTGCAAGTTCTGGCCATGGCAATCGGGCAAGAAAAAGAAATAAACCTATTGAAATAGGAAGAGACGAAGCCAAACTATCTTTATTTTCAGATGACAATCCTATATCTAGAGAACCCCGTTGTCTCAGCCCAAAAGCTTCTTAAGCTGAAGAATAATTTCTCTGCTGATTCAGACATCTTACAGCTTGGCTTTATGGCATGACCATAGAAACGCTGCCTTGTACATTAACTCACCGGCAGGCGTGACAGTGTTAAATAATTTTTGATAACTACTTAACACAAGAAAAGGTTAGCTCTCTAAGAACAGATAGAGGGCATTGGGCTTATTAGAAATGTGTGGAAAATGTATAAGTGAGATTATTTCTGAAGGGAGAGAGAGGAATCAGCTTCTATATGAATGGGGGGAAATTATATTTTAGGAAAACAGCAAGTGTATGTTGACAGGAAAGTTGACAAAAATTTTTAAAAATAATTTCATATAGATTTATGTTGAAACATTTTATTGCTATTCATTTACATTCCTGATTTTTCAATGTGGAAGATGCAATTTACAAGATTGGTTGACATGCCAAAGTTGCATAAAATTTAGTAGTAAGGATTATGACTCTGACTACAGACTTCCAATTTACTGTGCTTTCAACTAGACTACAGTTTCACTCTTTGCCATGATACAAAATTATGTAATATAATATGACATCACATAATATAACAAATATAATAATTTTATTTTATTGACATTTCTACCAAAAATTAATTAGGCAATATAGTTTAGAGCAGACACAGCAAACTTTGGACCCTGCAGCAAATCTGTACCCGCCCCTGTTTTCACAAATTAAATTTTACTGCAACAGAGGTAAGCCCATTAGTTCCCTATTGTCTATAACTGCTAGATCCAGAGTTGTATTGTTGTAATAGACATTCTAGGACTCCAAAATTCTAAGGTATTTATAATCTGAACTTTTGTAGAAAATATTTTCCCATTATTCTGGTTTTAGCATGAAGAATCAGGTTTTATATTTTATTCTTAATTCACTGCAGACCAATAATTTTCTAAATACAATCAAAATGTATTATTAGAAAACAACCACGCGTTTAAATAACACAACAATGTCACACAGCTATTATATTGGTAAATTTCAATATCAATTTTATCCACTATTAAAGTGGGGCAAACAATTCTTGGATCACATAAGTCCATAAAATGCACTTTTAGTAGCACTGTTGTAGAGGTTAATAAACAACTGTGGAGCAAAACTGCCAGTATTGAAATACCAGCTCTATAACCTACTCTTATTTATTTTGTCAAAGTACTTATCTCTGCATTTCTCACAAACCTCATCTGAAAAATGACTATAGTAATAATAATAGTGGAAAAATAGCCTTTGCCTCATGGGATTTGTGCATACATGAAATGGCTTAAAATATGAAGCACTTAGAACATGCCTAGCATATATATAAGCATCAAAGTGTTAGCTATTGTTATTAGTTCTTAATATTTGGAATATTCAAAAATGAAAAATATACCTGAATATTTAATGATTCAAATATCAACTATCGTTATTTTTTGAGTCAAAGAAGATAAAAGTATATCCATGTCAATAATATTGGACAAGAATGTATCCAAAATTTGCATATGTTAACTGAAGAAAAATCCAGTTGAAATTCATTATTTTGACTCCTTTGGCAACTATGAAGACATTTTTAAAGGACTATGAATAGAAAACAAATTTTAAAGTGTCCATTAAAAGAAAACAAAAATGAAGGACATGTTTTTCAAGCAAGGTTGCAGTGCTCTTGAGGAAAACCTGCTAGCGAGGCACTACACCAGCATTTTTGCTCAATACTGGATCTCGTTATTATAGCCATTTTCTTTTGAACTCTCATTTACAATATACCACAACATATTACACCCTTTGTTTATAATTGAGCATCAGTTTACAGTACCCAGAGGCAATGATGCAGGTCACTTGTTCTCAACCTCATCTGCCTTTCTTTTAGAATTGTTTATTTCATCTTTCTAAATCTCAGGTCTGTAAAGAATTTGGAAGTCCTTCACAAAGGACAAGCAATAATTTTAAAACGTGAACTAGTTGATGTGTTTTCATTTAAATGTATGAAAATACAGAATCATATAAAATGTTTGTCAGAAACATATAATGTTTACTCAAACTAAAATTGGATTAACACAATGGGATAAATACCATCAAATGACTTATATATTCCGTGACAGGAAAATCTACATAAATATTAGTTTGTGATCCCAAATTCCTTTTATCCATTTTATAAACTAATTACATTAATGATTATTGAAAATGTACCTACCAAGATATTTCTATCTGAAATACAGATTCCTTCAAAACTTTATTTTTAAATTAAACCTAATTGAAATAGAGAAAATTATAGGAATAGAAACTTTCAGAGGAGAAAAATCTAAATACAAATACATAAAAATATATTTATCACTAGTTATGAATGTAATACACATTAAATAAATCACGTAACATTTTATAACCTTTAGGTTTATCGAACTGTTTTCTAATCAGGAGTCAATATCAGGAGTAGGGGAAGACACAGGGAGTGAAACTTACACAGCTAGTGAAGGCATATTTACTTAAAATGACATTGAAAGGAAAATTTGCAATCTAGAAACTCTGAAGTAGAAAAGCTAGAGCAAAGAGCGTTGTGAA
Source organism: Cebus imitator (assembly GCF_001604975.1). NCBI lineage: Eukaryota > Metazoa > Chordata > Mammalia > Primates > Cebidae > Cebus > Cebus imitator. The sequence continues at coordinate 99,981 of NW_016107608.1, forward strand.
CTTAATTTACGTTACAGAGCAGTGCCCTTCACATAGACAACAATGATGTAAAATTGTACAGTAAACAGTCTGCATAGCAGAACACAATATCTCTTTTGTATGTCTATGAATCAACAATTTCAATTTCAGGTATATTCTCAATCTAGAAAGGAGAAACTCTGAGACGTGTGCTCTTATATATATATATATATATTAGAGACATAATTTGGAAGCAACTTAAATGCGATTAAAACAGATGCATTTAATTGACAATATCAACAAATAAAATATACATTATATTAATATTATTTAGTATTACTAATGTATGAAATAAAAATATTTTTTAAAGTAGAAGAGAAGCCTTTGTAAAAACTGGTTACCTCTAATTAGGATGGGAAGAAAAGGAATCTATAGAGGTTTCTATGATGTATCGCAACGATAACTGTAATAGTTAACTATTTCAGAGAATATCTGAGGCAAATATTAAAAAAATAACATTTGCCACCAGGTACAGTCACTTAGGCCTGTAATCCCAGCAGTTTGGGAGGCCAAGGAGGGTGGATCACCTGAGGTCAGGTTTTGGAGACCAGCTTGGCCAACATGGTGAAACCCTGTCGCTATAAAAATACAAAAATTAGCCAGACATGGTGGCACATGCCTGTAATCTCAGCTACTTGGGAGGCTGAGGCAGGAAGATTGTTTGAGCCCAGGAGGCAGAGACTGCAGTGAACCAAGATCGTGCCACTGCACTCCAGCCTGGGTGACACAGTGAGACATTGTCTCAAAAATAGAAAGAAAGAAAGAAAGAAAGAAAGAAAGAAAGAAAGAAAGAAAGAAAGAAAGAAAGAAAGAAAGAAAGAAAGAACGAACAGTTGATAAATATGAATGGTGGTTACAATAGTGTTCAGTTTATCATTTACTCCATTGTGTTATTTTTATTTTTGCTTGCTTATTTTTATTTAAAAGGGGAAAAGGAACTTATTACAAAGAACAGCCAATATTTAGTTTGCTTGAAAAACTTAAGGAAAAGACAGATTTTATATTTTCTTTATATTTTTCAAATTTAATTTTTTACTTAAAGCTTTGGTTTCTATTTCTTCTTCTTATAGATAATATTTTATTGAGCCAAAATTGGGTCAATTATGTTATTTTTATTTTTAATTTTACATAGACCTATCATATGATCAACTGGAATTTATAGATCATACAATATTAAGAATGACAAAATTAATCTTTACATCCTAAGATATTTGGTTAGCTATCCATTACATTTTAATCAACTTGAATCTTGACTATCATTAAAAGAACTGAATGGTGCATATATTAATAAATTCAAGCAGTAAATATTTACTAAACACTGAATATAGTTGCAAACCTTACCAAGGGAAAAGATTATCAATTTAGAATAGCATGATTATTTTCCTTTATCAATTTTTGGTAGATAACAAACTAAACACAAAGTTAATTCCTTAAAACAATATTTTTTAGTTGACACTCACATAACAATGGGTAGACATTCTGCTAACCTGAACCAGCTTTATTTACTTCTGCTGATTGTTGTTGGGATTGGCCATTTCTCTGTGCTCTGCTAGTAGGAAAGTTGGGAGCTTCCTGATCTAGCATGGCTTCATTTGTATATCTTACATAATTAGAGTGACTGTTAGTTGAAATAATGAGGTTAACTGGACTCTGTGTCATCAATTCTTCAACAGAGTAGCCTAGATTATGGTGGCAGTGTTCTCAGATTAGCAAGAAGGTGAGCCTTAATGTGGAAGTCCTTTTTATATCTGTGCTTGCATCACAATTGCTTGCATCACATTAGCCAAAGTAAGTCAGATAGCCAAGCTCAGATCCTGCGTTAAAAAACAGAAAAAATTAAAGGGTGTGATGATAGGGAAAGATGATCAAGTTAAGGCTATTCCTGCATTCATTCCAACACACTAATGTACTGATGTAAGAACATTAATTATTAATTTATTAGAAAATACTTATTAGAAAGTACTTTATGCAAGAAAATCTCCAATGAAGCAGATTTCACATTTAAAAAATTGCAAATTGAAAAAAATACTCTATGAAAATAGTTTATATTTCAATGTGAGAGACAGAATACTACTATATAAACAAACAAATACATTATATTATATAGAGATAAATGAAATGGCAGGATAAAAAAAATAAAAAGGAATTGCTAAGTATGCTGGGTTTGTTGCTATTTTCCACAAGTAGCAGGAGAGGATTAGTACATAGATTTACACTCGAAGTGGCTGGCTTAGCAGCTCATGTTGCTATCTGGAAAAATAACATTATCTATATAAGGAACAGCTATTGAAAAGATACAGTTTTGTGTATTTTCAAAGAGCAAGATCACCTTAGCACTAATGGAAAGGAGTATGGAAGTGGTAGGAAATTGAGTCTAAATACATTTGGGAATATATTACAGTAATTTTGGGTTTTGTTTGGTTCCAGTGAAAAACCGTTAGAGGAGTTTGATTAGGAGAGTAACACTTATGCATTTTTAAAGAGTCCTTTTGCTATTGTATATAATAGGGACTATAGTAAGGTGAAGGAAGAAGCACAGGTACCAGTGAATGATGCTGGTGAAAAATGATCATGGTTTTAATAGGGCTGATATTAGTCAAGTTGTTAATAAGTGGTGACATTTGTAATACTATTATGAGGGTATAAGCAACAGACATGAAAAAAAAAAAAAAAAAAACTGAAGCAAGTGGAGAAAGGGGCATACCATTCATGAGTTTGAACTTTGGCCTGAAGAAATGAGAGATTTGGAGTGCTATCTTTTAACCCAGGATAATTTGGATTTGGAGTTACTGGGAGAGTATATGATGTAAAATTGAGAATTTGGTTACGGATAGATTAGGTTAACGATAATTAGACATGTATATTAGCTTCTTAGGATTGCTTTAACAAATTATCGCAAACTCAGTGGCCTAAAACAGCCAAGGCTCCAGAGGAGAAATCTTCCATGCTTATTTCCGCTTCTGGTGGTTTCTGATAGTCCTTGGCTTACAACATATCATGCCAATGTCTGCTTCTGTCTTCACAGGACCTTCACTGTGTGTTTCTTGCTCATCTCCTTTGTTTATGAGGATATCAGTTATTGGATTTATTATTACCCACTCTAATCCAGTGTAACCTACTTTTTAATTATATCTGCAAAGGCTCTATACCCAAAGGGGGCCACCTACTGAGGGCCTACGTGGACATGCTTTTGTGGAGACCCTATCAGCCCACCACGATATCCATATGGGTATACTTCACTGACTTTTTTTTTCTTCTTCTTTTTTTGAGGCAGTGTCTCGTTCTGTGGCCCAGGCTGAAGTGCAGTGCTGTGATCTCCTCCAGGATTCAAGCACTTCTCTTGCCTCAGCCTTACGAGTAGCTGAGACTACAGGCATGAGCCACCATGCACAGATGGCTTTATTTATTTATTTATTTTGAGATGGAGTCTTGCTCTGTCTCCCAGGCTGGAGCACAGTGGTGCAATCTTGGCTCACCGCAAACTCTGCCTCCCAAGTTCCAGTGATTCTCCTGTCTCAGCCTCTCAAATAGCTGGGATTACAGGTGCATGCCACCACACCCAGCTAATTTTTGTAATTTTGATAGTGGGGTTTTACTCTGTTGGTCAGGCTGGTCTTGAACTCCTGATCTCAGACCATCAGCCCATCTGGGCCTCCCAAAGTGCTAGGATTACAAGTGTGAGCCACCATGCCTGGCCTACTTCATTGCATTTGGATATGTAAAATAAAAGTGGAGAAGACTGATGCTGGAACTACAAATGTGCAAGTATCTCTGTAAACTATGGATTTCAATGAGATCACCTAGGAAACGGGTATAGAGACAAAAAGAGACCTTAGGATTAAGCCCCATTGGTGCTATTTAAATAAATGAAGCAAGCTAAAGAAGATAATTTTCTACTCTACATTGAAATATATAAGCCATTCCTAACCTTGACCAGACTAGCTGGAAGAAAGAGGCAGAAAACCTGAGTGTAGTATGCTTAAGACAACATATGTTTACAATGAATAAAGACAGTTTATTATAATCAAGTGTGTAAAGAGAAGAGTATGGGGCATTAGTGGGAGGGTGATGTGGGTTCTGATATTTTGTCTTCAAAAGTTGTCGGATATTATAGCATATTTATATATTGGCTGTATGCCAGAGTTCAGAAATGTCGTAGTTTAAAAAAGCCTAAGTAGATTGAATTGGCAGTAGACATTGTAAGCCTAAAAAATCTTAAAAAAAACCCACAACTTTTATTGTTTAATTTTTTTCACACCGATATATATAAGATGAGCATTATGAAGACTAAAAGAAAATTTAAATTCTCCCTGTATATTAAAAATGCTGGCATATAATAATTATCCAACAAATACTATTAAACCTATTTGTATACATGAATAAATGAACGGCAACTGGGGTGAGAAAAATTTGTTTAATTCTGGTGATGAAAACTGATATACTTTTGAGGAAAAGTATAATCACTTTAGGTTTATGTATGAAGTAGCTGGGGGAATTGGGAGTTGGTAGGGTGTGTCATAATGGAATGTTCTGGGAATGCTGAGCATTCTTGTGTGAGGAATATAGATTTTTTATGCCAAAGGAGTGAGCAATAATTTGAGGAGGATAATTTGATTCAACTTTGGTGAACTTTAAAAAAATAAAAAAAACAAATATTTTTGAACAGATTGATGTTATTATTTTGAAAGATACATTTGAAATTTGCTTTTGAGGACATTCAAGTTAACAGTATCTAAGAGCAAAGGGGACAAATTAATAGACTTTGCTAACAAGCCAAGTATGAGATAATTAGGACTCAGTCTAGAAGGGCTTTAAAACAAATAGAAATGAAGCATGAGTGGATGCAAAGAACAGCCATAAAGCAATATATCGCCCAAATATTTTGTCACTCATCTTTGTATGCCACAGTGACTACATATTTACTGGCCATATATACACATGTGCGTATATATACGTGTATGTGTGTGTGTGTTTATATATATTTGCTCTCCTGTGACTTTACTTCTGCTGCTGCCCTCTGTTCTCATGTCTGACTATATACTAGCCATTTGGGTCTTATCTTAAATATATCATAGTCTATAAAACAATGAATAATTTTGATAGTGAATGATTAATCCTCATTCCTCTTAACACCTAGAATATCTTATTTCTACATATTAGCATGATAAAGTGTCTCTTTTATATTATAGTTAATATCTTTCTTCTTTTATCCTAATATCTAGTGGGTTTCAGAGTCTATAATTGTATAATACTGATGTTAGTAGCTCTTTAAACTTAGTGGTTTTTTCTTTTAAATTGTAGCCACCTAACAATCAGTTTAAACAGTTCATGATAGCATAACAATTGTAAAAGGAAAGGTTGCAAATTACTAAGGTTTTTAGGGTGAAAAAAAACTGACGAGCCATTGATAATTTCAGATATTGCTCATATTACAGTTGCAAAAAAAAAAAAAAAAAAAAAAAAAAAAAAAAAAAAAAAAAAGAAAGAAAGAAAAGAAAAGAATAGAAGAACATAGGAGCCTATACACTAAAGTAATATTACAAATTGGTGAATAATTTTAATAAATTATGAAGATGACAGTAGCTTGTATAATAACAAGCAGTGCACATATACATAATGACAATACACACAAATGTGTCCTCTGATTTAATTTTCATGCAACACTAGGAAGCATTATTATTATTCTTTATACATGAAAGAAGAAACATCTGAACTTACGATGTGAATAGTGGACTGAAAGCTGAAATCTTGGCTTTTTGTTTCTATACAGAGATTTTTTCTTTCTGTACCACAGCTATTGTCATAATTTGATTATTTCTTCTTTATGTGTTTTTAAGATGATTACAACTATCTAAACTGTTTTCTGACAATTGAACTGAGTCTAGCGCCATTATATACTGATACCTAAGTGATACTTGGTCAATAAACAGAAATTCGGCCCCAAAAAGGTTTATTTGCCATGTTTCCAGGTAGCACAATCTTTCTCCCAATCTAAAACTGACCTACATGTTGAATGTGGAAGAAAAGAAAAAAAAACCAATTAAACAATTATTGATTGTTAAGTTATTCAAGGCTTCTTGAATTTGATGAAAAAGTTTATACTGGTGGAAAAGCTTTTGAACTTATAAAGAATGCATCTTTAATGTGAATTGAATCTAAAGGATTCTTATGTAAGTGTTGTATTAAAATGGCCTCATCACCAGTCAATCTGTTCCCACCAGTTACCTGTTAGTCCGAGTGCTCCATACCATTATAAAAATCTGTCAAGCATTCAAAACCAATTATACACAGGATGTCAAGTGTTGTCGTGCCAGCTGTCCTTTGACTCCTCAGAGGCTCCCTGGCTGCCCATACTCAGTTAAAAATATATTCTACTACACTGAGGTTTTTATTGAAATAAACTTTCCTATTTTATATCCATTTCTTTTATTTAATGAAATTAAATATGATGCCTTTTGAATGAACCAATAATTATAATAGGCCACAGAAAAAGATTCTTGGTTAATACAGCCTACAAACTTTTATTATCAAGATAAAACCTCGGCCTGGCATGGTGGCTCACGCCTGTAATCCCAGCACTTTGGGAGGCCGAGGCGGGTGGATCACGAGGTCAAGAGATCAAGACCATCCTGGTCAACATGG
>NW_016107608.1:106715-130371 GCF_001604975.1 Cebus imitator
AAAAAAAAAAAAAAAAAAAAAAAAAAAAAAAAAAAAAAAAAAAAAAAAAAAAAAAAAAAAAAAAAAAAAAAAACCCTCAATGTCTGTAGGTGAAATTTTAGACCAAATATTGAATGACTTTACTATCTTATGAAAGGGTGTTGGTAATATGCCTTCCTCAATCTGAAAAATAAAAACATTGAAGCTAGTAAACCGAGTAAAGATATTACTGAGAAAATTTTAGACAATTTCCAAAAAATGATCATATGCATATAATTTTAAAAGTTTCAAATCTCTTTGGTTGACATATTTTATAGTTTCAACAAAATTGATAATAACACTGGTCAATAACAACAAATGAACTACTGCAAGTTAAGGAAAGTATCAAGTTCCTTACCATCTAGAAAAATATAGTGAGGGATGGTGTTAGAGAAACTTCTCTTCCTGGGTTCACGAGGGGCGTGGTTTCAAGGCAGAAATTTACCAACTCCCCGCCTCAGGTGGCTAGGGCTCTTTGAGCACCTCCTCCACACTGGCCAGGTGGGCCAGGTAAAGTTCTTTGTCTATCTTCCCATGCTTGGGAAAGCCAGGTAGGGCTTTTGTCCCATGAATTCCCACTAGAACTTGTGCAGGAGGGGGCTCTGTAGCTAAGGGTTATAAAACAAGTAGCCAATCCCGTATCAGAGTCAAAGATCAATCAATCCAGAGGAAGTTTGAAAGAACTCCTCTCATTGGACAAGAACATGAATAACTCAAGGGTTAAAACTTCAGCTGCGCCTACCTGAACAGATTCCTTCCCTGGGTCCCCTCCTGTGACAGCATAGGAGCTATCCTCTTTCTCTCTCTCTGTCTGATAAATTGCTCTTCTGAAAAACTTTGCATCTATGATTTTTATTCAGACAATAATTCGGACAATTATTCTTTAATCCCAAAGAATGGGGTCCACTTCCCAAAGAATGAGAAAGGGACCCCATTCTTTGGGATTAGAGAGGCCAAGGGCCTATGAGCCAGGTACAGTTCACATTTCCATAGAGGCTAGCGTTAGGATTCCTGGTTTTTACCCGGGTGGCCCGAGACTCTGGGTGTGGGAACCAGGCAATCTGGTTCAAGTTTTACTCCCCTGGTAACAATAGGATATTGAAAATATTTGAAAACAATAAATAAATATTGTAATGAAAAGTATCAATTGCTAAGTTTTAAAATGTTCAAAAGTTGTAATTAATACTTTATTGGAGAAATAATAGATCTGTAAATTGCACACTGAGATTTCAATGGGTCTATAGATAATTAAAGTTAGCAGAAAGAAACTGATAATAATAAAATGAAGGACATAAAATGTAGAGAATGACCATACTATGTGCACCAAAAGTCCTCAAAGTATATAGAATATTAATGCAATGTCATAATTAACTTTCATAACAGAAAATGCATGTGTGGCTTTGTATTTTTTATATTTGTCTTTTACATTTTATTATTTTAGTATCTAGTACCTATTTATTGAATTCAGAACTGTAAGAGTGAAGAAAATTTTATTCTATTGTCATTAGTTTTATTTTAAAAAGAAGCAAATATTATTGGAAGTTAGAATTTTTAAAATATTACCAAATCCATAACTAAGTATGGAATGACAGTAGTTTTAGGTAACCACAAACCAACATCAGCTAGGTCAATAAACATATCAAAAATATTAATCAACAGTGTTAACAGTATCAATTAATTATAGCTACTTATGAAGAGTTACATGGACCCACTATGTGTCTGCTCTAAGGCACAGTGATGAGATGTAGAGAATACTAATAAATAGGGTAATTTTGAGCTCTACTTGCATATATTTTTATACTTCCCAGCATACTTTCTTGGATTTTCACAAGCAGTTACTAAGACAGAATTAAAATAATGAGTTAACCATAAACATTATTATAAAAATTATGAAAATGAAAGATAATTTCTACCTAAGAACATCAATGAAGACAGTAACATGAAAACAAATACAGTTAAGAGTGAGGAATCTTTGCAAGAAAGCAATACTATTAGAAACAGAGATTTAAGAAATTGTATGGAATAGTTGGCAAAAAGACAGTAATACATTTTGGATAAGGTGCAATGTATTTATGCCTTGGTGGAAAATATGATTTAAAAGAGAATTTTAATATGGGTTTTTTAAATAAAAGGACAATATGTAATGAACTAAAGATTTGGGGTTTTATTGTTAAGTACAATGATCTTATTTATTTACTATTATGTATTTACTTTTTAAATATTGTTAAACATTTCTTTATACAATTATATTTTCTCAATGTAAAAATATCTTAAATTATAATTAAAAGCTTTTTTTTTTAGTTTTAATAGAATTATTCAAAACTTTTCAATCCTTTAATGTGTTAGTTTTATATCTAATCCATGATTTACAGGATAAATAAAAGCTTATTATTCACTACAATAATAAAATCAGCTACATTTCTAATTATTTATAATTATATTTTTGAATTAAAAACAGGGTTATAGGAAAAAGTATGGTATAAATTACTTATTTTTAGTGTTTGGTTGTTTTTAATTTAAAATCACTAGTGATGGCATGATTATTAAAGGGATTACATTACCACATGAACTACAATAGATTAAATCATAAAAAGCATTTAATAGAAACAAAAATGTAAGTAACACACATAATATAAGAGGCTAGAAGTGTGGAGGAGGGGATTGCCAGATGTTGGTAATCAATACAAAATTCCAGCTGTATAGGACAGCTAAACTCTGGTGTTCTAAGTCACTGTAGGGTGACTATAATTAACAACAATTTATTGCATATTTTCAAATAGCTGAAAGAATGAATTTTGTTTCTTTCCAAGTCAAAGATATGCTAAATATATGAGGTGATGAATATACTAATTTCCCTAGCTTGATTCTTACACCTTGGATACATGCATAGAAATATCAAACTATACCCCATAAGCATGTAAAATCATTGTGTCAACAAAATTATAATAAAAGCAAACATAAAACTGTAAAGTAAAAAATCCATGTGTCTTTACTCAGTAGAGGAAAAAGAGAAGTGTGTGTGTGTGTGTGTGTGTGTGTGTGTGTAATGTCTTAATTTTAATTGTGTCTTCATTGTACATATCTGGTTTGGAAAATTTTGCTTGTCAGTAATAAATTGAGGACAATTTTAATAATTTACCTGTATACTCATAGAAATAGGTATTAAGAACACAATTAAGCATAAATTTTAGAATTTACAAAATCAAAAAATAAAATTTAACAATCAATATAAAGGTATAGCAGCTGAATGGGCATGATAGAGTAGAGGGTTAGTGAACTGGACCACAGATGAGATTTACACAGGCTAAATAAGTGAAAAAAATAATAAAAGTGTTTTTTAAAAGTATAATAGACATTTGGGTGCATTCAAAATGTTTATAATATATGTACTTGGAATTCTCTCAAAAAAGAGAAAGGTAAAGGATTATCTTAAAACATAAAGTGTAATAATCTCCCTACAATGATGAAAGTCCTCAATCACATATTCAAAATGTTCTCAACACAAGGGAAGATAAATACAAAGAAACCCCACCTGTGCGTCTTATAGTTAAATTGCTGTAAACTAAAGACAGAGAAAATCTTATCACCAACCAAAAGAACAGAGATACTTTCCCTTTAAAAAAGTAAATAAGATTGATCCTTAATGCTGTGGTTTGAATGCATACTTTCTCCAGAATTCATGTTGATGTTTAGTAGTATTAAGAGGTGGGGCCTTTTGGGAAGTTAGTAGGTTATGTGGGCTATGCCCACATAAATGAATTAGTATTCTATAAAACAGCTAATAGGAAACTAGCTTAGGCCCTTTCTTTGCCCTTTATCTCTTTCATCATGTGAGGACACTGTGTTTCTTCCCGCCTGAGAAGGCAGCATTTAAGTTGCTATTTTGGAAGAAGAGAGGGCAGCCTTCGCCAGACACTGAATCCACCAGCAACTTGCTCTTGGACTTCCTGGCCTCCAGGACTGTGATAAATTAATTTCTATTCTTTATGAATTGCTCAGTCTTAGGTATTTTGTTAAATCAGCAAAAATGAACTGAGACGCTTAATATCTTATTAGAAATTACGGACAGTAGAAGGCAATGGAATGATATCTTTACAGCACTGAAAGATAACTGGAAAATCAGAATTCTATTCCCGGGGGAAAAAATGATAATGAGAACAAAGGTAAAAAAAATTATAATTTCAATCAAAGCTGAAATAATGTTTTGCTATAAAACCTTCTTCAAATATATACAAAAAATAGTATTAATGTATTGTTTGAAAATATGCAAGAAATAATAATAAAAGTCTTGGTAAATATGTGGGAAAAGCTAATATTTACTGCAAAAAATCAATAACTTATGAAGTAAAAAAGCAGCAATCACTCAGAATATAGGCTGTCTTAAAATACAATCTTAACATTGCCCATCCTTAATCATCATTTTTAGAACATTACATCTTGCAATGAGAAAATATATATTATTTTCTAAAGCACATGTAATAATGAAAATAGGTTTTATATAAAATTAATTTTTTAATTATATTTTTCATTATAGGAAATTTTAGTTTTTGAAAAAATTTCCATCCAATTCTTAATTGGCATAAATAATTTATATTATTTTATTCTTATCTGTCTTTGAATATTTGTATGATCTCTAGTACTGCCTTTATTTTATTTCTGTTATAGCTAGAATTACACTGGTTTTGTTTTTCCTCTAATCCAACTTAATAAAGGATAAAATTTATCTTTTGAAAGAAGCAATTGTATGCTTCAGTGATTTTTCTATTTATTTATTATTTTATAGGTTTCTGCTTTTATGCATATTCTCATCCTCTTTATTCCAGGAATTTTCTGCTTTTTTCTTTAGTCTCTTAAGACAAAAAATTAAAGCATATACTTCTAGCTTTTATTTTGTCAAGCATATAATTTATAATATTTCCTGGAGACCTGATTTAGTTATATCACAAATAACATACTATCATTAATTAATTTAAAAAGTCCTCTAATGCCTTTCACTTTTATTGTTGTTAAGCAAAAGACTTCATAAAAAAACCTAAGAAACAGAAATACAAATCATAAAGGGCAAAATAGTAAACTAAACATTATCAAAAATGAAATACCTTGCCTCCATTAGTCATTGTTATAAAATAAAAAAGTCGCCAACTGGCAGAAAATATTTGGAATACGTGTATGTTACAGGGAGTTTGTATGTGTGCATGTATGTATTTGAAAAACATATGTAAAAAGTTTAAACACACACATGGTTTAATTCTCACTCTTTGTACTATTTATATTCTATTAAATCTCCACAGGGGCAGATTTAGTGAATGATGAATAACTGACACTACAGAAAATTTAACACTAGATTTCTGCAAGCCTCTGGTCACAATATTGTGATCAATTGATTAGTATATAATGTTGTTTTATGAGTGTTTATGTTTAAATATGATTGTTTAATATATATTGTTGATTCATTAACATAGAACTAGCAAGCAACAGTACCTACCCTTGTGTATAAATGAAACTTATCTACCATGTATTTTCTCTATAAAGGATATCACAGTCTTTTTGCACTTAGTAACACTAGGTGATACTTCCACACTATGCCTGGAGATTATTTTCAACAGAAAAATTATCAACAGAAAACAACAATGGAAAAAACATGGCATTGGATAGGTCATGAAACGGATACTTTTACAGTTTGAGAGCTGAAACAAGAAGACAGTGTTGTCTTGTTCTCCTTTAGCTAGGAACATGCATACTAGGGGCTTGAATTTTTTATTGCTCTATGAATAGCTGTGAGTATTGTTTGTGAAGTTACACATATGTTTAGCAAGTAGGAAAATGAGCGTCAAATGTGTATTATATATGTACAGTCATATGCTGCGTAATGATATTTTAGTCAATGAGAGACTGCATGTATAATGGTGGTCTCTTAAGATCATAATAAAGCTGAAAAATTTGTATTGCCTGGCGACATCATAGTCATTGTTAACGTCATATCACAAAGCATTAGTCATGTGTTTCTGGTGATGCCAGTGTAACAAGGCTACTCCCCTGCCAGCTGTAGAAAAGTAGAGCACATATATTTATGTATAGTATATTGCAGTACTTGATAATTATAATAACTTTGTTGTTGATTTATGTATTTACCATACTCTACTTTTAGCTTTAGTTTAGTGAATAATTCTACCTATTTATATGACCAGTGATGATTAGCATTTTTTCATATGTTTGTTGGCCTCATATATGTCTTCTTTTGAAAACTATGTTCATATCCTTCTCCCACTTTTGAATGGGTTGGTTTGTTTTTTGTTTTCACGTAAATCTGCTTCAGTTCTTTGTAGATTCTAGATATTAGCCCTTTGTCAGATGGCTAGATTGCAAAACTTTTTTTCCCATTCTGTTGGTTGCTGGTTCACTCTAATCATTATTTCTTTTGTGTGCAGAAGCCCTGGAGTTTAGTTAGATCCCATTTGTCTATTTTGGCTTTTGTTGCCATTGCTTTTGGTGTTTTAGTAATGAAACCTTTGCCTATGCCTTTGTCCTGAATGGTTTTGCCTAGGTTTTCTTCTAGGGTTTTTATGGTGTTAGGTCTTACGCTTGAGTGTTTAATCCATCTGGAGTTAATTTTAGTGTAAGGTGTCAGGAAGGGGTCTAGTTTCCGCTTTCTGTACATGGCTAGCCAGTTTTCCCAACATCGTTTATTAAACAGGGAATCCCCTCCCCATTGCTTGTTTTTGTTAGGTTTATCAAAGATCAGATGGTTGTAGATGTGTGGCATTGCCTCTGAGGCCTCCATTCTGTTCCATTGGTCTATATCTCTGTTTTGGTACCAGTACCACTCTGTTTTGATTACTGCAGCCGTGTAGTATGGTTTGAAGTCAGGTAGTGTGATGCCTCCATCTTTGTTCTTTTTGCTTAGAATTGACTTTGCTATGCAGGCTCTCTTTTGGTTCCATATGAAGTTTAAGGTGTTTTTTTCCAGTTCTGTGAAGAGGGTCATAGGTAGTCTGATGGGGATAGCGTTGAATCTATAAATTACTTTGGGCAGTATGGCCATTTTCACGATATTGATTCTTCCTAACCATGAGCATGGAATGTTTCTCTATCTGTTTGTGTCCTCTCTTATTTCCTTGAGCAGTGCTTTGTAGTTCTTTTTGAAGAGGTCCTTGCATCCTTTGTTAGTTGCATTCCTAGGTATTTTATTCTCTTTGTAGCAATTGTGAAGGCAGTTCTTGATTTGGCTCTCTTTAAGTCTGCTATTGGTGTATATAGGAATGCTTGTGATTTCTGCACATTGATTTTGTATTCGGAGACTTTGCTGAAGTTGCTTATCAGTTTCAGGAGATTTTTGGCTGAGACGATGGGGTCTTCTACATATACAATCATGTCATCTGAACATAGAGACAATTTGACTTCCTCCTTTCCTAATTGAATATCCTTTATTTCTTTTTCTTGCCTGATTGCTCTGGCTAGAACTTCCAATACAGCTAGTGCTTGACTTATGACCACGGTCAGGACCGCGGACCGGTCATAACACGATTTGGTCATAAGTTGAGTAGGCTATATGTACAGTTGAAATGGTGCACGTGGAGATGGTAGTGCTGCCAGAAGCTGGTCCGCACTGTCATACGCCCAGCTGGGCAACGTTTGCGCTGCCAGACATGGAGCAGTCGTGGCTAGTGATTGTGGTCGTAAAGTCAAATGGTCGTAAGTTGCATAGGTGGTAAGTAGATCAATACCTGTACTATATTGAATAGGAGTGGTGAGAGAGCATTCTTTTCTTTCAAAGTGCCAGATTTCAAAGGGAATGCTTCCAGTTGTTGCCCATTGAGTATGATATTGGCTGTGGGTTTGTCATAAATAGCTTTTATTATTTTGAGATACATTCCGCCAATACCTAGTTTATTGAGGGTTGTTAGCATAAAGGGCTGTTGAATTTTGTCAAAGGCCTTCTCTGTATCAATTGAGATAATCATGTGTTTTTTGTCTTTGGTTCTGTTTATGTGGTGAATTATGTTTATAGACTTGCGTGTGTTGAACCAGCCTTGCATCCCCGGGATGAAGCCTACTTGATGGTGATGGATAAACTTTTTGATGTGCTGTTGCATTACATTTGCCAGTATTTTACTGAAGATTTTTGCAATTATTTTCATCATGTATATTGGCCTGAAGTTTTCTTTTCTTGTTGATTCTCTGCCAGATTTTGGTATGAGGATGATGTTGGTCTCATAAAATGATTTGGGAAGGGTTCCCTCTTTTTGTATTGTTTGGAATAGTTTCAGAAGGAGTGGTACCAGCTCCTCTTTTTATGTCTGGTAGAATTTAGCTGTGAACCTATTTGGACCTGGGCTTTTTTTGGTTGGTAGGCTATTAATTGCTGCTTCAACTTCAGTGCTTGTTATTGGTCTATTCAGAGTTTCCACTTCTTCCTGGTTTAGGCTTGGGAGGGTGCAAGTGTCCAGGAATTTATCAATTTCTTCCAGGTTTACTGGTTTATGTGCATAGAGTTGTTTGTAGTAATCTCTGATGGTAGTTTGCATTACTGTGGAATTGGTGGTAATATCTCCTGTATCATTTTTTATTGCATCTATTTAATTCTTTTCTCTTTTCTTTTTTATTAATCTGGCTATTGGTCTATTTTGTTGATCTCTTCAAAAAACCAACTCCTGGATTTATTAATTTTCTGAAGGGTTTTTTTTTGTGTGTCTCTATCTCCTTCTTTTCTGCTCTGATGTTAGTTATTTCTTGTCTTCTGCTAGCTTTTGAGTTTTTTTAATCTTGCTCCTCTAGCTCTTTCAATTTTGATGATACGGTGTTGATTTTAGACATTTCCTTGCTTCTCATGTGGGCATTTATTGCTATAAATTTCCCTCTAGACACTACTTTAAATGTGTCCCAGAGATTCTGGTATGTTATGTCTTTGGTCTAGTTGGTTTTGAAGAACATCTTTATTTCTGCCTTCATTTCATTGTTCATCCAGTCAACATTCGAGAGCCAGTTGTTCAGTTTCCATGAAGTTGTGCATTTCTGAGTTAGTTTCTTAATCCTGAGTTGTAATTTGATTGCACTGTGTTCTGAGAGACTGTTTCTTATGATTTCTGTTCTTTTGCATTTGCTGAGGAGTAATTTACTTCTAATTATGTGGTCAATTTTAGAGTAGGTGTGATGTGGTGCTGAGAAGAACCTATATTCTGTGGATTTGGGGTGGAGAATTCTGTAAATACCAGGTTTGCTTGGTCCAGATCTGAGTTCAAGTCCTGGATATCCTTGTTAATTTTCTGTCTCGTTGATCTATCTCATATTGACAGTGGAGTGTTAAAGCCTCCTGCTATTATTGTGTGGGGGTCTAAGTCTCTTTGTAGGTCATTAAGTACCTGCTTTATGTATTGGGTGCTCCTGTATTGGGTACGTATATATTTAGGATTGTTAGCTCTTCTTATTGCATTGATCCTCTTACTATCATGTAATGCCCTTCTTGGTCTCTTTTGATCATCGTTGGTTTAAAGTCTATTTTATCAGAGACTAGGATTGAAACTCCTGCTTTTTTTTCTCTTTATTTGTTTGGTAAATCTTCCTCCATCCCTTTATTTTAAGCCTATGTGTATCCTTGAATGTGAGATGGAATTCCTGGAGACAGAACACTGATGGGTTTTGACTTTTTATCCAATTTACCAGTCTATGTCTTTTGATTGGGACATTTAACCCATTGACATTTAAGTTTAATATTATTATGTGTAAATTTGATTCTGCCATTTTGATGCTAGCTGGTTGTTTTGCCCATTAGTTGATGCAGTTTCTTCATTGTGTTGATGCTCTTTACAATTTGGTAGGTTTTTGGAGTTGCTGGTACTGGTTGTTCCTTTCTGTGTTTAGTGCTTCTTTCCAGAGCTCTTGTAAGGCAGGTCTGGTGGTGATGAAATCCTGAGCAATTGCTTGTTCATAAAGGATTTTATTTCTCCTTCACTTATGAAGCTTAGTTTGGCTGGATATGAAATTGTAGATTGAAAGTTCTTTTTTTTAAGGATGTTGATTATTGGTCCCCAATCTCTTCTGGCTTGTAGGGTTTCTGCCAAGAGATCTGCTGTGAGTCTGATAGGCTTCCCTTTGCGGGTAACCCGACCTTTCTCTCTGGCTGCCCTTAGCATTTTTTCCTTCATTTCAACCCTGATGAATCCGATGATTATGTGCCTTGGTGTTGCTCTTCTTGAGGAATATCTTTGTGGTGTTCTCTGAATTTCCTGGACTTGAATATTGGCCTGCCTTGCTAGGTTGGGGAAGTTCTCCTGGATAATATCCTGAAAGGTGTTTTCCAACTTGGATTCATTCTCTCCATCATATTTAGGTACACCTATCATACAAAGATTAGGCCTTTTCACATAATCCCATATTTCTTGTAGGCTTTGTTCATTTCTTTTCACTCTTTTTTCTCTATTCTTGCCTTCTCATTTTATTTCATTGAATTGATCTTCAATCTCTGATATCCTTTCTTCTGTTTAGTCAATTTGGTTATTGAAACTTGTGTATGCTTCATGAAGTTCTCACGTTGTGTTTTGCAGCTCCATCAAGTCATTTATATTCTTCTTTAAGCTGTTTATTCCTGTTAGCATTTCATCAAACCTTTTTCAAAGGTTGTTACTTTCTATGAATTGGGTTAGAACGTGTTCTTTTAGCTCAGAGAAGTTAGTTATTACCCACTGCCTAAAGCCTGTTTTTGTCAATTCATCAGACTCATTCTCCATCCAGCCTTGTTCCCTTGCTGGCGAGAAGTTGTGATCCCTTGGAGGAGGAGAGGCATTCTGGTTGTGGGCATTTACATCCATTTTGCACTGGTTTCTTCACATCTTTGTGGACTTATCTACCTGTGGTCTTTGTAGTTGTTGGCTTTCAAATGGGGTCTCTGAGTGGACGTCCTTTTTGTTAATGATGATGTTATTTCTTTCTGTTTTTTTAGTTTTCCTTGTAACAGTCAGGCCCCTCTGCTGTAGGACTGCTGGAGGTCCACTCCAGACCTTGCTTGTCTGGGGATCACCTATAGAGGCTGCAGAATAGTAAGGGTTGCTGCCAGTTTCTTCTTCTGTTATCTTTGTCCCAGAAGGATACCCACCAGATGTCAGCCTGAGCTCTCCTTTATGAGGTGTCTCTTTGGATATACTGGGGTTGGGGAGCTGCTTGAGGAGACAGTCTGTCTCTTATAGGAGCTCAAGTGCTGAGCTGTGAGCTCCATTGTTCTGTTCAGAGCTGCTGGGCAGGTACATTTATGTCTGCTGTAGTAGAACTCATAACCACGATTTTATCCCAGTTGCTCTGTCCTGGGAAGGTGGGACTTTATTTATAAGTTCCTGACATGCTGCTGCCTTTTTTCAGAGATGCTCTGCCCAGCAAGGAGGTAGCCTAGTCATAGTCTGCCAGCAGAGACATTGCTCAGCTGCTGTGGGCTCTGCCCAGCTGCTATGTGAACATCCTTGCAATTTTGTTTACAGAAGTATAGTTAGAACTGCCTCAGTAATGGTAATGGTGGTCTATCTCTGTAATGGCAGACTGCCTCAGTAATGTCAGATTGCCTCGGTAATGACTGACTGCCTCAGTAATGACTGACTGCCTCGGTAATAATAGACTGTCTCCGTAATAGTGAACTGCCTCAGTAATGGCATACTGCCTCGGTAGTGGTAGGCTGCCTCAGTAATGGTGGACGCTCTTCCCCCCACAGAGCTGGACCATCCCAAGTCCAGCTGTGATTGCTGTGAAACTCTCAATCCAGAGCATTTCAGATTGCTGGTCTTCGTGGGGGTGGGACCCGCCGAGCCAGATCACCGGGCTCCCTGTTTCAGCCCCATTTTTTTCAGTTGAATTGGCATTCCAGGTGCCAGTTGAAATGGTGCCCAGATTTGTGTCAGTTTTTGTGTGGAGATCTGCTCACCCAGCTGAAACAGCTGCACTGGAGACTCATGGCCCTTTTCTGCCTGGGAATCTCCTGGTCTGTGGGCAGTAAAAATTTGTTTGGAAATGCAGTGATCACTCATCCCCTGTGTTCTCACCAGGAACTGCATTCCAGGGCTGTCCCTATTGGGCCATCTTGGATCATCTCCTCCCTGCTTTTTTTTTTTTTTTTTTAGACGGAGTTTCACTCTTGTTGCCCAGGCTGGAGTGTAATGGTGCAATCTCAGCTCACTGCAGCTTCCACTTCCAAGGTTCAAGCAATTCTCCTGCCTCAGCCTCCCAAGTAGCTGGAATTACAGGCAAGCTAATTTTGTATTTTTAGTAGAGTTGGGCTTTCACCACGTTGGCCAAGCTGGTTTCGAACTCCTGACTTCAGGTGATTCACCTGCCTTGGCCTCCCAAATTGCTAGGACTACTGTTTTATATTTTTATTAAATATTTTCTATGAAATTTGTCAAATATTCTTTGAGAATAATATAATTTTACTTTAGGCTATAAGTTTACTTAGGCTGATAGTTTTTCAGTGCCAATATGCAAAATATTTAATGAATAGCATCATTCTAATAAGCAAATAACTCAAATTGAATAATTTCTAAGTTTCTGTACTAGTCATGAGAGTCTGAATTAGCCTGCTTCACTATTTGGAAATAAAGATGCATCAGTAAAATAAAAAGTAAATTCAAGAAAATAAACTTAACTTAGGATAATTTACCTATAATATATATAGTCTATTTGCACACTTGTATAACAATTATTTTCAATAAAAAATATGATTTGGCAATAATGTACAAAAATGATAAATAGGATAGTGATCTAAGATATCATGATTATATTTACTTCTAATATATTCCTAAATATCACCCAGGTAAATTTTACTACCCAATCTTGGTTATGAGGAGATTTAAGGTAAAAATTTAAGAAGATATTGTTGCAGTGGCTTATTAGTTCTCTAGTTAAAAATAGGCATTTAATAATTCTACTGGCAAGGAGATTAGAATATACAGAACTGACTGCTTGCTTTGTCATGTGAATCAGATTCATAGTAGCCACTGGTGAGATAGACAAATTAATCTCGTCTCCTGACAATGCCTATTCACCTTTCAATGGTCTATTTCAATAATACCTGCTTGAAGAAATCTTACCATTTTCAGAAGCAGAACTATTTATCTTCTATTCTTAAAAAGTGCAGTGTATAGCATATTACTATTTTTTATTCATATAAATTTATTTAATGTACTGTACATATCTTCTAAGATTAAGTAGTGAGTTTGGCAAGATAGGGACTGTGTCTTCTTGTCTTTTGCACACCATTATCTGCATGGATAAAACTCTTAACAAATGTTAACTGAAAGAATTGTATATAAACCCCTGTATATAAACTATATATAAATTTCTAAGTGTGGACAACTGTATACAGACAAAGTCCATAAGGGAGAAATAATATCATATAGGAAAATTTTAAACAGAAAGAAAAATAAGAGGGAAGGAAGTTATATTCCATTTCTTTTTTTCCAATGTGTAAATTTATATTAGGACGTTAAGAAGCATGAATATGTTGCTGATTCTAAATTAATTTATCTCAAATTTTATAAAATAGTGCCCAATAAATAAGGAGAAAATGAATTTTAAATGAGTGGCAATTAAATTGTGAATTGATGCTTTTGGAGTAGAAATGGAAGGAGGAAAACAGGAGGAAATATAAATGTTAAGAGGTGTTGAGCAGAGAAAACTTTTACCCTCTTGACTTAGTGATTGTGGCTGCCAACTACAATGATAAAAGATTAACAGGGAAGAATACTGTTAAGTGTACTGGAGTTTAGAAAAGAGGTAGCTTGATTCATTTAAAGTTAGTGACTTATATAGCCAAGTTAATAGGTACATGGGAGAATGTAGACAAGGCCTTCATGTGGAGAACAAATAGATTTCTCTAGCAAAGAAAAAGGGGTTTCTAGAATAATTGGGAGATCAGGAAGTTTTTGATAATGGTTGTTTATGCAAGTGTGAGTGATCTTTTCTTCTTCTCCACGTCCATAGAACTACCCTTGAAAAGGGTTTTACGTTACATTTACTTTGCTCTTTTACCTGGAAGTAAAAGCCCTCACAAAAAAAAAAAAAAAAAAAAAAAAAAAAAAAAATTATGGCAGCTTGATTTCCCAGAAGTTTCTGCATTTAGTCAGATTACGGAAACTCTGAGAAGGCTTCTTTCTCCATCTGTTGAATCCCAAATGTGTTCAGCTTAAAATAATATTTACACCAATTCTGTAGTTCCAAGTGGCTCCCCATTAAAAGCAGGCTTAAAATTTAGGAAATTTGACAAGTTAGAGACAACTGTTGAGTTATTGAATGATTATAAACAACAATGAAGTCTAAATAATATGCAGTAATAAATATTTGCTTTTTTCAAGATTCCTGAAAGAATTCTGGACAGCATTCATTGTGTAAGAGAAAAGGTCTCTATCATTTTAAGGAGATTCCAATGGATCAGCTTTGAACATCTGTTCATATGTTTTATAATTCATATTTGTTTGTTTCTAAAAGCAATACTGATTGGCAACTAAAGCCCAATTCAAATACTTCTTTCCTTTTCTTACTATCATTATATGTTTATTGTAATATTCTGGGGTATTTTTGGTACATGTATGCTACCTATGACAACAGAAACTGAGGAAAGCAACTAACTAAAACCAAACAAATACACAATAAAAAGAGTTGGTGTTTTCAATGTTAGAATTTTATAACAATTTGCACTTAAATGAAACCAGTGTGTAGTGTTTTAAATTAGGCTGTAATGTATTGTCATAATTAAGATTGTGGGTCTTCTGGTAAAAAACATGTTGATTCTGTTGCTTTCAAGCATTATACAATGTATTCTAACAAAGTCACATTGACTTTGAATTAAGGTCAAAATGAATGACTGGTTTCATAGATAATATAAAAGAGTTATCAAGTTTTATAATTTATGGAAGCCTTCATTCTTTGAATATTTTTAAAAGTAAGTGCAATTCATGCCTTATACATATAATTGTTGTTTATTTTATTGGCAAGCTTTAGAATTCGTAATAGTGTGGTGAGGGAACACAAAAAGAATAATTTGGCTATTATAACTGAGTGTATGCTCTGTTTTTCAAATATATCAAATTTTTACAATCACACAGATTATATAAACCTGAAATTGGCCAGGTGTGGTGGCTCATACCTGTAATCTCAGCACTTTGGGAGGCTGAGGTGGGTGGATAATTTGAGATCAGGCATTCAAGACCAGCGTGGCCAACATGGAGAAATCCAGTCTCTACTAAAAATGTAAAAATATCCCAGTGTGGTGGAATGCACCCGTAATCCCAGTTACTCATGTGGTTGAGGTAGGAGAATCATTTGAACCCGAGAGGCACAGGTTACAATGAGCCGGGATGGTCCCATGTACTCCAGCCTGAGAGACAGAGCAAAATTCTGTCTCAAAAAAAAAAGAAAAAATAAATAACTGAAAATTTTTTGCTTTAATTGCAACCTGTCCAATCCCAGAATGTAGGTATGTACAGCTTATATGCTAATTATACCTTTTTAAAATTGTCATTTGATATTTAATACATACGAATAAATATGACATATAAACAATATATAAGGTATTGAAATAAGACAATAACTGTGAAACTACTATCCAATGTAATTATAATTCGAGCTGTGCATTCCAATAATCTCAGGCTAATAATATATGTGCTTCAATCTATTTCCAACTCCCTGCCTCTCTCTCTTTTTCTTTCATTTGTAAAAATATATATTTTTTTGCCACAATTATGTATATCTTAAATCCTGTATTATTTAGTTTTGCTTGTTTTCAGCTTTACTAAATAATATAATACATTAATAATCTTTAAAAATAAGGTTTGCTAAACCTTATATTTTAGGGAATCAGCCATGTCATTGCTGTACATGCAGTTCTTTTACTTCCAGTGCTGTGCTGTACTTCCTTTTGATAATCTATTATAGTTTGTTGATATTCTTTATTTCAAAAAGTTTTCACTGCAAAAAAAAAAAAAAACAAAAAACCTGCAATTAATATGTTTATTAGACAAATGAATTCCTCCAGGGAAAACCCATTAAAGTTTGTGGTTTATCTATAACTTTAGATGATGTCAACTGGTTTTCTTAAATATTATCCAACTTAGACTTCAGTAGTGTATAAAATTTCTATATCCTTTTCATTATATTTTATTTTCAAACTTCTTAATTTGGGGCTATCTACTGTTTGTAATATAGTATTTCAATGTATAAGTTTGAGTATCCTTATGCCTATGTCCTGAATGGCATTGCCTAGGTTTTCTTCAAGGATTTTTATGGTGTTAGGTCTTATGTTTAAATCTTTAATCCATTTGGAGATAATTTTTGTATAAGGTGTAAGGAAGGGGTCCAGTTTCAGCTTTCTGCACATGGCTAGCCAGTTTTCCCAATACCATTCGTTAAACAGGGAATCCTTTCCCCAGTGCTTGTTTCTGTCAGGTTTCTCAAAGATCAGATAGTTGTAGATGTGTGGCATTACTTCTGAGGCCTCTGTTCTGTTCCATTGGTCTACGTCTCTGTTTTGGTACCAATGCCATGCTGTTTTGATTACTGTAGCCTTGTAGTATAGCTTGAAGTCAGGTAGTGTGATGCCTCCAGCTTTGTTCTTTTTGCTTAGAATTGTCTTGGCTATGGCAGGCTCTTTTTTTGTTCCAAATGAAGTTGAAGGTGTTTTTTTCCAGTTCTGTGAAGAAGGTCAATGGTACCTTGACAGGGACAGCATTGAATCTATAAATTACTTTGGGCATTATGGCCATTTTCATGATATTGAATTTTCCTAACTATGAACATGGAGTGTTTTTTGATCTGTTTGTGTCCTCTCTTATTTACTTGAGCAGTGGTTTGTAGTTCTCTTTGAAGAGGTCCTTCATGACTAAAACACCAAAAGCAATGGCAAAAACAAAAACAAAAACAAAAACAAACACCAAAATGGACAAATGGGATCTAACTAAACCTAAGAGCTTCTGTACAGCAAAAGAAACAATCATTAGAGTGAACAGGCAAACAACAGAATGGGAAAATAATTTTGCAATATACCTATCTGACAAAGGGCTAATATCCAGAATCTACAAAGAACTAAAACTAATTTACAATTAAAAAAAAAACATCAAAAAGTGGGCAAAGGATATGAACAGACACTTTTCAAAAGAAGATATTTATGCAGCCAACAAATATATGATAAAAGCTCATCATCACTGAGAGAAATGCAAATCAAAACCACATTAAGATACCATCTCATGCCATTTAGAATAGTGATCATTAAAAAATATGGAGACAACAGATGCTGAAGAGGATGTGGAGAAATAGGAAGGCTTTTACACTGTTGGTGGTAGCCTAAATTAGTTCAATCACTGTGGAACAGAGTGTGGTGATTCCTCAAGGATCTAGACCTATAAATACCATTTGACCCAGCAATTCCATTACTGGGAATAAACCCTAAGGATTATAAATTATTCTATTATAAAGACACATGCACACATATGTTCATAGTGGCACTGTTTACAATAGCAGACTTTGAACCAACCCAAATGCCCATCAATGTCAGACTGGATAAAGAAAATGTGGCACATATACACCATGGAATACTATGCAGCCATAAAACAGGATGAGTTCATATCCTTTGCAGGGACATGGATGAAGCTGGAAACCATCATTCTCAGTAAACTGACACAGAAACACCACATTTTCTCACTCATAAATGAGTGTTGAACAATAAGAACACATGGACACAGGGAGGGGAACATCACACACTATGGCCTGTTGATGGTGGTATTCCTAGGGGAGGGATAGCAGGGAGTAGGGAAATTAGGGAGTGATAACATTAGGAGAAATACCTTATGTAGATGATGGGGTGATGGATGCAGCAAACCACCATGACATGTGTATACCTATGTAACAATCCTGCACTATCTGCACATGTACCCCAGAACTTAAAGTATAATTAAAAAAAGAAAATAAATAAATTTGAGTATCCCATGTTGGAAACACTTAGAACCTGGTGTTTCAGATTTCAATTTTCTTTTCAGATTCTGTAAGATTTGCATTATACTACTTGAGCACCCTTCATCTAAAAATCTGAAAGTGGAAATGCTTCAATGAGATTTTCCTTTAAGCATCATATCAGTGTTCAAAGACGATTGTGGAAAATTTTGTATTTTTGATTTTCAGATTAGGGATATTCAAGGTTTACTCTTAATTTTCATACTCCTGCCACTATTTAAGTTTAGGCAGTTTCATATATTTCTCATCATTTGTTGTTCACTTTTTGAACTATCTATTCATTACTTTTTTGTGTTTGGGTTAGTTTACAAATATTTTTTCTTACGTTCAGGAAATATATATATATATATATATATATATATATATATATATATAAATGTAGTAATCCTTTATTAGGCATATAAATTGTAAAGTTTCTAACTTCAAAAGCTTAAATACCTTTTGGCTATATCTTTTCATAAACAAAATCTTTTCACACATATGTGGTAAAATGTATAAATAATTTATTCCAATGTGCATACTTTCTATATCTTGAGAAATCCTATTATAACCTAAAGACAAACATAATTAGAACTACAGCTGAAATTTGTATAGCTTTACAAAACACATTTAAATTTAATCTATCAGAAATTTACTTCTGTATATAGCATAAGAAATTATTTCATTCTTTTTTTCTTTCCTTCCAATAAAAATAATGCATTATCCTACCATCGTTTTTAGCAGTCTTTGTTTTCCGTAGAAATGTGTTAAGCTGCTTTCTCTGTATCTAGGATGTAAGAGATTTATTTCTAAGATATAAATTTTCTTTAGATCTAAATTCTCTTGAGAAATAATTTTTTGTCTCTTCCTTAACACCACAAACTGTCTCTAGGAATCAGATAACTCTCTCACAGCAGGGTTCCACTTTATGTTTCTTATTTCAGAATATGTTAGTTCCTCATTTCCATTCTTCTATCACAAAAATATTAGCATCAATATCCTTATAAAATACTTTCAAAAATTAATTCAATTTGCAATTGTTTTACTGACAAATTTGAGGATAATTTACATATTTACAATATTAAGTCTATTCAATCATGAAGATTGTTTATCAGAAAATTTATTTAGGAAATCTTAATGGTTTTCAATAATGTTTTATGTTTTCTTTGTAAAGTCTATAATACACATTGTAATATCATTTTTATAGCCAATAGATAGCCTAATGTTTCTTTATTGTAAAATTACATTGAATTTGTATTTCTGAACATTTACTGGTGCTGTGCTAAAATGCCCTTTTTTGTACTGTGGACTTACAGCAGACATTATTGCTAGGTTCTGTCATTAATTCTAACAAATGTTCTGAGATAAGTTGGAAGTATTAATTTGATTGCTTGTGAATTTTGATCATTTATTTTTTCTCCATATATTGTTTTATATATTTTCTGGCATTTTTTTTCCACTGGCTAAAAATAGAAATTCCACTATAATGTTAAATAAAAGAGGTGTATCATTGTTATGTTATGATTACTAAGGAAATATTTCTACCACTTCCACATTAAGAATAATAATTGTTCAATTTTCTCATACTTAAAACTGTGGAAAGGCAGATATTTGGCACTCAATAAATATCTATTGAACAGCTAAATTAAATGGGCAAAAGACAGGAGGAATTCAAATAATGCAGAGGCCACATTGCTAGAATAAGGTATTATATCTTCTTTATATAAATTTCATACTTGTTCATAGGCAGGTGATAACATTAAGCATATTTTAATTGTATTTGAATTTACTCCCATAAAATAAGTCATATTAAAAAATGACCACAACATATCTTACTTATTATATGTATGATAGTGTATATATCTGAGCACCAGTTACGTGATCTAGAGGGAAGCTGGTAATGCCTCTGAAGATTATTCAAAGCATGGTTTAAGGTGACTACCACAATTACAAGCTTCATTTTCTCATAAAGTGTTTCTGAGAACTGTGAAAGCTTAACTAAATGTTAGCAACTTGACAGGCTGCACCTGGAAAAGGAATTTTTATTTCGAAATTACTATTCTGTAGACCCCATAATACTTAATCTTTTTAAGTGCCGTGGTGATTCAGAGTAGATAAAATTGAAATGCATGTTTTTCAGAAGACAGGTACTGAAACCTATTAAGCCAAAAAACCTAGACCATTAATTTTCCTGTACCATTTGTAATGGGAGGTTTGTGATAGACTTGTGACTGATCCCTTTCCTCAGAGATCATTTCCTGGCTCTGTGTTCAATAAGATGTAATATCATCCACCTGATAATAGATACTTGTTACTTAGGAACAAGTTATACTTGTATACACTACAATTCGTAGTTAATATAGCTACATATTCTTTCCAAAAATGAATAGTTATGATGTTTTTGGTTGAAATAATTTATAAATTGAACTGAATGCTTTAAAAATTCAAACAAATTCTATCAGCTATGAAAAATAATATTAAACTGCACAATAACTAAGACCTAAAATAACCTAAACATATTCAGCTAGAATAAGTATCAATATCTCTTACTACTTTGGCTGTGAAAAGTTTACACTGAAGAAAATTCAAAGTAATAAAAATATAATATGTTTTCTTTATGAAATGAATAGGGAGACACCTTCATTTGTATAAATTTCCTAAATTTCAATGGAGATATTTTAGTTGAACTGTAAACTAAGAATGAGTAAATACTGATGAAGCTGTTTGAAAGCTGAATTTGATCTAAAATCATCTCAATAATACAAAAATATTTATTGAAAATGTAGAATTTCTTGTTGCTGTGACCTGTGTAGTGTTATATACATATTGGCTCAAAAAAAAAATACACTAAGATGAAATAGAACTTTCTGCAAATTTGCCTGTCATAAGAGAACCAAGGATGATTCAGGATAAGTTAAGTTCCAGTTAATATAAAAATTTACGTGAAATTGAATTATGTTTTAAGAGGGAAATTACATAGGAAATTTATGCATTGCTGGAGAGTGTTGAATGTGAAATATTATTGATTCAGAGTTTCAAATAAAATAACAATAATGTAAGTGCTGCAGTCACCATATTTTTCCTGACAAAGTAATTAATCATTAAGTTTTTATAAAAGGTTAAAGTGACATTTAATTTAAATTTTTAAAAACTACAACTTTAGTTTTTAGAAACATCAGTGACTAAACATTAATTTCTGCAGTTTGCTAACTATATAAGATAATAAACATTTATATGTGAAATACTATCTTGTCAACATACCTATCTGATATTTAAAGTTAGAAATTCAAAATATGTATGACAATTATTCTTAAGCATCTGATTTTCATAATGACTCTTAAGAACTTAAGTCAAGCTCAAACAGCCAACATAGAAAATTATAGACATACAAAAGTGGTTTTAAGTAGTATCACAGCATTTACATTGTAAAAGTCTAACAAATGACAGTAGTTAATCAAAATATCCTATATTACAAATGATATAAAAAGCAACAATTCTGCTTTTCTGATCTAATGATGTGAGTATTCAATATGATTTTCTTTTCCTCATAACAGACTTTTGAAATAACATAAGTCAAAGAAGGGTTCTTTTGAATCTTATTATTAATATTTTTTATCATCATTTAGATGAGGTTTATTTTAGGCAGAAATAAGTAAAAGCATTTTACTATATGTTGTTTCAAAGTCGAACTCTCTGTGCTTAGTGTACTTCTTTTGGACCACTGTTAAAAATGTAGTTAGGGCCAGGCGCGGTGGCTCACGCCTGTAATCCCAGCACTGTGGGAGGCCGAGGCGGGTGGATCACGAGGTCAAGAGATCGAGACCATCCTGGTCAACACGGTGAAACCCCGTCTCTACTAAAAATACAAAAAATCAGCTGGGCATGGTGGCGCATGCCTGTAATCCCAGTTACTCAGGAGGCTGAGGCAAGAGAATTGCCTGAATCCAGGAGGCGGAGGTTGCGGTGAGCCGAGATGGCGCCATTGCACTCCAGCCTGGGTAACAAGAGTGAAACTCTGTCTCAAAAAAAAAAAAAAAATGTAGTTAGTGTGAGGAATAAAAATCTGAAATGTAGTAATATTTGTTATATGAAGCTTAGAAGAAAATCTCATCAATTTATTTCCATTTGAAAAGTTAAGAAAACACAAAAACTACTATTCCATTTCAAATTTTATAATCTTGGCCTTGACACAAGTTTTGCTTCCTGTACTTACCACTCTGATCTTTATCACTTTTAGTGCTTCCTAATGTAAATTAATACTTTAAATTCTGTTCCTAGATTCAGTTTGTTTG
This sequence comes from Cebus imitator, assembly GCF_001604975.1. Lineage (NCBI taxonomy): Eukaryota > Metazoa > Chordata > Mammalia > Primates > Cebidae > Cebus > Cebus imitator. The sequence goes on from NW_016107608.1 coordinate 128,981, forward strand.
TTACTTATTTATCTATTAATTACAACACCGTAGCCATTTAGTTAATTATATTTACTTTTATTTTAGACAAAAGAAAAAATTAAAGAATACTTTTTTACCATTATAAACCAGACTATCAAAAAAAAAAATTAAAAGAAATATTTTTTGAAAAACTGTTATACTTTATACTTTGCTTCTTCTTCATTTGGTTTCTTTTGTCTATACAATATATGCATATGAGTATATATGTGTGTGTATATGGCTTATTAAAGTATAACTGTTCATTGTATGTTATTTTAAGTAAATATTCTAGATAAGAATTTGTTACAATTTATATATTAATTTTCATAATTTAATAACTTAAATGACATGTTATAATTAACCCCATTATATAGTTTGAATATTTGTCTTCTCCAAATCTCATGTTAAAATGTGATCCCCAGTGTTGGAGGTAGAGCCTAGTGGTAGGTGAAGGGGCAGATCTTTCATGAATGGTTTGGTGTTATTCTTATGGTAATGAGTGTATTCTTACTCTCTTAGTTCATGCAAGATCTGGTTGTTTAAATGAGACTGGCATCTACCTTTGCTTTCTTTCTTGCTATGTAAAACGCCAGCTTCCCTTCCTGTCTACCATGACTAAAAGCTTCCTGAGGCCTCACCAGAAGCCAAGAAGCCAAGCAGATGCTGACACCATGCTTCTTATACAGCTTGCAAAACCCTGAGTCAAAATAAACCTCTTCTCTTGATAAGTTACTCAGTCTCAGTTATTCCTTTATAGCAATACAAAATTGACTAGTATATCCTATATAGGCAGAAACATTATTTCTGAGTTATAAACTTTTTCAAACAAAAACTAAAGGGTCTATGAGAATATTCTATATACTAACCATGTTGACAATCTGTCAAAATATCTCATTTTCTCTAGATGCCAGGACAGAGCAGACAGTGGATAGTCTTGGATGTTTAACCAGCCTGCTAAGATAACCTACTTTGCTATTTATTTATTTTTTTTTACTTTGCTATTTATTCAGAATTATGTTTTGGGGAAAAAATCCCACTGTCCTTTATAATATCAATAATTGTTTTATTCTCCAAAATACTGTTATAAATAAAAATTTTTATGAACTCTCTTAAAAGTGAAAGATACATTGTTTTCTTATTTATATCAATGAATTCTACTGGGAAATGTGCATTCACTCTTTTCTTCATTGGAACACTTTGTTTTGGAGACAGTGTCTTGCTCTGTCGCCCAACTGAAGAGCAATGGCTCAATCTTGGCTCACTACCACCTTCGCCTTGGATTCAAGTGATTCTCTGGCCTCAGACTCCTGAGTAGCTGGGATTACAGGCACCCGACACCAGGCCCACCTAATTTTTTTTTTTTTTTTGTATTTTTAATAGAGAAGGGGTTT
>NW_016107608.1:130616-139108 GCF_001604975.1 Cebus imitator
TTTTTTTGAGATGAAGTCTTGCTCTGTCTCCAGGCTGGAGTGCAGTGGTGCAATCTTGGCTCACTGCAACCTCCACCTCCTGGGTTCAGGCGATTCTTCCGCCTCCCGAGTAGCTGGGACCACAGGCTCGCGCCACCATGCCTGGTTAATTTTTTGTATTTTTAGTAGAGGCAGGGTTTCACGGTGTTGGTCAGGATGGTCTCTCTCTCTTGACCTCGTGATCCGCCTGCCTCAGCCTCCCAAAGAATAGGTTTGAATTGTGCACATCATCTGTTCACTTTTGTCTGAGGATATGAATTAATCCACCCAGTCTTTTGATATATATATATTTTTTATGATATATTATCCACATGACATTGGACAGTCACCACGAGTTCACACAATATAGGTGCTAGATATCTAATGGTACATAAGGTAGAAATTGCCCTTTTTTCAGGTAACAAATGCATTCATAGTCACAAAACAGAGTGAAGCCAACTACCTCTGTCGGTGGTATGGATACTGAATCTTAAACAGATTCGTATGCTATTCTAATTCAGCTAACCAGACAGAGATTCCATATCAAAGAATAGGCCTTCATTTTAAAATTTTATTTTATTATTTTTCATTTTTTTTAAAATTTATTTTATTGCATTTTAGGTTTTGGGGTACATGTGAAGAACATACAAGATTGTTGCATAGGTACACACGTGGCAGTGTGATTTGCTGCCTTCCTCCGTTTTAACTTGGTGTTCTGCTCACATTCAAGGAATTGAGGATTTCACTCCTACTTGTATTGACATTGAAAGAGTCATCAAAGTAACCTTTTAACTGCCATTTTTTCCTAAACTGTATGTTAATTTCACTGTCAGTAACATAACTGTCATGAATTGAACTATTATAAATTCCCCAAAAATTCAGAACTCACACTCTATAGCACATCATATACTTCACTGTTTGGTATTTGCACCACACATAGACTTTCTGTAATTGCTCTCCTTCTATCCCTCAAATATGAAATTTAAAGACGGGTGCTAAACAGTTTCAAATGTTTTCCGAATGTAGTGACTTTTGCTGTCTATTCTACTCCATACATACACTGTTTCTGATTATTGAGTGAACACGTTTAGTTTTCTACCAGTTTTTATAGACATAATCACTTGATCTAATTCATTTTTAAATATGGATTTTGCTTCATTGACAATTTTGTTTCTATGATATATTTGGTTATATGTGATTTTTTCTGATAATAAATATATTTATCTTGATGAAGTTGCTTCAATGCCTAAACTAGAGATATTTAGTTTGTGTACTATAGTAAATTTTTTTTTTTAAAGAGCCAGAGAAGTGACAGGGAAGCTACAGTAAATTTTTTTTAAGAAGAATGAAACACTGGCAGCTGTGCTAATTCAGGAGATGGTCACCACACAGCATGAAATAATTCTTAGTTCAGCAATCAGAAGCTTGTTAAGACCATTAGAGTTTGAAAATGAAATAATTCATTTTATTTGACATTGAGACTGAAATTAAAATAAAATGAATTAGATATGTTACAGATAATTAGTTTTTAAAATTCCACTTAGCAGATTCCACACTTGGAGTGCAAATTTTATTTCGAATATTATTTTCTGACTTTCCGTGTTAAACATATGGTCCTTACTCAGAGAGAAAAAGACCCACAAAGCTAAAATACCATCTTATTTTTTTGCAAATTATTAAAACAATATATATGTTTAAAATATTTTTAAACCTCATTTTAAATAAATAGTTTGTCAATGTCAATTAAACATGTCTAGCTCCCAAACACATAAGGGTCTTTTATAAGCTTGAATTGTCAAATGAGTTATAGGATTTCAAACATGTTTTAAATGAAACAAGTACTTGAATTACTTTTGCCAATGAATGAAGATACTATTCTTATCTAGTAATTTTCTACAAATTATTCATAGTATTCAAAGTATTCATTCAAAGCAAACTTAAAATGTTCAGTTTATATTGTAAATGTTTAAAATTATATGAAATATATTATGATGTGGAACAAAGCTTGGCATATTAATTCAGCACCAAGGTGATGAAAAATTAGGTAAGAAATTCTAAATAATTTGCATTTTGACTTTATTTGATTAAATATCCTCAAAGGAAGAAAACAAGAAACAAAGAAACTGGCAATAGAGTTTTTCACAAAGATTCCAGAATTTATAACATCAGTTGCCTCTGAAGGCTAAAGTTTTGGTGAAGCTGAAAACAGAAGTCTACTGAATGCATAGTGAGACTCCCTGATAGCTTCCCTCTATCTGCACAGCCAGCAACTGACTCACACCTCAGCAGGAGACAGAGGTCTTACTATTTGGAAATGTTAATACAGAATATCTCTAAAATCAGCGGCATGCTGATATGACCCTTGCTCACTGAGAAATGCAGTGGATACTTGGATATTATAGGATGAGATGGCAAGCTACTATATTTATTCTCATTTTTCCCTATCAGCTCATACCTTGCCCAAGGAAAATATTGAATAATTTTCTCTGGCTAGGTTCCTGATTCAAATAAATTCCTTTTGATTCCTGGAAGTCTTTTAAAGAAACAGCCCGATTCTTGCCTAAATATCATTTCAAAGTTCTAATAATTCACTAGGTCTATAAATTTATACAGAAAATGTTTCCAGTATTAAATCGATTTATTATTAATTATTGGGGAATAACCAAAAAATCATTTATTTAACCATTACAAGGGGGTTCCATTATAAAAGAGAAAGAAAAAAGTATGTAAGAAAGAAAAATAAAGAAATTTTAGGAAAAAAATAAATAAATTTAAAAAGCAGAGAAACATATTTTAAAAATATATAATTACCACGTAAATATACAGAGATAAATACAAATTTATATTTTTGAATCAAAGATAAGATGCTCCTCAAAAAAGTGAGCATTCAAAACCATAGAACTATTAGAAATTAAGAGCATTATTACTCCATGTAAATTTGAAATAAATATTGCAAAATAAAGCCTATGACTTTTTGGAGAAAGTGGATAGAAAAGCAGTGTTATAAATTAATAGAGGTTAGTGAGTAAAATGAGAAGAGCAGTCCAGGACACTTAATGTGTGACTTACATCTTGTTTTATAAACAAATAAATCACACTAAGGGTATCATTGTGATATTACAGAAAACTTGGAAATAAGTGACAAGCAAAGGATTCTTGTGAGGAAAAAAAAGTATATTCACTTACAAAGCATCAGTAATCAGAAGACCACTATATATGAATAGCAAAAATAAAGGACTGAAACAACGTTGTTCAAATAGTAAGAGTAAATGGTTTCTATATTGGAATGCTATACTCCGAAGAACCATCACACTAGCTGTTTATATGCTCCTGCCTATGACATTATTCATTATTCTCTGTTGAAAACAAAATTTAAGAAATCGTAAATGTGTTTATGAATTGCGTATTACTGTTTTCTTTGCCTCTACAAAAAAGTACACTCTGTACTATACTTTGCCACCCTATGAAGCTTAAGACTAAACTCTGTCTCCTGTCACATTTTTTAAGACTAATCTCTTTCTAGCCACCTTCTCTGAAATAATGCTTAATGTCTCTTCTTGGTTCTCACATAATTTATTGTTCATATTTATGTCACCATATTTTCACCTAACTAATGGTTATTTAAAATATCAATCTCTTTATCTGATATGACTCTTTTGAAGAATCATATCAGATAAGAATCATATCAATTATAAATAACTTGTATTTTTTAACCATTGCCAGACTCTAACACAATGTTTAATATATAGATTGTAGTAAACAAGTATGAAGGCAAGTATGCAAATGCTTAAAGATTTAAACAAACGTATACGAAAGTACTTAGATATCCTCAGTTGGCTAAGGAAGCAATTCACAGATGAGTAGATATGTGTCTTTTTCATAGGAACAAAACTATTAGGTCTTCTAGAACTTGTGCAAACTCAGAGATTTGTTGACTATCATGACACTTTTCTAAAGTACTAGTGGGTTGATTGTAAGTGACTAAATGTGTGGAGGAGTCAGAGAAAATGAATTTTAAAATTAAATTTAAAAATGTTTCTATAGCATAAGGAGTAGTTAGGATTTAATTATCAAGGATAAAGGTATATTGAATAGTTGCAAATAACAAAAAGTTCTGAGCAGATACAGTGGCCACCCATTCTATTTCCCTGCCCAACATTCTCAAATGAAAAGCTTCTCTTACTCTAGTCCGTGTGACTCTATTGGAAGCTTTAATTACATTGTCATGCCAACTGCATGATTAAAAGAATAAAAGGTACAAAGAATAACCAGACATATTGCCCAACTCCCTGTGACTTAGATAGAGAATTTTTTTTTTCTATGAGGTTTGTGTAGTAGATAAAAGTATGTTGTACTGTCATTCTTTCTGGGTAAAAAGCTTTAAGGCTAATGTATTGTGGAACTACTGTAGTTATATTTAATTAGTAAGAATGACAATGAACTATCTAGGAAATGCAGTACTATTTCATAGTAGTTAAGTATGGAATCAGCCTAAGTGTCAAATAACAGATGAATGGGTAAAGAAAATGCAGGATATGTATATACAACGGGACACTATTCAGACATAAAAAAGAACAAAATTCTGTCATTTACAGTGAGACGAATGAAACTGGAGGAGATTCTGTTAAGTGAGATAAACCAGAAACGATGTTAAAAAAAGGTGTATTCTCATTTATATGTGGAAGCCAAAAAAGTTGATCTTATAGCAGTAAAAGTAGAACAGAGGATATTAGAGATTAGAATAGGTGAAGAGTGGCATAGGTAGTGCTTTTTTAAAGGATACAAATTACAGCTACATTGGAAAAATAAGTTCCAGTGTTCAATACTACAGTAGCATGACTATAATCAACACTAATATATAGTTTCAAATAACTAGAAGGAGGATATTGACTGTTCCCAACACAAAGAAATGATAAATGAGATAATGGATTTGCTAATTATTCTGGTCCAATCTTTATACATTATATGTATCCAAACAACACTATGTGCCCTATGAATATGGACAATTTTGTCAATTAAAAGAATAAAACTAAATTACTTGAATAATCCAGCTGAAGTAAAAAAATAAATAACGTGATGTTAACATTAAAAGAGAAAATCAGTGAAGAAAGTCTAGAGGTGGTACAGAATCTTTTCACCCATGATCCACTGGCTCTAGCCAGGCAACAAACAGATAACCTCTATCACCATATATATGGAAGAGCTAACATATTTCTGGCTTTTATAAGCCATTTTAAGTTTGACCCACTTGCAAGTGCATTTGAATTCAAATCTATCTATGATAATATTCAACCATGGAGAAAAAATCAGAGAAAATTAACTTATTGTATTAAATTTGCTATCAGACAGCATTTTTAAAGTATGCATATTTTTGCTACATGAAAACAAATCCTGGAAAGAGGTCTTTTATTTCTAATTCTGAAGGATAGGCCATCTTAGAACTACTTAAAAAGCCATACAATTGAAGAGCAATCATACAATGATATTGAAGGATCAAGTTTTGGAACCTAAGATTCTGGAGAGCAGATAATTGCAGTAACAGGAGCAGACTGCAGCTGTGTTTTCCCTAAGCACATTTGACAATTCTGGGCACAGAACCATAGTCCAGCTAGCTGGGTTTTATTTTGGGAAAGGGCCGCTTCTGGGAGACAAAATAACCCAGCAAACTGCTTCTGAAGAGCAGAGTGTTATTGTTGGCAGACTCATATGCCGCGGAGGCAAGGATTATAGATCAGTACTGCCAGACAAGTGGCAAATGTCAACAAACTAGGCTTTCAGCTTCTAATTACTGGAGAGCTACAATGTAGGTAGGCAGAGATTTAGTAAATTTGTAAACTAGTCTCAATCCGGCTCAGTCACTACCTGAATGAAAGTTATTATCCCCTTCTCTAGCTGCCTAGAAGAGGAAAGTGTGAACCTCTCTAGAAAAAGACGGCATGACAATCTCTACAATTTGTTAGCTAATTAGAATTCCAAAGAAAATTACTAGGCATATCAAGAGGCAAGAAAGTATTATTTAAAACCAAGATTTAAAAAATTAAATGAAAATAATAATAGAGCCATGGGTGATCTAGACATTGGATTTAGTAGTCAGAGACCTTAAAATAACTGTGACTTATTTACTTAAAAAAGTAGAGACAAAATAGAGAAAAGAAAAAATAAGATTGGGAAAATTCAGTACCAGAGAAAGTATCCTTTAAGTGGTAATATTAGAGGTAATTAATGGTAAAGTAATAAAATAATCAACTCAACAGGGAAATAAAGCTATTTTAAAGGTGTACAGAGCTGTCAGTATAACCTCAGAAGGTAGGAATCAAACTGACAAAACTAATAAAGCAATCAAACCAACAATTATGGGAAAATGTTTCACATACCTCTTTAGTAATTAAAAAATAAGCCAATAAAAATCAGCAAGTGAATGGATGATCTGAAAAGAATGGTTAACAAGTTTGTCCCCCTTTTGCCCCTTTTGCATATAGAACACTGAAGCCACAGACCATATTTTACTTGAACATGCCCTTGGCATGTTATGTAAGGAGGAGACAAGCTCCCAGCTGTGCTCATGGAGACAACTTATGATGTTGAAGTGGCTCAGCGTGGATCTTACCTCCTCCATATAGAGTGTCAGGAATAGTTATAACCAGGTTTTTATTTATTTTATTTTTTTTATTTTTCAGCTCTGTGTGGGCAATGAGCATCCAATTTCCATTATTCCTTAGTCATTCCTTTTCGAAAATATTTATTTGTTGTAATTTTTGCTTCAATCAATAATTTAGGTTCTCTGTGACTTCATTCACACCATTATCAAGTTAACATTTTATATTTAAAACTTTTATTCATTCTAGACATTCCACCCCATTGCGTAGTGCCCATATATGTGTAAGTGCACAGACTGGTGTGAGGTTTTAAGAGTTTCTCTAGAGAAGAAGACCAGAAATCTGAATGCAAACTCTTTAGAAAGCCACCTCCTTTCTCTAGAGTCATTCACTCAACTACCTGAATGTAGAGGTGCTGTATATAGGTCATTGAAATCAGACTTTCTTAATACTGATACTTTTAACCCAAATACTTACAAAATATAATTCTTGGTGAGCTATGTTAGGCTAGAGGTAAGCTTCAAAAATTCCATTTGCATAGGCCATTAGTTGTCAAGCATTAGTGAGTGCAGAATCACCTGGAGAGCTTCCTAAAACAGATTACTACACCTTACACTCACTGATTTTTTAGATTTGAAATGAGGCTTGAGAATTTACATTTCTACCACATTTCCAGGTGATGCTACTCCTCCTGGTGGTCAGAAGTCCATGCTGAAGACTTAGGGTAGGCTAAAGAGAGGATAACCATTGACCCTTTTACCTGACTCCCATCCTTGTTTCCACTTTTTCTCTACAAATAGAAGCTGCTTTTGACTGTTCAGTTAACTTTACAGCCCCTCCAAGATTTTTTTCCTACTGATAACAATACTTACCTCCCTCAAATTTACTGGATGGGCTCAATAAAAGTTAGTGATTGTAATAAAACTAGAACCCAAGCACATGCATATGCACATTAATGAAATAATCCCAGCCAAAACATTAGGACAGCATAGTCATGTGAGTCTGGGAAGGTTGATCAATACAGGATATATGCATAGATAGATTGAGGCATAGTTAGATACATACATGGACAGATAGATGGATTGTTGTAAGAAGAGATATGTCCGTCTTCTGTTTACAGTTCCCCAGTAGATCACCTTTTCACTCAGAATATGAAACTGTAATGCTTTGAATTCTATCAATTCTTAAATAATCTACAGTCCACAACTCTCAACCCCTTACAGACGCCATTTCTTACCCCTGTCTGTCTTTTATTTCTTTCCATCCCAATGGCAGCTTCCAGATTCCACCTCTCTGCACTCCGCAGAAATCTCTTCACCTGTGGTCTCTTCACTGTCTTCTTTAAACAGGTGCCAACTGCTCAATCTGGCCTATCCTAACAATAAACTTAACCTTTAAATTTTTTGTGGTCCGCACTTCCCCGTTATCCCCATAATACTCTCCACCTTCTAATATACTGTTAAATGCACTAGATTGATCTGGTGCATAGTTTTTCTCTTGTCACTTTAATTAAATGTACCTGAGTGAAGGGAAGGACTTTTATTTGTTCTATTTAATGCTATGTCCCCAGTACCAATAAAAGTCATGGGCTCATAACGGTTTTCAATAAATATTTGTTCAATAATTTTTAACAGCTACATATATAAACATATTTTTAAATGAAATACTTTACTTGAATTTTCCTGAAGAAAATCAATCTGAAGTAAAAGAAAGTTGCTAGCCTTCCAATAAGTTTCACTACTATAGATGTTTGTTCTAAAATTATTTTTTTAAAGTTTATATTTCTAGCTTATAAGGTTGATGTCATTTAAAACTCTATTGTCCATTAATAATGGTAACAAACTTAGCATCTAGATATGCCTCTTCACCTTAACTCTC
>NW_016107608.1:139618-144436 GCF_001604975.1 Cebus imitator
AAGGGCTGATATCCAAAATTTACAAAGAACTAAAGCAGATTTACAAGAAAAAAACTAACAAGCCCATTCAAAAGTGGGCAAAGGATATGAACAGACACTTTACAAAAGAAGACATATGTGAGGCCAACAAACATATGAAAAAATGTTCGTCATCACTGGTCATAAGAGAAATGCAAATCAAAACTACATTGAGATACCATCTCACGCCGGTAAGAATGGCGAACGTCGATTGTATTCTTTGCTGTGCAGAAGCTTTCTGACTTGATGTGATTCCATTTGTCCATTTTTGTTTTGGTTGCCCATACTTGCAGGGTATTGGTCAAGAAATTTTTCACTCAGATTGATGCCCTGGAAATTTTTCCTAGTGTATTCTTGTAGTAATTGCATAGTTTGAGGTCTTTCATTTATTTATTTATTTGTTTATTTTTGACAGGGATTTTCAATCTTGTCACTCAGTCTGGAGTGCAATGGCACAATCTTGGCTCACTGCAATCTCCGCCTCCCAGGTTCAAGCAATTCTTGTGCCTCAGCCTCCCAAGTAGCTAGGATTACAGGCACCTGCCACCATGCCCAGCCAATTTTTGTATTTTTAGTAGAGACAGGGTTTCACCATGTTGGCCAGGCTGGTCCTGAACTCCCGACCTCAGGTGATCCACTTGACTCGGCCTCCCAAAGTGCTGGTATTACAGGAGTGAGACACTGCACCCCGCCAGTTTGAGGTCTTAGACTTATCTATTCAGTTCATTTTGATTTGATTTGTGTATTAAGTGAGAGATCAGGGCATAGTTTCATTCTTTTGCCATATGGATATCCAGTTTTTCCCGCATCATTTATTAACAACACTGCCTTTTCCCCAATGTAGGTTCTTGACACCTTTGTGGAAAATAAAATTACTGTAGGTGTATGAATGGATTTCTAAGTTCTCTATTCTGTTCCATTGGTCTGTGTCTGTTTTTATGCCAGTACCATACTGTTTTGGTTATTATAGTCCCGTAATATAATATGAAATCAGGTAATTCCTCCAGTTTTGTTCTTTTTGCTCATGACAGTTTTGGCTACTCTAAGCTTTCTGTGATTACATATAAATTTTAGGACTGTTTATTTCTATTTCTGCAAGAATGTCGTTGGTATTTTGCAAGGGATTGAGCTGAATATTTAGATTGCTTGGGGTAGTATGGACATTTTAACAATATTGGTTATTTCAACACATGAACATAGAATATCTTTCCTTTTTTTGTTGCCTTCTTCAATTTTTTTCACCAATGTTTTACAGTTTTCATTATAGATATCTTTCACTTATTTGATTAATTCCTAGTAGTTTATTTTATGTGTGGCTACCGCACCTGGTATTACTTCTTTTATTTCTTTTTCAGGTTGTTTATTGTTGGCATATGGAAATGCAGTTGATTTTTGTATGCTGAATTTACATCCTGAAGCTTTCCTAAATTTGTTGATCAGTTCTAATACTTTTTTGTGGAGTCTTTATGTTTTTTCAAATATAAGATTGTATCTTCTGCAAACAAAGATAATTTGACCACCTTCATTCCAATTTGGATGCCTTTTATTTCTTTGTCTTGTATGATTGCTCTACCTAATACTTCTAGTGTTACATTGAATAATAGTAATGAAAGTGGACATCTTTGTCAAGCTTCAGATCTTAGAGGAATGGCTTTCAGGCTTCCCCGATTATGAAAATAGCTGTGGGCCTGTTTTATATGGTTTTTGTTATGTTAAAGTATGTTCCTTCTATACCCAGTTTTTAGAGGATTTTTATCAGGAAGGGATGTTGAAATTTATCAAAGACTTTTTCAGCCTCATTTAAAATTATCACTTTTTTTTTCTTTTATTCTGTTGATATGATGTAACACGTAAATTGATTTGCGTATGTTGAGCCATCCTTGTATCTCAGGGATAAATTCCACTGGGTTATGATAAATAATCTTTTTAATGTCTTGTTGAATCCAGTTGATTAATCTTTTTCCTGAGGACTTTTGCATCAATATTCATCAGAGACATTGGCCTGTAGTTTTCTTTTCTGATGTGTCTATTTCTGGTTTGGTACCATGTAATATTGGTTGCATATAATTAAGTTAGCAGTATTCCTTTCTTCTCTATTTTTTGGAACTGTTTTTGTAGAATTGGTATTTGTAATTCTACTGGTAGAGTTCAATAGTGATGATTGGGTCCTAGCATTTTCCTTACTGAAAGATTTTTATTACAGCTTAGATCTTGTCACTTGTAATGGTTATGTTCAGGTTTTGGATTTCTTCATGGTTCAATCTTGGAAGATTGTATGTGTCTTGGAATTTATCAATTTCTACTAGATTTTCCAGTTAGTTGGCATACAGTGATCATAATAGCCACTAATGATCCTTTGGATTTCTGGGACATCAGTTGTAATGTCCCATTTTTCATCTTTAATTTTTATTTAGGTTTTTTCTTTGTATTTCTTAGTCTGGCTAAAGTTTTGTCAATTTTCTTTTAAAAACACCAAGGTTTTATTTCATTGATCTTTTGTATTTTTTTAATTTCAAATTGATTTATTTATGATCTTATCTTTATTATTTTTATTCTTCTACTAATTTGAGAATTGCTTTGTTGTTGTTCTTTTTTTTTTTTTCCTTGAGATGGAGTCTTTCTCTGTCACCCAGACTAGAGTACAGTGGCATGATCTAGGCTCACTGCAACCTCTGTCTCCCAAGTTCAAGTGATTCGCCTACCTCAGCCTTCTGAGTAGCTGGGATTACAGGCACGCAACACCACACCCAGCTGATTTGTATTTTTAGTAGAGACAGGGTTTCACCATGTTGGTCAGGCTGGTCTCCAACTCCTGACCTTGTGATCCACCTGCCTCAGCCTCCCAAAGTGCTGGGATTGCAGGCGTGAGCCACCGCGCCCAACCTTGTTGTTGTTCTTTTAGTTCTATAAGATGTATCATTAAGTTATTTATGTAAAGTGGTTTTATTTTTATGTAAGCAATTACAGCTATAACCTTCCTTCTTAGTATTGCTTTTACTGTATCCCATAGTTTTTGATATGTTGCGTTTTCATTATCATTTGTTTCTGGAATTTAAAAAATTTTCTTCTTGGCTTCTTTGATCCACTGGTTGCAGGGGCTTATTGTTTAATTTCCATGTGTTTGTATAGTTTCCAATTTCCTCTTGTTATTAATTTCTAGTTTTATTCCATTGTGGTCGGAGAACACGTTTAATATTATATCAGTTTCTTGAATGTTTTAAGAATTGTTTAGTGACCTAATAATGTCTCTTCTTGAGAATGATCTATGTGTGGAGGAGAAAAATGTGTGTTCTACAGCCATTGAATAAAATATTCTGTGAATGTCTGTTAAGTCCATTTATGCTATAATGCAAATTAGCTCCAGTGGTTCATTGTTTATTTTCCTGCTGGGAATTCCTTTCAATGCTGGAATTTGGGTGTTCTTTGGGTATTTTGTTTTGTTTTGTTTTGTACTGAAGTCTATCTCACTCTTTAGTGTTTAACTCTAGTGGTTCATTATTTATTTTCCTGCTGGGAGTTCCTTTAAATTCTGGAAGTTGAGTGTTCTCTGGGTATTTTTCTTTTTTGTATTGAAGTCTATCTTGCTCTTTAGTGTCATTAATATTCTCTTTATATATTGGATGCTGCAGTGTTGGGTGCATATATATTTACCTAACACTGGAGCATCCAATATATAAAGAAAATTGTTATATCACCTTGCTGAATTGACCGCTTTATTATTATATAATGACTTTCTTGGTGTATTCTTACAGATTTTGTCTTGAAATTAATTTTGTGTGATATAAGTATAGTTACTCCTGCTCTTATTTGGTTTCCATTGGCATGAACTAACTTTTTTTATCCCTTTAAGTCTATGTGTATGTTTGTAGGCAACGTATATTTCTTGTAGGCAACAGATCATTAGGTCTTGTTTTTTCATCCATTCAGGCACTCTATGTCTTTTGATTGGAAAATTTAATTCAGTCATGTTCAATGTTATAATGGTTAGATAGGGACTGACTCCTGTCATCTTGCTGTTGGTTTTCTGGTTGTTTTGCATTGTCCTCTTCTTTTCTTCTTTCTTGTCTTCCTTTTAATGATGGTGATTGACTTACCCTGGTGGTATGCTTTAATCTCTTGCTTTTTATTTCTTTGTGTCTGATGTATGTTTTTCAATTTGAAGTTACCATGAGCCTTCTAAATTCTATCTTATAACCCATTATTTTTAACTAATGACAACTTAACATTTATTTCATTAACAAACACACACATACAACCTATACGTTAGAAACTTGTATCACACAAAATTGATTTCAAGACAAAATCTGTAAGAATGATATTCAGCTGTTTGTATCCCCAACATTCAGCAGCTTGTGTCCCTGCCAGTCAGCTACCTGTGTTGCTCTGCCAGCTAAAGTATTTTTATGGGCAAAGAATCGGGATGTTTCAGGCCAAAAAAGCAACTTACAGAAAAAATGAGGTCAGCTGTTTTCACTTAGGCTGCAGCTCCAGGCTTAAGGATGAAGTTTAACTAGGAACCCACCCATTCCGTATTATAAGAGGCACATCTAACTACTGTTTGAATATGGATTAGGCTGAGTGCAGTGGCTCATGCCTATAATCCCAGCACTTTAGGAAGCTGAGGCAGACAGATCACAAGGTCAGAAGTTCGAGGCCAGCCTGGCCAATAAGGTGAAACCCCATCTCTACTAAAAATACAAAAAATTAGCTGGGCATGGTGGTGGGTGCCTGTAGTCCCAGCTCTCATGAGGCTGAGGCAGGAGAATCACTTGAACCCAGGAGGCAGAGGTTACAGTGAGC
>NW_016107608.1:144471-169553 GCF_001604975.1 Cebus imitator
AAAAAAAAAAAAAAAAAAAAAAAAAAGAATATAGATGGATGACTGGTCTTAGCTACTTCCTGCTGAAAGGGGGCACTGTTTGGGGAAAATATAAGTTGAATTCCTCCCAGAGATTTATGCAAAGGCCACTGGCAAAAGGAAGCCATTGTCCCCGGCTCCAGCTTCCTGCCTGTTTGGAGCTTTGATGGCCTCTAGGTGAGAGAAACAACAGCTTTAAAAGGTTAAATGTGCATAGATCTAACATGTGTGTTATACAAGGAAAGAATCTAGAGCCAATTATAGAAATAAAGAGTGAAATATACTAACTACATCGTACCCCAAGCTGTCTCACCCTGGTGAAAAAATTAAATCTTATATGGGAGTGGTTAAACTTTATGAAAGATGTAACTGCTCCTGCCACATCTGTAGCAATTAACAGGTGACCCTAAGGAAATCTCGGCTTTGTGGCTTTGCATGGTGGCCATTAAAGCTTCTACCTCTTTCTTTTGTTTAAAAGACTGAGGTGGCCACTTTCAGGACAGCCTCTAAAGTACTATCTGGTTCCAGGGTCTGTTTCCGGGTATAAACTGAAGGTGGTAAAGTTTGTTGGTTGCCTATTCTGAAAGATAGGGAATTCAGAATCCCTCATTCCTTTTTTTTTGTTGTTGTTCTTTCAGTGAAAACTTGGGTTGTGAGGGAGAAAGAAAGCAGGTGTCCCCCTTTTGTTTCATCCTTAGTCCTGAGTCCCAGCAACATTGGCTGGTGCTACCTATGGGAAACAAAGAGGCTTTCACCTATGTTAACAGGGAGTCTAGGGATGGGAATGTCTACTCTTACCCATGTATACCCCATCTCCTCTACTGTCACCAACCTTTGAGTTCCCTGGGCCTCATTTATGCCATACTGTATGGCCTCTTTTCATGAAGTGGGGATTTAATTGGCAGGAATTTGTCCTGCCTGTTTATAGTATGCCTGCTGTCTGGCTTTGGATCCTTCAGATCTGGCTTTCCTTTCTAAGGCCTCAACCTTGGAATTGAGTTTAAACAAAAAAAGTATTTCAGGGACTGCATAGATTTATTTAGATTAAGTCTCAGATTCACTTTGCCAAACGTGCTGTCATCAGCCAGCAGGGATTGCTCCTCTGTTGCTTCCCTACCATAAGCAGAGTGCTGAGGTAGAAAGAGAACTTTCTCATTTAGAAAAGAAGAAAAACAACGTAAAGTGCATAGGTGGGGGTGGGGGAAGCTGGGGAAATAGCCTTTTGCGTTGTAGAAATGAGTTCCTTTAATCACTGTGTCCCTTCCCTGGTTCAGACCAGCTAGACCTCTGAGAAGGGAAACAGAGCCAACACATTCCTATTACCTAAAAGAGAGGTGGTAGGGTCTTGGAAAAAAGAGATTCAACATTTCCACATTTTAACTCACCCTTTTGTGTATCCTGGATAAACACTGAGATGAGAAGGGGTTCTTCCCTTGACCCCCTTTGTGGGATAGAATTGGAGTGGCTTCTTCCTTTAGCCCACCACTGGCCACTTTTTATGAAAAAAAGCATGCAAACAAGTGTGGGAGCCACAGGGATCAGCTGGTTGCTTCTCTCTGGCAGGAACAAGCTCTGTGCTGTCCTTGCAGCAGCAACCAAGCCCCTGCCCTCTCAGCACGTGGGTTCTCATTTGGTGTCCTGGAAGTATCAGGTCACAGGAACAAAGGATTGAAGGGTGGTGCATGTGGAGAATTCCACTGGCTGATAAAAGTGGCTCTCAGTGGAGGGGGGAACGGAAAGGGACTGGTGCAGGAAGAAGCGATCCTTTCCTGAAGCCTCACCATCTGAAATTAGCCACATCTATCTATAGTCTCTTGATGCTCAGCCAGTTGTATCCCCCCTGGTCAGCCACTTGTGTTGCTCTGCACCCTGAAGTCTTTTTATTGGCACAGAACAGGGGCTTGGCATTCCAAGAAAGCAACATTCGGGCAGAAAAAGGGGGTCAGCTGTTTTCACTTAGGGCCTTGGCTCCAGGTTTAAGGGTGGAGTTAAGCCAGGAGTCCACCCATTCTTTATCTCTTTCTCTGAAACAGTCTCTCTCACTGTGCTGAGACATCTGGAACTGAGGGTGTGGTGATGCATGTATCTCTATGGCCACCGCCACTAGGACTGTGCTGTGTCAAACCTGAAGCCAGCATTGCTCTGGGCCTTGCACAAAGCCCGTCTCCTCAGGGCAAGGTGTTGCCTCAGGCCTTGGGCATGTCCAGAGATGCTATCTGGGAGCCAGGAATTGGAGTCAAAGACCCTGGTAATTTGCCTGATGTTCTGTCCTACTGCAGTTATCACTTAAACCACAATACAAAGTACTTCCTGCTCTTCTATCTCCTTTTCTCTCTCTCTCTCTTTTTTTTTTTTTTTTTGGCTTCAGCTGTTGTTTACTGACATACAGGTGGGCTCTCTAGCCACAGGCCCGGAGGTGCCGCAGTAGTGGGGGAAAATGGAAGGTGGAGTGTTTGCTGCAGGACAGCTGAGTGGAGGGCGGGGACAGGTGCGAACTGGGGAGGCCAAAGGGTTTGCGGAGCAAGTAAGGGCCAGGGCCAGAGTTGGCTTAAATGGAACAACTGGCCTGTGTGCTAAGGCCTCTAACTCTCGCTGGCTGTTTCCTGACCCCAGACCAAGGTTGGGAGTCCTCTGGGCATCCATTTTCTAAAGGAACTGAATGGAGAACACACAGGAAAGGAAACTGTCACTCTCTTGCCATCTGGCTCCTGGGGCCTCCAGTCCGGCATTCCTCCTTCTTCCCTTGATTGGGTGGGGCCACATGATGGGCAGCCAGGATCTGGGCGGTCCCACTAGAGCAGGCTGTAAACACAGCCATGTTTCAGCCAGGCGTTTATCTTCTTCTCTGGTGTCCCAGCCCACTAGTGCCGCATTACAGCCCCGAGTGAGCTCTACAAGCATTGCTGGCCTAATGGATGGGTTAGGGGAATGGGGTGGGGCAGGGGTTGGAGGAGGGGCTCTGGGGTCCATCACGGCACAGCAGCAGCACGCATGGTGTTGGTGAAGCCGGAGCCAGGGCGCCACCCAGTCAGCACGATGACCACATCTCCCTTCTTGAAGCAGCCTCGGGCCTTGACAACATTCATGGCCAAGTTTACCCGGAGGTCCACGTCCTCAGCCCAGGCCTCCTGGACGGGGTCCTTACACAGCCCAGGGAAGATGCCATGGTACAGGTGGGCCTGACGAGCTGTCTGTGGATTCCATGTCACAGTAATGATGGGGGCACGTGGGCGGTGTCTGGCCACCTGGTGAGCAGACCTGCCCGACTTGGTGAGGACGATTATGGCCCCACTGCAGCACTTGAAGGAGGCCTCCATGGCACCCACGGTGGTGGCTTCTGTGGGGTCTCAAAAGCCAGTAAGCCTCTCCCAGTGGCCATCACCAGCACCAGTTCACAGATTTTTCCAGGCCACAGCCAATGTTCACTGAAAGCCTGTCACCGTTATTTTTGATATTTTCAAATAAGAAATTTACCGAGTTATATATTCGTCATCATTTTCCATATTACAGTTTTTCTGCTTGGAGTCATTTCTATTCTTGCTGAAGCACTTCTGTGAATCCTTTCAAAAAATATCATTGGATAATAAACTTTCCTAAAACTTATGTTTCTGAGAGCTTATTGAGTTGGCCAAGGTATTCAAATGATAGTCTACTTGCATATAAAATATTACATTCAACTATTTAAGAAAGTTAATATATTTACCTGGTTTCTAATGTCACCTAGGGACAAATTTGAAGTTAGTATTATTCCTCTTTGATCAGTGAACTTTTGCTTATCTAGTGGATCTGGAATTGTCATGTTTTCTTTGAGATTCTTCAGTTTAAAACAGATATTTATAATGTGTGTGCATTTGTTTTGCCTTTATTTGCCTTTCTTGTCATTTCTATGGTTGATTCCTGAACATTCTATTTATTGCATCCTAAATATTTTGATCCTTTTTATATGTTCTATTTGATAACTCATCAAATTTACACTGCCATGAGGATAGCTTCCTTATTTCATCATCTAGTTTATTAATTTCATCTGTCGTCATATTCATTTTTCTTTGTAAGATATTTACTGGGATCTTTATTTGAGGAATTAAAAATTTTTAAACATTACTTAAATTGGTGGTGTCTCATAGTGCTTGTTCCTGCTGCAAGTTTTTAATCTCATCTCTTATTTTTCTCAGCACAGTTGTTATGTTTTTTTAACATTGTGGTTTTGCCTGTATATAAATTTATTTAGTTTGTTACCTTATTTTATGGTGCTGTGCTCTTCAGGTATCTGTTTTCTTCTTGCGAGACTATCATGTTGGTTTATATATTACGTCATTTCTTAGTAACTCGTATCTGAAGAAAGGGTTGCTAAACCTTGCTTTGTGCTAGTTTATGTAAACATTCAATACGGGGTGAAGATTAGGGCAGAGATTCTGGAATTGCATATGCTTCTTGAACATAACTTAGTTTATTCGGTCATCCACTATCCAATATGATGGTGATTCTCAGGGAAAGCTCCAGGTCCTCTGATTCTTATGTTTTAATATTAAGTTTGATGTTTAGGTTTCCAGCAGATAAATTTTAAGGCAAGCAAATACATACAGAGTTTTGTTTGTGAAGAGTTTTTGTTTTTATATTTATTTATTTATTTATTTATTACTGAGGCAAGGTCGTGCTCTGTCACACAAGCTGGATTGCACTGGTGTGATCACAGCTCACTGCAGCCTTGATCTCCTGGGCCCAAACAGTCCTCCTACCTCTGCCTCCTGAGAGCTGGGACCACACATTCATGCCAGCACACCTGGCTAGGGTTTTTATTATTATTATCTTTCATTTTGTAGAGATAGGGTCTTCCTGTGTTGCCTGAGGTAGTCTTAAACTCCGGGGCTCAAGTGGTCCTCCCAACTTGGCCTCCCAAAGTTCTGGGATTACAGACATGAACCACCATGTTCGGCCTTGTGAAGAGTTATTATCATTAGTATATGCTATTTTTTATTTTATTGTTTCTGAAACTGATGATATTATGTTCCATTTATAAGTCATGGCTGATGAAGACATGATCTTTGACAAATGAATACATGGAAATTATCCTCCTATCACCTTTGTATGCTCTCATGATGAGTTACATAGATGAATGGAAAACAGTAGAATTCTGGTACCAAAGTTAATAAATTTATATAAGATAATTTCTCTTCAAATTGAGCAAAGAAATAAGTATTACCTATGTATAGAAGCTTTATGTGATCAAGGTAATGCCAATAATTCTTCTAGGCAAAATATTTTACTTTCTTTTACCTTACTCTGGGTTTCCAAGGAAACATCACTTTGACGAAATTTTACATTCTGACCTTTCTTTTTATTTGTTTTTGTTATTGTTTACTTCTCATCAGTCTCAGTTTGTTGGCTCTATTACTTTACTATTTGTATACAATTTCTTTAATTATATATAAACACTATTGGCCTGATGCTAAACAGATCAATGGGATGAGTAGACTTTTTAAAATTTTCATTATGTTTTACTTTGATAATTCTAGAAATTCTCTTCTAAAATGTATATTTCTCTGCTAATTGCTATAAATTTACAATAATATATCTTTGATAGAGTGGCCTGAAAGAAGTAGATGGAGTCGACTCTGGATTCTTTAATCCCCAAATACTCCCAATTCCAGTATTTCAATTGTGGCTGATTCCTAGTAGTAAAATAGTATTCCAGTAGATTTTTTGCTTATTTGTGTTATTTCAAAGGGCCTCAAATAGCCTCATTTCCAGCCCTTTCTATCTATATTATGGATATTGCTTCATTTCTAATGGTATTTTCTTTTTTTCCCATCTGATGATATTACTGCTTCTAAGAGGGGTAATTACAAATCTAGTATTCATGTCTTCCATTAAACTTGTCTCATCTGCATTATATATAATGAATTTAGTCAACGTTTTTGGCTGGTAAATAATAACCTTCCCTGATTTTTAGTGACTTTGGAGGTTTCTGTCATTGATTTCTAATAACTTTATCATTTCCTAAGATATGCAGGGCAAGCAGAGAATAAGTAGAGATGAAATTGTATGGTCTTTGTATTTATTTACAATATTATGTGTAAATCTATAAAAATGTTTAATTTACCTCTTGAGAAAGATACAGAATACACTCAGTAACTTATTTAACTCAAGTTTTCACATGCTACCAAAAAAAATATTTAACATGGAAATAATAAAAATAATTTAACTTTACTCACTTGTACCCAATATCAATGTGGGACTTTATAAAGATTTTATGTTTGCTTTTCTATTACCTTAATCTTATCTAGATTCCAGGTGTTATCCATGCAAATTAATTAATTTATATTTTTTCCAGAAAAGAATTAGCATAATTAGGACCTCTCAAACTTAAAATGGTAATATCATGAATGTAAACAGTGATCCCTCCCCTCTAGTTTGGATGAGAATTAGACAGTTATTTTGAATGAGATATTAGTGATTTAAGATAAATATTAATTAACTTCTATCTATTCTTCTGTAAACTGTCTTATACCTTCCCTGTAGAAATATTTTGAGGTGGCATAATAATAGAAAATCATAAAGTAATCTAACCAATGAGATAATCTTATGAACAAAAGAAGCAACATTTTTGATGTTATCTTGTAAGTTGTAGGAAGTTGCCATTTTAAGAGAAGGAAATCTTACAAAACACAATAAAATGTAGCTCCTTAAAATATGATGTATATTGTGAATAGACAGAGCAAAAAATGTACTACAGTTTAATACCCATAGATGAGAGAAGGCCACCGCTGTACATACACAGACCCTTTCAAATTAAACATTGTGTTTTAATTGAATTGCCTGCTGAGCCAAACAAAAATCAGGTCTCTCCCAGAATCAGACTCTGACTGTCATGCACTTTAAGTAAAAGCAAGCAAAATGCCTCTCCAGGCTTTCAGAAAATGCTGTAGCTTTCACAGAGTTTTGGAAAGCTTTTCAACAGGGGTTTTTTTTATAATTGTTTATTTCCCCAGGTTAAAAGAAATCTCTAATCACAGTGCCTTTTTTATTCCCTTGGTTACTTCCCTACCTGTGTTACAGGAAAGACCACTGGGACTCACAGTAGGAGCCCTCTTTGCAAGATTTAAACTAATTTTATACAAAGTTAGTTGAAGCTTTAGACTATTGAATTTTTTTAAGTAATGAAACTGCCTTTTAAGAACTTTTCCACTGACTGTTCCTTCATGGGATCATGTATAGTTTCTAATTGGCTCAGTAAAATCTGTGCCATATATACATATATATGTTATATTCATACAAATTTATATGGAATATCGTGTTCACATAACAATAGATTAGTATAGTATGTATGCTGTGTAACATATGACAAAAGTCAAATTTTTTACAGAAAATTATATGATATACAAAAGGCAATGTAAAATATGTGTTTAATATGTGTTTAAAATAGTTTGCAATGTAGTTAAAAAGGAAGCACTTACTATATGTCAACCTGATTAATCAATAGAACATTGTTCCTTAGAATCCTTCTTCATCTTCTTTTTTCCACGTGAACTTCTCTTTCTACTCTCGTGCCAATCACTGATTTACTTTGATTTTTGTGATAAGCATGATATACCTGTTTAAAATAACTATGATATCCTCTCTGTATATATTCCAACCTAATATTAAGGTTGTCCTTCCTTTCTGAATTTGTAGAAATGAAATCCCACCAAATGGTGATGTATGCTTATGTAATTCATTATTTCATTATACAACTTTATTGCTAATGGTTACATTGGTTTCTGTTTTACAAAAATGAATAAACTGCCAAAAATCCCTCTTAAAAATAACTGTTATGCCATTTCTGTGTATATTCCAACCTTATATTAAGTTTTTCTTTCCTTTCCGAATTTGTAGAAATTCCACCAAATGTTGATGCATGTTTATGTAATTTATTATTTCATTATATGACTTTGTTGCTAATGGATATGTTGGTTTTTGTTTTACAAAAAAAAAATAAATAAATAAACTGCCAGGAATATTATGGTATGTGCCTCCTTGTGCTCATTTTCAAATAGGTTATATTCAGGTTCATTTTTAAGAAGAAAATGCAAACTACTTTCCAAAGGGTTTTTAGAATTGCATTTTCTGTTAATTGGCAGATCAACCAAACTACTATTAAAAACGTCAAAAGGTATACTAGTTTGAACTTTTTTCTTACAAAACATTACAGAGTTGGACAGTGAGGCCAGCTTCCTTTACCTTTCATCTCCCCAAACTCTAAGGGTTTTGTCTTCATTTAGATGGTATTAGGGCTCAATTTTATATCCAGATTCCTATGAAGGGGAAAAATAAAGCAAAAGTATAGAGCAAGTGGCTTGTTTTAGATAAAATGATCCAGAAGTTACCTTCATCTTTTCATTCAGATCTTGTTAACACCCATTTACTCACATGTCCATATAAATCTCAAAGGAAGTCTAGGAAACTCACCCACGAAATTGGCATTAGTATCTCTCTAGCCACTCAAATATTCATGTGCTTACTCCTTTTACAGATGAAATACACTCAATCCTCATCAAAGAAGGCATTTCAAAAGTCTTATACAATGCATGAATCCAGCTCAATGTCTAGCTCAATGTTTAGAAACTCTGAGTTCTGCACAATATTTTCCAATAGCTGTGGGCAAGGTTCATTATTCAAGCAACTTATACATATTAATAAATAGACATCAATACAAGTCCCCCACACACTCCTAATCAATAAATAGCAGTGAAAGGGAAGACGGTAATCAAAAAAGCTTTCATTCAGAAAATGAAAATAAAAAACAGGGGAACACTTAGTGGTGATTTGTACATTACAGTAATAAAAACTTACTGGGCCAAATTTCCCAGTGTGAGTATTCTGAAAGTGAAATAAAATACTTGTTTTGAGACTGTTTATATTATTTATAAGAAATTGACTTTAAAATATTTTTTGTGCCATGTCATCTACATTTTCCTTATTGAAAATTATTCTCTTCCTATTAAACTATATAGGCATATTCAAAGTGAGCACTATAGAATATTTTATCACACAGCTTGTGTGCATGGCTCATGCAGCCCATGCTCTGTGGAGGGTGGCTCTGTGATTGAACCAATAACAGGCCTTTGCCAATCAGTCTCATTATTTCAATTGCAAATCTACATCTCTCTATAAAAAAATATAAATATATGAATCATTAATTTAGATGGACAAACAGATAGATATAATAATCTGAAAGATAAGAAAAAATATTGAAAGCAAAGATAGCAGAAAAAAAAAACTTGAAAACAAAGTTGAGAATACTTTCCAGAAAGTGTAAAATAGACCAAATGAAATTAATAGATCAAAATAACAATGGTCAAATAATATAAGTACTAGGAAGACTCAAGAAAAAAATAAAATGAGAGAATTTTAGAAGGTAAAAAATATTTGAAAATCTACTTAACTGAAAGGTATATATTTCCAAATTAAAATGATATACTTTCAGACACTTTGTGATAGATCTGTAAAAAGAAAAAGAAAAACAAATAAAATCTGCAAAGAAACGTAAAGCTCATATAAAACTGATTCATAACAAGAATGAAATTTTTTTTTTGGGGGGGAATAGAGTCCCACTGTGTTGCCGGGCTGGAGTGTAGTGGTGTGATCTTGGCTCACTGCAGCCTCCGCCTCCTGGGTTCAAATGATCCTCCTTCCTCAGCCTCCCAAGTAGTGGGACTACCAGTGCATGCCACCATGCACAGCTAATTTTTTGCATTTTAAGTAGAGATGGGTTTCACCAGGTTGGCCAGGATGGTCTTGATCTTTTGACTTCATGATCCACTCACCTCGGCCTCCCAAAGTGCTGGAATTACAGGTGTGAACCACCATGACCAACTGACACTTGTTTTCTTTGAAACAACACTGGAGCCTAGAAGCAAAGGAACAGAACATCCGAAGTCTGCAAGGTAATTATTTCTAAACTTTAAATATGCAAAATGAGAATTAGATATAATTCCAAACTATAACACATTTATATAGGCAATACTCCCATAGTTATTTTTACAGAATGCTAATAAAAGATGCTTTGCAGAAGGAATAAACATAGAAAAAACAAACAGGAGGCATAAACTTTTTAAAAATGGTGCATTTGAGAAGCATTATGGTGAAAATAGCTCATAAATCAGTCTATATTTGAGAAGAACGGAAGTCTCCCAATAATTCCTCTATGCAAATAAAATATCTCTGATGTGTTTGAGTATATTAATAAGAGATTTAAAATTCTAAGTGATAGTTATGAATGAATAAATAATTCATATATAGAAAATTAAAACCAGTGGGTCAGTTACTAACTCGTGGACAAAAATCATACAAATGGACACATATGCTTAGTAAACATTATATGATTTAGCAGTAATATTACACAGACTTTATTACATAATTACAATTATTTTAAAACTCAATAATGAAACAAATTGAAGTGGATTATGAAAAAGGAAATGAATACCTGTGTTGTGAGTGGGAATGTAGTGGAACTGGGAAAGTATAAAGAAGATAAACTATTGATTCTTATAAAAAACCAAGAGATACATAAAACTGAAAATTTAAGAAGCTGAGATATAAGTACACTATCTAGAAATGTGGAGAGAGATACCAAAAGAAACAGTTAAAAAAAAGGTGACCATTTCTGGAGGCAGAGACTGGGAATTGTGAGCAATGATAATGAGCACAATAAGGTACATACTTTTAAAACTCTGATAAAAGTAAAAATCAAATGGAATATGTAGACTTCAGAATGTAGCACTTATTTAGAACTCAATAATAGCTAAATGCATAGTATCACACCTACATATCTATCATTAGCTTTATCTTTGAGTGGTTTGATTTGTCTATAAAAAGGGGTAATGCTATATACTACCTGAGGGTTATGCTAATGAAATGATATAATGTATGTATAGTTTCTAAAGCAAAATCTCAAAGGATATAAGAGTTAAACTAATGTTAAATTCTGCCATTTTAATTGATGAGGAACTAACTTGTAGAAAGGTTAAGTGATATGTTCAAGTACACAGGGATGTAAAAGGGGGAAAAATAATTCAGATCATAGCTCCCACTGAAAGCGTTGCCTTTACTGTTCCACATTTTACCTGGTTTATTTACATTAAGAAGCACATCCTAATGTACATATCTGTGTCCAGTAAGAGAATTAAGAATGAAGTCAAAATATTCCAAAGACAAATCTTCATCTAAGCCTGTCACATTGTTATCATTTAAAAAGCGAGAAAGTACACATTCAGAGAGGATGTCTAATTAATTTTAAATTACTTATGGTTCTTTTCTTATTTCTATTTTCTTTCATTTTATTTCATATCGTTCCAGTTTCTACATTAAAAAAAACTCATCAAAGTTTAAGATCCCTTAGTGTCTTGTAGCTATACAAATGATAGGGAATAAAAATTGAGTATTTCTGAATGATTTTCAGATGACTTTGATAAATGATGAAATTCATCATTAATTCGAACTTTTTTTGCTTTTGAGCAAATATGTGTAATGTATTGTTACAAGTCCTATTCAGAATTCAATATGCCTACAATGTATATAGCAATAAAAAATACATTAATATCATGAATGTCTGTACAAGAAAAAAACTTGCACAACATGTGCAATAAACTCAAAATAAAATTATATTACATGTTACTTTAATTTCAGGGTTTCCATTACTGGCATGGAATTTGGAGGTTGTGGAGAGAACATTAATGCCAAGTGAGTTTTCATTAGAATTGATCAATTCAGTTGCCATAAAACATATCACAGAAATGAATATAGATTGTGGTTTAACACTTAATAAACACTTATTTCTTAAGCAAAATGTTCTTCAGGGCAGTGTCTGCTCAATTGCAAATAAATAGTACATCATGGTGGAAATTTGTGGATTTTATGTGATTGTTCATGCTGTTAGTAAAAAAACATTGATTATGTCAACTGGGGCTTAAGAAGAATTTATTTATATTTAATAAATTACAGTGTTAGAAAAATTAAGAAACTGCATACGACTTGTATGTTATTAGATTTTAAAGGTTTGTATAGTCTGGGAATACATTCTTTCATTGATCCTTTTAGATGTCATTTATATTAATTCATTAAACATGTATTTATTGTGAACTTACAACAACTAAGTTATATTTCTTTTTTTTTTTTTTTGCACTGATAATAGAACAAAGAACAAAGAAATGTCTTACCTCGTTTTTTAAAATTAACAAAAAAAATTAATTACCAAAACACATAGAATGCAAAACAGTGATACGCACCATGGAGGCAAATGAATTAGATAAAGGAACAGAGACGTTAGCTACAATTTTAGATGGGATGGTCAGTACTAGGGGTTGAATTGTGTCCATAAAAAAAGGTATAACATTTTCTAATCCCCAGAACCTCAGAATGTAACCTTATTTGGAAGTAAGGTTGTTGTGGATGTTAGATGTAATTAGTTAAAATGAGGTCAAATGTGAATGAAGGGTGGGGCCTTCATCCAATTAGACAGGTGTCCTTATAGGAAGATAAGAGAGGCATAGAGAGAATACAGCTACGTAAAGACACAGAGACACAGAGAGAATGCCATATAAAAACAGAGGCAGAGGATGGGGTGATGTATCTACAAGCACAGGAACTGTAAGTATTGCTGGTTGTCATCAGAAGCTAAGAGAAAAACATGGAAAAGTACTTCCTTTGTGCTCTCCAAAAGAACTCACCCTTGACTAGTTCCTAGATTTTAGACTTTCTGCCTCCATAACTGTGAGAGAATACATTTCTGTCATTTTAAGCTACCCAAAAGTACCAAGTTTGTGGCCCCTTTTTTAAAGTAGCCCTAGGAAACAAATACAGCCAAAAGAAAGCCTCACGGAAAAGGTGATCTGTCACCATAGACCTGAATGTGACAAAGGACAGGTGCATGTGAAAATCAGTGGAAAAGATTCCAGGCAGAGGAACATGCAAGTTCGGTTTCTGAGGCTAAAGGGTGGCTCCAATGTGGCTGGAGCAGAGTGACTGGAGAAAGAGGTTTGTGGCAGATGAATTCCATGCTTTCAGTGTGTGTGCTGGGGAGGGTGTGCCCGGGGAGCTAACTGTTCAGGTCTTTCCACCTTAATGCTTAGATTTTGGCTTTATCATGAGCGAAAGGGGAAGCAATTGGTGTGTTTTAAATAGAAGGGTGATGAGGTTAAACTATGTTTTAATTGTCTCCTCAATTGCAAATAAAAAATAGCACATCATGGTGGAGTTACATTGAGAATTGTCTGGAAAAGGACAATTAAGAGCAGGGCAAATATTTAGAACACTTAGTATTTTAAGGAAGATTTTATGGTGTTTTTTTTTTGTGTTTTTTTTTTTTTTTTTTTTTTTTTTTTTTTTTTTTTTTTTTTTTTTTTTTTTTTTTTTTTTTTTTTTTTTTTTTTTTCTCCCGGAGTAGTAGCAATGACTCTTGTGGAAGAGAATTAATTGGAAGAAATGTGGTTGTAGCTAGAAGGGAAGTGTGATTAAGTAATTTTATCGAATGTGTTTGTAGGAGGATGTGAAAGATCCAGTCAAGAGGAAAACACTGGCTGATTCAGAGTAAGACAAGATAATTTTTATAGCTTTATCTATGATTAGATGGTGAGGAGTAAGTGGAGAGTGAGGAAATGCTTGGAGCTAGTGTAGTATTGGGGAAATCGGCTTCTGTTGCAAAAGGTATTATTCACCTATAGGAACAAGAATGCCTACAAATAATATGAGCATAGA
Source organism: Cebus imitator (assembly GCF_001604975.1). Classification (NCBI taxonomy): domain Eukaryota; kingdom Metazoa; phylum Chordata; class Mammalia; order Primates; family Cebidae; genus Cebus; species Cebus imitator. Next base: position 158,221 of record NW_016107608.1, read on the forward strand.
TGCGCGTGGTTAGGTAAACAACACAGCAGGATCATGTTAAAGTTGTCTTTGGATAGTTTCAATTTTCTCACTGAAATAAAAAGCAGGGTCAGGAAGAAGGGCCCAATGCTGTGGCTCATGCCTGTAATCCGCACCTTTGAGAGGCATAGACAGGTGGATCACTTGAACCCAAAAGTTTGAGATCAGCCTGGACAAAATGGCAAGACTTGGTCTTGCATTCAAAAATACAAAATTAGCCAGATGTGGTTGGGTGCACCTGTAGTCCCAGCCACTTAAGCAGCTGAGGGGGAGGATTGATTGAGTCCAGGATGTCGAGGCTGCAGTGAGCCCAGATCATGCCACTACACTCCAGCCTGGGTGACAGAGGGAGATCCTATCTTAAAAAGAGAGAGACAGAGAATGTTGGGAATTTGAGGAGATAAAAGACAATATTGTAAGATTGACATAAGATTGACAGTTATCATTTGGGGTGCATTCTCAATTAATGATAATGACTTCAAAGTAAAGCGGTCAGCATTGGTATGGGCTTTTTTTCTCAGACACCTGAAGTTGAAAATTTGTTGGCATGATGAAGATAGAAAGTTAAATTTAACAAACCAAAAAACGATTTAATCTCATCACATCTCACATAACCTTTTGCAATTTCCTTGATATCTTGCCATACTTCAAATACTGCTATGACCTTAGGCTTTAGCGTTTGCTAATTTCTTTTTTATTTTTCATATCATTTACCTAGTTGGTCAATTATCAAGTCTTCAGTAACCACTTCTTAGTCCACTGAAAAAAATAACTCTTTATCTCAACATATGTTCTTGTATTCCTGATAAGGTTTGACTGTGTCCTCACCCAAATCTCATCTTTAATTGTAACTTCCACAATTCCCATAAGTCGTGGGAGGAACCAGGAGGAAGGGGACTGAATTATGGGAGCAGGTCTTTCTTGTGCTGTTTTGTGAGAATAAGTGAGTCTCACAAGATCCAATGTTTTTAAAAAATGGGAGTTTCTCTGCATAAGCTCTCCTTTTGCCTGCGGCCATCCATGTAGCATGATTCCTCCTCTTTGCCTTCTGCCATGATTGTGAGGCCTCCCAAGCTATGCAGAACCGTAAGTTCATTAAACCTCTTTTTCTTCCCAGTCTTGGGTGTGTCTTTATCAGCAGCCTGAAAACAGAGTAATACAGTAAACTGGTACCAGTGGAGTGGGGCACTTGTGAAAAGATACCTGAAAATATGGAAATGACTTTGGAACTGGGTAACAGACAGAGGCTGGAACAGTTTGGATGGCTCAGAAGAAGACAGGAAAATGTGGGAAACTTTGGAACTTCCTAGAGACTTGTTGAATGGCCTTGCCCAAAATGCTGATAGAGATATGGGCAATAAAGTCCAGGCTGAATTGGTCTCAGATGAAAATGAGAAACTCATTGGGAACTGGAACCAATGTAACTCTTGTCATGTTTTGCAAAGAGTCTGGTGGCATTTTGCTCCTGTGCTAGAGATTTGGGGAACTTTGAAACTGACAGAGATAATTTAGGGTATCAGGCAGAAGAAGTTTCTAATCAATCACGTGTTCAAGAGATGACTTGGGTGCTGTTAAAGGTATTCAGTTTTAAAAGGGAAGCAGAACATAAAAATTTGGAGAACGTGTAACCTGATAATGTAATAGAACAGAAAATCTCATTTTCTGAGGAGAAATTTAAGCCAGCTGCAGAAATTTGCATAAGTAATAAAGAGCTGAATGTTAACCACCAAGACAATGGGAAAAATGTCTCCAGGGCATGTCAAAGATCCTTGCAGCATTCCCTCCCATCACAGGCTAGGAGATCCAGAAATAAAACCAGTTTTATGGTACAGGCTCAGGGTCCCTGTGCTTGTGTGGCCTATGGATTTGGTGCCCTGCGTCCCAGAAATTCCAGCTGTGACTGAAAGGGGCCAACAGAGTTTAGGCTGTGTCTTCAGAGGGTGTAAGCCCCAAGGCTTGACAGTTTTCACGTGGTGTTGAGCCTGTGAGTTCACAGAAGTCAAGAATGGGGGTTTGGGAACTTCTGCCTAGATTTCAGAGAATGTATGAAAACCCTTGGATGCCAAGGCAGAAGTTTGTGGCACGGTGGGGGGCCTCATGGCAAACTCTGCTAGGGCAGTGCAGAAGGGAAATGTGGGGTCAGAGTCCCCACAAAATGTCTTTACTGGATCACCACCTAGGGAAGCTACGAAAAGAGGGTCACTATCCTCAAGACCCCAGAATAGTAGATTCACTGTGTTCCTGGTAAAGCTGTACACTTAACAGCAGCCTGTGAAAGCAGCCAGGAAGAGGGCTACACCCTGGAAAGGCACAGGGGAAGAGTTGTCCAGGGCCATGGGAGCCCACCTTTTGCATCAGTGTGACCCAGACATGAGAAATGGAGTCAAAAGAGATTGTTTTGGAACTTTAAGATTTGATTTTGGACTTGCATGTACCCTGTAGCCTCTTTGTTTTGGCCAATTTTTCCCATTAGGAAAACTGTATTTACCCAATGCCTGTAATCCCATTGTGTCTAAGAAGTAACTAACTTGCTTTTGATTTTAGAGTCTCATAGGTGGAAGGGAATTGCCTTGTCTCAGATGAGACTTTGATCTATGGATTTTTGAGTTAATGCTGAAATTAGTTAAGACTTTGGGGGACTGTTGGGAAGGCATATTGGTTTTGAAATGTGAGGACATAAGATTTGGGAGGGTCCAGGTGTGGAATGATATTATTTGGTTGTGTACCCACCCATGTCTCTTGAATTGTTACATTCACCTTGAATTGTAACTCCCACAATTTCCATGTGTCTTGGGAGGATCCCAATAGAAGGTGATTTTTTTTATGGAGGTGGGTCTCTTCTGTGCCGTTCTCATGATAGTGAATCAGTCTTACGAGATCTGGTGATTTTAAAAATGGCAGTTTCCTTTCACAAGCTCTCTCTTTGCCTACTGCTATGCACATAGGGTGTGACTTGCTCCTGTTGCCTTAGCCATGATTGGGGCCTCCACACCTGTGTGAAACTGTAAGTTGATTAAACCTCTATTTTCCTAGTCTTTGGTATACTTTTATCTGCAGTATAAAAGCAGACTCATACAATTTTATTTATGTATATGATATTTTTCACTACCTGTCATTATTTTATGGTATCATTTATTTACATTTTTTATCTGCTAACATCTTTTATGTAGGACAAATGTAAATGGAATCCATATCACACAGAGATTATAATTATTTGTACAAATTTTGTCTTTATTGTGAATGATAGAGAGATCCATTAGATGATTTTGTACATAGGTGTGATGTTTACTGACTGATATGTTTCCAGACTGATATATTTCCAGGTGATACTGAATACTGAGTGGAGGCATTCCTTAAGGGGAAAGAATGGTAGAAATCATGGAGGGTGGTTTGAAAGCCATGTTAATATTTGTGATAATAGATAAAGTTGTCTTGGATTAAATATGTATTATCATTAATGGTAAGATTTGGAAGTAGAGCAACAAAACTTAGTAATGAGGTATATGAAAAAATGAGATGTAGGAAGTGTCATGGGATTCCATGCTGCTGAGAAATAGAGAAAAATGAAAAATGATTAATCAACTTATTTAAGTAGAAGTCAGTCACTAGAAATGTAAACAGGATATTATTATGGGCCTTGTTTGAAGAGATTAAAAGAGAATTGTGTATTAAGAAATGCAGTAGCATTGACAATAATTTCTTATGAGTTGGTTATAAAAGACACAGAATAGAATGGTAGCTAAAATGGATGATATTTTTAAAGGTTTCATTTTATGTCCTGATAAAACAGCAGCATACTATAAAATGTTTCTATGCTGATAACAAAAAGCAGCAGAGAAGTAAAATTGCATAATATATGAGATGTGATATCTTCTAGAACAAAGACATTATTGACATTAAGTAAGCAAATGTTAAATTTAACCTTAAAAAGGAGACAAGATACTTTACATACTTCGTAGGACAAAAAGGATTATTATATATAAATAATTATACTAATAGATTTGTTTTTTGAAGATTATAAGTTTAGGTCGTTATTTTACAACTGCTTTTATTATTGTCAATAAATAATTCAGTGATGATATTATGAAACTGTTTATGTAGGAAGGGCAAATGGAGGTTTGAATGTAGTGAACAATCTGCAAAATAGTCATTGCAGAGGCTGAAAGATTAAGTTTATTAAGAAAACAGAAGTGAGAGTTCAGTTTTAGGGCTCCTTGAAATTTTTTTTGTGATAAATGAAAATAAAAGTGATTAATATGATTTCCTTTCATATAAAATGAATTTATTCATGAGAGTTCCACCTTTGTATTAAAAGAAGTTTAGTTAGATTTGGAGGTTTTTTCCTAAGTAAAGAAAGTAGACAAGGGAGTGAAGATAGCAATGAACTATAAACATCTGAGAATAAAGTAGGTACTGAGGTCATAGTAAGTGTGTTAAACAGTGGGAAAAAATGGTGGTGAGATACATTTATTAGAGGATTCTATTAAGGTCAGAAAAATCTTGAGAAAGTAGTCCAGTATACCTTTTGGAAACAATGAAGTTGGGAGAGGGTAATCATTAAGAGTAGATGCTTAAAATCAAATTCAAGATTGTAGATGTAGTACAGTTATTTTTAATTAGAAACTACAACATCTAATCATGCGAGTGAATTGTCAGGGTGCTGTGAGTAAATTGATGAACGTGAAGAGTTTGAAGAACGGGAAGCTCAGAACTGTAGAGTATGTAAAGTTGAATCTGCCGATATGATAAATAATCCCAGAACCTGTGGATTTATCTTGAATACCTGGAATATCAACTATAAAATATTTTCTAGACTAAATCTCCATTTGTATATGATAATAACCAATGTTTCTCATTAAAACCATCTCTATTCTTTATCAGATAGTTCATATCTGAGGCTGAGCAGGAAGAATTACATAGTGTCCTTTATGGTTCAGACATGGCCCTGATTTTTATGAGCCACTTGGTTAACTATATACTTGAGATAATTCATAAAACTTTATTCTGGTTAAGATCTTGGATTTATGTAAATCTGATTTGACCATCTGATTTGTTATCTAAGCTCATAGAGAAATAATTATATTCACTTCTCAGGATTAATTTGGCTTAAAATTTCCATTATGAATTTAACATTGAATAAGAAAATTACCATTATATTAATATCAAAAATTATGGAAGAATATCTTGATAATCTATAAGAAATAGTTCTATAGATGTATATATAATTTCTATAATTTTTACAGTGTTTTATAGATCTGTAGAAAACAAACAGTTACAGGACACTTAAATTATAACTTATTTTAGAATTAGTTTTATTTTATAATTTATTTATAAATTCTCTCAAAACCATTCTTATTGATATATTTTAAGGCTTTTATTTGTCATAAAACTAATAGGATTACACAAAAAAAGCCATAATACTTTTAGTTCTAAAGCAAAAGAAAAACCAACAGTCTTCATAGAGTAAATCATGCCATGTATATTTATAAAGCCTCCTTTTATGTTAATTATGTAATCATCAGATAATTAAAATGTTATCTTCAATAAATTAGAGTTACCGGTTACAAGAAACTCTTCAATTTACTAATAAGAGGTGTTCAATTTTTACCTAGTAATCACAGGTAACAAAACTCTCAAACCATGGAATGTTTATTTATTTATTGTTATTATAGAAAATAATAAATATGCACAAATCCTAGAGTATTGGTCATGAGTTATTTTCAAAATGTAATAAAACACAGCAATAATAACCAATATAATAACCTACTTATGAAGTAGTTTGTTTTTACCTCGTAACAAGTTTCCTTGTTTTTTTTTCATTATTTCTAGTCTGGTCAGTAAGAATGTGAGCAATTTTCTCCACAAATATATTTCTTATTTTTTCAATTTATTTTGTGCAATTTGAATGCTTTATGATATGTGCTGTCTGTGTCCTCACCCAAATCTCATCCTGAATTGTGACTCCCACAATTCCCACTTGTCACGGGAGGAGCCTTGTGGGATGTAATTGAATCAGGGGGGCAGATCTTTTCCATGCTGTTCTTACGATGGTGAATAAGTATCATAAGATCTGATGGTTTTAAAAATAGGAGTTTCTTCACACAAGCTCTCTCTCTTCCTGCTGCCATCCATGTAAGATGTGATTTGCTCCTCCTTGCCTTCCATCATGATTGTGAGGTCTCTCCAGCCATGTGGAATTGTAAGTCCATTAAACCTCTTTCTTTTTTAAATTGCCCAGTCTCAAGTGAGTCTTCATCAGCTGCATGAAAACAGACTAACACAGTAAATTGATACCAGTAGAGTGGGTTGTTGCTGAAAAAATACCCAAAAACGTGGAAGTGACTTTGGAACTAGGTAATAGGCAGAGGTTGGAACAGTTTGGAGGGCTTAGAAGAAGACAGAAAAATTTGGGAAAGTTTGGAGCTCCCTACAGATTGTTGAATGGCTTTGATGTTGATAGTGATATGAACAATGAAATCCAGGCAGGTGGTCTCAGATGGAAATTAGGAACTTCTTGGGAACTGGAGCAAAGGTGACTCTTGTTTTGTTTTAGCAAAGAGACTGGCAGCATTTTTCCTCTGCCCTAGAGATTTGTGGAAGTTTGAACTTGAGAAAGATGATTTAAGGTATCTGCAGAAAAAAATTACTAAACAGCAAAGCATTCAAGAGGTGATCTGAGACCTGTTTAAGGCATTCAGTTTTAAAAGAAAAACAGAGAATAAAAGTTTAAAAAATTTTCAGCCTGACAATGTGATAGAAAAGAAAATCAATCCCATCTTCTGAGGAAAAATTCAAGATAACTGTAGAAATTTGCATAGTAATGACAACCTTAATGTGTATCACCAAGACAATGGGAAAATTTCTCCAGAGGATGTCAGAGACCTTTGTGGCAGCCACTCCCATCACAGACCTGTAGATTTAGAAAGAAAAAATGTTTGGGTTGATGGGATCCAGAGCTGCTTTGCTCTGTGAAGCCTAGGAACTTGGTGTCCTACATCCCAACCACTCCAGCTATGACTAAAAGGGGCCAAGGTACAGCTTGGGCTGTGGCTTCAGAGGGTGAAAGCCCCAAGACCTGGCAGCTTTTACATGGTTTTGAGCCTGTAGGTACACAGAACTCAAGAATTGATGTTTGGGAACCTCTACCTAGCTTTCAGAGGATGTATGGAAGCACCTGGATGCCCAGGCAGAAGTTTGCTGCAGGGGTGAGGGCCTCATGGAGAACCTCTCCTAGTGCAGTGCAGAAGGGAAATGTGGGGTAGGAGCCCCCACATAGAGTCCTTACTGAGACACCACCTAGTGGAGCTGTGAAAAGAAGGCCACCATCCTCCAAACCCCAGAATGGTGATTCAATGACAGCTTGCATTGCGTGCCTGGAAAAACCACAGGCACTAAATACTAGCCTATGAAAGCAGCCTATGAGGGCTGTACCATGAAAAGCCACAGTGGCAGAGCTGCCCAAGGCCATGATAGCCCATTTCTTGAAGCAGTGTGACCTGGATGTAAGAAATGGAGTCAAAGGAGATCATTTTGGAACTTTAAGATTTGACTGCCCAGCTGGATTTGGACTTGTGTGGGACCTGTAGCACTTTTGGCCAATTTATCCCATTTGGAATGGCTGAATTTAACCAATGCCTGTACCCTCACTGTATCTAGGAACTAAGTAACTTGCTTGTGATTTTACAGGCTCAATGGCAAAAGATAATTGCCTTGTGCCAGATATGACTTTTAAGTGTGAACTTTTGAGTTAATGCTGAAATGAGTTACAGCTTTAGGGGGCTGTCAGAAAGGCATCACTGATTTTGAAATGTTAGTACATGAGATTTGGGAGGGGTCAGGGACAAAATGATATTGTTTGGCTGTGTCCCCACCCATGACTCACCTTGAATTGTAATTCCCGCAATTCCCATGTATTGTGGGAGGAAGCTAGTGGGATGTAATTGAATCATGGGGTCAGGTGTTTTCCCTGCTGTTCTCATATAATAGGTGACTTGGTCCTCCTTGCCTTCCACCATGATTGTGAGGCCTCACCAGCTATGTGGAGCTGTAAGTCCACAAGAAAAATTATTTCTTTTATAAATTGCCCAGTCTCGGGTACATCATTATCAGCAGCATGAAAGCAGACTAATACAATTCAACTCTGTTTTTATGGCAATATGTTGAGGACTTTTATATTATTAATAATACAAGTGACATGTCATCTTAAATACCTAAGTTTGGTTTATTTATTGTTTTGTTTTTCTTATTGCTGCTGTCTATATAGTGGAAGACATATCTTCATTTTACTGTCCCCAGTACCTTTAATTATTCTCTAGTTTACATGTAGACAGTTTGTCACTAACCAAGATGTATAGCTTACTCTTTAAGAATGTTATGAAGAAGCTAATTTATTTTATCATTATATAACTTAGTATTCCACATAACTTAATATTGGCAAGTTGTAGGTATTCAGGAATGTTCTTTAGCTTTGATGGTGTCAAATTGTTAATGATATGAGCAAGCTCCAAGCAGCTTGATACCTATTGGCTATCTCAGACCATGCTGGTAATTCAATGTCTTTTATCCTTTCTCTCTACCTTTATCTTTTTTTTTTTTTTTTTTTCACCTCTACATTCAAAATGATAACGTTATTCACAAACTATATTCTTTGAACTGTCTGTCAAATTTCTTGAGTCTCCCTATAACAGTTAGGTCACATGTTCATAACAATATGTGACTTTTAAGCAATACACATTACAGATAATTCCTATCATTTAAGAAATGGTATAAGTGGCAGATTTCTCTCAATTATTCTGGAATAATCCCTTGTGAATGTACATTACACAAGATACAGGCATGTACCACCACACCTGGCTAATTTTTGTATTTTTAGTAAAGTTGATATTTCACTATATTGACCAGGCTGGTCTCAAGCTCCTGACCTCAAGTGATCTGCCTGCCTCAGGCTCCCAAAGTGCTGGGATTACAGGCACGAGCCACCACACCTGGCCAGTTTATTCTGTATGTAAGACCAGTCTGTTCAAACTGGGAGAAAAAAGGAGACTATCTTAACTAAGGTGTGGAAATCAACACGGAGAGTCCAGAAAAGTTAAGAAACAAAAGAATACATTCCAAACAAAATAACAAGATAAATCTCCAGAAACCAATCCTAATAAAATGAAGATAAACATTTATCTGAAAGAGAATATAAAATAAGAATCATGAAGACATTGATGAGAGCACAGCAAAGGATGAGCCAAGTAAGGATTTCAACTATAAGATAGAAAATATGTTTAAAAAGAAAACTGAAAGTTATAAAGCTGAAGAACACAATAACTGAATTGAACAATTCAATAGAGATTAGAGATTAGATCAAGGAGAAGAAAGGATTAGTAAACTTCAAGACAAGTTATTGAAATTCATCTAGTCAGAGGAACAAACAAGCAAAAAACAATGAAAAGCAGTGGGGATAGCTTAAGGGGCATATGAGATGACATCAAGCTGACAAATTTACACATTTTATTGGAGTTCAAGAAAAGAAAGAGGAAAAAAAAGGGACAGAAAGTGTATTCAAAGAAATAATAGCTGGAAAAATAGTCAAACACATGAAAATATATAGAAATATATATTCAGTAAGCCTAAAAGATCCGACATATTTGGTGTCCTTTAATTTCTTTATTAAAAATCTTATTTATTAAAAATCCAAAAAGATCCACACCAAGGTACATTATTATAATAGTGTTAACATGTCCATACTACCCAATGTAATATACAGGTTTAATCCAATTTCTATCAAAATTCCGATGGCATTTTTCACAGAAATAGAAAAAAAATTGAAAATTTATATGTAACAACAAAATATCTGAAATTGCCAAAGAAATCAGAAGACTGAAAGACAAAGTTGGAGGCATCCCATTTCCTGAGTTTAATTTATATTACAATGTTATAGCAATCCTGAAACTGTAGTACAGCCACAAAACCAGACTGATGGAACACAATATAGATATTAGAGAAAACAAACGCAGGCATATGTAGTCAATTAATTTTTAACAGGGGAACCAAGAATACATAATTGGGAAATAATAGTGTTTTCGATAAAGAGAATTGAGAAAACTGAATATCCATATACAAAAGAATGAAATTTGGCCCTTATCTTACATTATTGTAAAACAACTCAAATATATTAAAGATCTAAACACAAGACACAAAACCATAAATCTCTTAGAAGAAAAACTTTTTGGAATTGACTTTGACAATGAATATATATATACATATATATATATATATATATATATGTATATATATACACATATATATATATATATCTCACACTAAAGCCTCAAGCCACAAATAAGCAATTGGGACTGTATCATACTAAAATGCTTCTGTATGGCAAAAGACAATCAACAAAACATAAAGACAGGCTACATGTTGAGAGAAAATATTTGCAAGCCATATATCTGATAAAGAAGTAATATTCAAAATACTTAAGGAACTCACATACCTCAATACTAAGCAAATAAACAAATACATAACTCAATTAAAAATGAGAAAAGGTTCTAAATAGACTTTATTTCAAAGAAGATGTAAAACTGGACAATGGGTAAGTGAAAAGGTGCTCAACATCACTAATCAGTACAGAAATGTAAATCAAAATCACAATGAAATATTCTCTCATACCCGCTATAAAGGCCACTATCAAAAAGATGAGAGATAATAAGTAATGATGAGAGTGTATAGAAAAGAGAACCCTTTTATGATGTTGATGGTAATGTAAAATGTTATGGACATTAGAGAAAATAGTATTAAGTTTCCTCAATAATTAAAAATAGAACTACTATGTGACCCAACAATCCCTCTTCTGGGTAGGAACCTAAAGGAAATGAAATCACCACGGATAAAGATACCTGCATTCTCACGTTTATTGCAGCATTATTCACAACAGCCAAGAAATAACAACAACCTAATTGTCTATAGATGAATGAATAGATGAGAAATTCTGTTAAAATATATATATATATATATATATATGTATATACACATACATAATACATATATAAAATATATGTATATATTATATAATAATACATGTATATATATTACATACAATGGAATATTTTTCAGTCTTCAAATAAAAAGAGATCTTGCCACATGTGACAAGATGAATAAACCTGGAAGACTTTATTCTTTTTTTGGGGGGGGCGGGGGACAGAGTTTCGCTCTTGTTACCCAGGCTGGAGTGCAATGGCGCGATCTCGGCTCACCGCAACCGCCGCCTCCTGGGTTCAGGCAATTCTCCTGCCTCAGCCTCCTGAGTAGCTGGGATTACAGGCACG
>NW_016107608.1:169594-197871 GCF_001604975.1 Cebus imitator
AGGATGGTCTCGATCTCTTGACCTCGTGATCCACCCGCCTCGGCCTCCCAAAGTGCTGGGATTACAGGCTTGAGCCACCGCGCCCGGCCCCCTGAAAGACATTATTCTAAGTGAAATAAGCCACACAGAGAAAGTAAAATAGCTGTGATTTCACTTATACGTGCAATCTAAGAAAGCTGAAAACATAGAAACTGAGAGTAGAATGATGTTTACCAAGGGTAGGGAGTGAGGACATTGAGGGTGGAGGTGACAATGGGGAAATATAGGGAATCGGGTACAAAGTTGCAATTATGTAAAATAAATAAATCTTGAGATAGAACGCATTGCTTGAAGACTTTTGTTAATAACATTATATGTAACATTGGAAAGCTGCTGAGAATAAGTTTCAAGTGCTCCTATCACACAGACGAAAAAGATAATTATGTGAGGAGATGGATAGGAATGTTTATTTGACTCTGGTAGTCATTTCACTGTGTACATGTATATTAAAACATCATGTTATACTTCTTTTAGACATAATTTTTAAAAAGTCAGTTTTGCCTATCTCTAAAAGCAAGGTTTTCTCTTTCACATTTTATTACCATCAAGTTATAAAATGGTAATATACTAAAAAATTTTACCATTTCCATTGCATTCTCAATATTTAATATCTAGGCTAAGTGTTATATACAATTTGACATTACACTGTGATGAATCCTTTTAAGGTATGCTTCATTTTTTAATTAGTAGCATACTTTAGAGGTTATTTTATCCTGAATAACTATAACAAACACTTCAATCTCACTAAACATTGCTGTGCTTTAGCACAGTTTAATTTTCAGTGATATCAATGCACAAATTTGAATGAGCACAAATAATTTTAATAAAACGAGTTCCACCTAGATTCTTAAGGATAAAAGAATTTGGCAATTAATTATGTCTAAAAAATGCTTCCTTAGATCACCCAGCTTTTGTGTATCCAATTCTCTAAAATCTATAACTGTTATAACTAAATGAGAATCCACACTAGTTAGCGACTATTTGGGATAATTTGCATTCATTTTAATATATTAACACTTCAAAACTAACATCTAATTTTTAGAAAGAAGCCTTATAATGTTAATGTAACATTATTGCGACAGGCTGAATTAATTAGCTCCTGCAATATTTCCCTAGAGCTTTTTCTTTTACACCTTTCTGAATAAAGTTATGCTTTTTTGATTTTCAGTTCCATAGGGATCAGAATAATTCCCAAACACTTTCTTCTCATTTTTTCAATGAACAAATTACCAATAGGTGTTGAACTATGTGTTGAATAAATTATAAAAGTGATGTGCACACAGAGACTGTTTAAAGACTTTTTAGAATTCACTTTTTCATTTTTTTTTAAAAAGAAGGCCAAAGATAATTTTCTAAATATTAAAATAATAAAAAACAATAAAGACTTTATTGTTCAATTTCTAAATCTTAAATGTTTCATTATCTGTGATCTAAAGTATCTTCCTGATAAAAAGAAAAAGCACTTTTTGTTGTCTTTTAAGATAGGTTATTAAATGAAACTGTGCATGTCAAACAGCTGACTTTATTAAATCAAGCCTTTGAACCCAAAACATTCAGTGCATGAGTGTAACACATTCTTTGTCTTTCGCAGCAGCATTGAACAATTATGCACATATAATCTTGACCAGAACTGGTGAAAGCTGTCACTATTGCCATTAGCTTCCTTATTTGAAAGATGATGTTTGACATCTCTGGTCCTCAATGTCCTTCCTTGCAAAATAGGTACAATAGTAGGCTTACCTTATTAGAATATTTTAAGAAATAAATGATTAAAATGTGTAAATTGTTTACAATAGTGTATGAAGTATAAACACTTGAAAAACATTAACTATTATTATTTTGGGGAGGAGTACACTTTGTATAATGGCTGACATTCAGACATTAAGTGACGTGATATCTATAAAATGTAGACTGTATTTTGATTAGTTTGTGCTTAAATCAAATGTAATTTTAAAAACTTTTTATTGATTATTTTGAATTTTACTCTAATATTTTGCACCTTAAATAGCTTTGTCTATACTAAAAGTTTCTTAATTATTCCTCTTAATGTGAACTCATTAAAAGCAGAAATTAGATCTTTTCCATTGTCACGTTTCCAGTGCTTACACACTATATAACATGCAGCAAATATTCAATGTATATTTTACAATAAATAATTATTTGGGCATATGTTTCTCAATTTTTAACCCAAAAAGATAGAGATCTACTCTGTGGTTCGTCATTAAATACAGTAAAACAATTGTAATTAAAATAATTAATTATTGAACATTTTAATACAGTTTTTTCATTGCACACAAATCATATAAGATGCTAAAGTGCAATGAGATTCAGGAACAAAGAACCAATTAGTAAAACATTTCCATAAAACCCGATTCTATTTTTTTAACTATACTAATCTGATAAAGGGAAATTTTGTCATGTAGATCAAATTCATTATTTCTATTCTTCAAAAGTTATCTCTGTTATCCCAAAATCAGCTCAATAGAAATAGAGATAAGCCTATAGATAGATATAAGCCTATAGAATAATAATTTTCAAACTTGTTTAAATTATTTATAGTATTCACAATTATAATATGAAATTAGTTAAGGTTAATTTAATAATATTTACCTTAAATAGTTATATGGTTGTCAGAATCTAAATTACCTATTCAATTAGGGCTAATTTTTGCCCTTTTGCATTTAAATATGCTAAAAATTATTCTTTCAGTGAATCAAACATTGTAATGTTCTGTTCTGATTATTAGTCCAAGCTAAAGATTAAACAATTGTATGATTTGACCAAAAGGACATTTCAAAAATATTCCTCATTAAACATATTAATATGGTAAAATTTTTGATTAGTGTAGGGATGTATTTATTATTATATTTATAAATTAAATATAATCACAGCATGACTCATCTTTTGTGCACTAATTTAATCTGCTAGTAACTAGCAGATAAAATAGGAAAAAGCCATCATAAAAATGTATTTATTTCTCAATGTTGTTAAGTCTAATATGTCACATATACTTATTAACTTTTTATAATATTTTTATGACTATGCTTATTGCTTAGTGAAAAAAATTTTTTCTTCAGTCAAAACATTTGCCAACCAAGGAAATCAATCTTCATAAAAGTAATGAATATCATAAATTACATTTTAATTAAAAACCATAAGCTAACACAAATGTTTTAAGTCATTTTAATATAAAAAATATAGAAAATGTTACCTTTTTGGTTAAAAGTAAAAATAAGGAAAAAGCTGTAAATATAAAAGTAAATACCCTTAATAAATGTTCATACATAAGAGGGATGCTTTGCTGTGACCTGTCCCTCACCTATACTTGTGTAAAATATGCTTCAATAGCTATTCTTAGATTACTGTGTTCCTTTTCTAATCTATTCTCTAGAAAACCGATGGACTTGTCTTTCCAAAACAAAAATCCAAAGAATATCACTGCCCTGCTCACAGTCTCTGGATAGCTCATCATTGCGAGTAATGTGATTTTGTACAATTCTCTACTCAAGAGTGGTAAGAATATCTTCATTCTCTTTGACATTCTGCATTTCTTTTACGATTGTTTCGTGTTTTGGCTACTTCTCCTGTCTATTCATGTTCTCCGAACTGGACCAAAACTTCACTGCCTTACTCTGAACGAGAAGAGCTACATGAAAATCCTAAGAGGCTTATCTATCAAACTACAGTATCAACTCTATGCTCAATTTGTGCACTACTTATGTTATCCCACATTTTACTAGTCTGTTTATGTGTCTGTCATAATGGATAACAAATCCCTTAAGATCAGGGCAAAATCCTTATTTATATTTCAATTGGCCAAATTTAGCACAGTCCTGAACACATATAAATTTCATTTTCCCCATTTTCTATTAATACAAAACTGGGAAAATTTCTAAGCTTTTTTTGAGGCTCCTCTTGACATAAAATATGAGCCAAATTTTATTTTCTTCCACGAAATGATTGGGATGATAGCTTTTTAAAAAATTAAACTTTCTATCCAAAATAACCATTTTCATTTCTGGAAACATGTACTAACTATAGAATAAACATTAGTTACTACTATTTTACTTAACTTTCATTAAGTATTAATAATGAGTTATATTAATGTCAAAGAATAAGGCATTATGAGAATATGATACAAATTAAAAATAAAAAAGTATAACATATCTTTAAGACAAAAAATACAAATACAGAGTGAGTCAATTCTACATTAATGGAAATGGAGAACAGAGAAAACATTCTAGAAGTTTTAGGGATAGATTTTCCATATGTAACACACGTTCCTATTCAGAACGTTACTCTTGCTAGTTACTCTAATGGAAGTGTTGTCCTCAGATATCTGTGTGGCTTATTGCTTCACTTAATTCAGGTTTGGATATACATACACACCACCACACATACACACATCAAAATCCATAAATTTCAATACAGAGAATAAGAAATATTAAAACATATAACATATATCCATATGATAATATGACCAAGAGTATTTCAAAGTTGATAAAAGATGTAAAACCGTGTTCAAAAAGCTCAGACAAATAGGATAAACACTAAGAAATCTGCACTAAAACACATAGGAATCAAATTGTAAAAAATAAACTATAAATAATATCTTCAAATCACATAGAAAGAAAAATTAATAATTATCTTTAAAAATTAACCATAAAACAGCAGCTTTCTTAACCAAATAAATAGCATCAATTTGATGTTTTTCTGGCATAATGTGTTGAAATCAATGACAAAAACATACCAGTCTAGAAGTCTATACTCAATGGAAATATTTTGCAGAAATGAACATAAAAATGAATTTAGGGATATAGAAATTGAAAAGATTTGTAACTAGTAGGGTGACATTAAAAAATGAAAGCAAATTCTTTAGGCTGAAATAATATTCTAAACAAAAATATGAAAATGTATAAGGAAGTAACAAACACTGAAAAGAGTATGCGTGCATTTATAAATACATGATAAAAAATTTGTGCATTTTAAAGCACATGTTTAATTAAAAACATTTCAGTAAAATATAAATAGCAGGGAAGAGAGGCACAGAATTCTTAAAGTTCTAAGTTTCTAACCATCTCATATAAATGATGCAGGACAAGTGAGCCCCCAAACTGGAGCGTAGCCCAGGAAGGTTCTTGGCTTTACCCAGGAAAGAATTCATGGGTGAGTTAGTGGTTTCAGATAGTAGTCTTTTACTGGACAGTACTTCTTCTTTTGGAGCAGGCCTAACTTATAGGCAATATACCCAGAATTGGCAATGTATGGACTCTTGTCAACTGTATTTATTATACTCCCTTATACCCACTTTTAATTACATGTAAAATAAAGGCTGCATCAATGAAAATTGAGGGTGGGTTATTTAGAACTTTCTATAAAATGAGCGATAATTTCCAGGTATTGCCATGACATTTGTAAACTGTGAGGATTCTGGTGGAAGTGTCATGCTGATGAGCAATGAGGGCAGCTAGGGATCACTTTTGTAGCCATCTGCTGGTTCCTGCGATTTCTTCATTCTGTCTGAATGAGATTGAGATCTTGTTTCGGTCAGCAGGGTTGTGACCAGAAAATGAGTCTTGTGAGTCTCCTATGTTATAAATAATACTACTATTTTTTATTACCCTGTTGTTAAGTAACAGATGTGCTTTTTTTCTAATCTGTCATGTAAGCATTAAAAATTGTAAAATATTTCACAACTAGTATGTTAATGGAACAAAAATTAGAATATCAATTTTTTTGTTAATTGAAAAGTAAAAATTAAGATAGTTATGTAAAAATTGATTGGACAATGAAAAAATATTGAAATAACAAATACAAACAAAACTATGCCAATAAGTAATTTAAACATCAATGCACTAAATAATCCAATTAAAAATCTAAGATTGTCAGAATTACTTTTAAAAACCCTCAAATATTGCTTACGAGAAACACTTTAAATGTAGATCACAGAAGGATTTACTATAAAATGATGAAAAACATGATTTAAAAATATTATTAAAAATTCTACATAGGGAATATTTTAATATCAGACAAATTTTACTTTAAAGCAGGAAGGATTTCCAGAGATAAATAGCAGTATTTTAAAACTAAGAGTAGGTCAATTTGATAGGCAGAAATTACAATCCTAATTGTACCTAGCATGGCTTCAAAATATATAAACAAAAATTAACAGCACAAAAAGAAGAACTAGAAAAATTCAAGGTAATTTGGGGAGTTTTACTAAAAGATTTTAATATAAAAGGTACAGGAAAAATGTCCACTGACATTGATAATATGGAGAACAAAATTAATCAACACGGTTTAATTGACACAGATAGTACATTGCACCACACAAGGAAAGCTTACATGTTAAAGTGTACTGTAAGTATGGAAATGTGACTGAATAAACAAGAGATATTCAAAATATTTCAAAATACTTAAATCATTTGAAACACGTTCTCTGACCACAATGGAAATAATACCAGAAAAGGTAACTCAGAAAGCCTTATTCCTAAATCAACTAGAGCACTTCCATATAATTCACTGATGAAGGAAAAAAATAAAAATTGTACAGGTGTTTGAAACTGAAAACTAATGACTGAACAACACAGCAAAATTTTGTTAATGTGGCCCAATCAGTGCATTAACAAGAAATATATAGTCCTGAATTGATACACTAAATAAAAAATAAAGGTAAAATATATTATTGCATTTCAATCTTATTAAGTTAAAAATAACTGTAAGAAACAAATAAGAAATGTGAAATAGAAAAAATATTTAATATGAGGGCAAAGTCAATGGAACAAGAAAAACATCCTAAAATTAAAAAAAAATAGATTCAAGTTTTGACTTTGTGAAGAAATTAATGAAACACCCTAGTAATAATTATAAAAGAAAAATAGAGAAAAGACTATTTGTCTACATTAGATAATGGAAATGAACATTGCTTCAGAATTAAAAATCTGTAAAGAATACTAAAAAGACAGTGTAAATAAACTTACACAAATACTTTTGACAATATAGTTAGAATTCAAATTCAAAATTTGTCAACGTTTCAAAGATGAAGACTACACACTGATTAACTTTCATGCTTGAGATTTATTTGGGCATAGATTAAATACCATTAATAATAATTAATATAATAATTCATTTTGGCCCTGGCTATATAATATAGAAAAGGAACATATAGATCAAAATATTTGGAGGAACACACACACAGATAACAGTATAAAGTTATTATAGTTTAATTAATTAGAAACAGCCATACCACACTGGGGACATTACAAACTTGTTTGAAAAATTGGCTTGTGAACTACCAAAATAAAAAAAGATGAAAAGCCTGATAGATAAAGAGGTAGACAAAGAGCAATGCAAGGCATAGGAATGGCAGGCTTCAAAGTGTAAGGAGGTGCAAGTTACTAAAATGTATCTTGGTAAAATTGATGAATTTCCACAAACTTCTGTTTCTGATAAATTTCCACAAACTTCTGCATCTTCTGTTAATTAACTCATGTTTGTGTCACTTCTCAGAACATTTTTTCCTAAACAGTGTCATACATTTAAAAAACATAATGAGTTCTCCACCTGAAAACACCATAGATCACACCATGAGATAAGAGTCGAGGTGTAAGCAGGTATAATCACATCGCTGAAGACCTAGTATACAAGAATTTAGGATAAGGTGCTGTTGACAAAATCTAAACATGAGTCTAACATAATTATATTTGTAATTTTGAAGTTGCAGTAAGAGGAGAAAAATCCTGGAAGCAAATCCATTTGTGGGGCTCTGGCTTAATTTTACAAGTACAAAGATGAGAACTTGCTCAAGGAAAAGGACACAGTGATGGAAATGAGCAGTTCCTCTCTTCCACTGATATTTAGAAAATATAGTGGATAAATCCAATGATTATATATGTTAATAAGAAGATTTAAGAATAAAACATACTCCAGTTTTGTCCTTTGGAAACCCACAAGACTGTAACAGGATCTTCACCTTCTGCAAGATATATATATATATATTTACATGGGATGAGAGCATGGAAATACATTTTTATATTGTTCTTTGAAAAGAATTTCAGAATTCATATTCAAATACTAGTGAGACTCTAAGTGTTCCTATAGTTAAGCAATCACTGAAGGATGTACATTACACATGACCACTCATTAATAAATATCTTTATTGAATATTCTTTCTAAATACTGCTAGGATTTGATGTTAACTCAATAAAATGAAGCCCTTACAATCCATAATTTACAACTAATTAGTGTTTAATCTTTTTTTCTGTCCTGTGATTTAATTATACATGCTTAGTTCAGTAAAATAAATATTGTTTTTTTATCGTTGTTCGGTTAAATTCAACAAGCTACTTGATAGATATAGATTACCAATACAAGCTTATTATTTTATAATTACTCTAAAAGTTAGTGCAGCAACCAGAAGCCACTAGGTCTTGACTAAGTGCAATGATGAAAGGTTTTCTAAAACTTATATTTGATAATCTGCCTATTAGAAATCAAGGTTTATTCAAGTTACATAAATGTGTTTTTCATTTCTCTTGAGAAATATAAGCTTATTAAATAAACTGTTATAGTTTTAATGCATATACTTAATAAAATTTGAACGATTTTAACTAAATTTGTCTCTATCCAAAGTCTTTTTGCATTTGAGAATACTTGTCAAAATTAAATCTTTAAAATGCTAAATTCTTCTAGTCCACTGCCAATCTCATCTGATCTATTGTTTCATTTATATATACATTTTAATTTAGATTAAAATGTCATGAGAGTCAGAATATTGATGCTAATCTATTAACGTTTTATAGGATTTCTTCTCAATATAGCATACATAAAATCATAGTCAAATGTACATATAGCATACATAAAATGGTCAAATATTAAATACATACATTTTACATATTTATCTACAAAATGCATTATCTTGTGGACGTTGAAAAATTAAAGATATTCAGATTAAAATTGGTATAACTGATGATTCAATTGAAAGTTTAGTTCAATTAATAGAAATCTTTAAAAGGAATTTGAATCAAATGAAACGTAGTATTTAGACAAGATATTGGATTTTTTTCAAGTAAACTAGAGTATAGTCATGTCAGAAATAATAGTAACAAAGGGACAATAAACGAAATATTTACTAACTGGATAACATACAACTAAGAGCAAGTACACATTTTTGTGCACAGGAGCACACAACACGTACTCATCAAATGTAACTTATGAGCACTGATTGATATAGCCTTTTCAGAACTCTATAGCCTAAGCTT
The DNA here is from genome assembly GCF_001604975.1 of Cebus imitator. Lineage (NCBI taxonomy): Eukaryota > Metazoa > Chordata > Mammalia > Primates > Cebidae > Cebus > Cebus imitator. Next base: position 178,894 of record NW_016107608.1, read on the forward strand.
CTGTGAACCCAAACTGCTTGTTCGTAAATTTGTTTTGATGTTTAAAGTAGCAGTTTAATTCACTGGATTTTATTGTAAACTGGAGACATTCTCCAAGCACCATAGACAATGCAGGATGGTTGATCAATTTGGTTGACTGATAATTCTAGTGTTCATCATCTACCACTTTCCTCAGAATCTTCAAACTACGTAAAATAAACGGTTGGTGCAGAACAAATTATCTGACGAGAAAACAGAATCTCAAGAGTTGAGAGAAAAAGAGAATCAAACAAATAAAGTGAGAAAATATTTCACAAAGAAAAAGAAACTGTAAAACTAAAGCTACACACGTGAACGCTGTGTTGTGCAGAGGCCACGTCTAGACCCTCAGCGGTAAAGGTTGTGTTTTATGGAGAATGAAGGCAAAACAGCAGGAATAAGAGAAAGGGCTGGAATGGCTGGAGGGAAGATGAGGGCGTCAAGGTGGGTTGTGTGATACTGAGTAAGAGCCAGTCATATATTTGAGCACTCTAGGTCTCTCTGCTGGAAACCTGCTTTTAGAACTTTTCAAATGAAGTGACTACCAGCCTCTTTTCAGAGTCAAACTGAAGACAAAGAGTACTAACAGAAGAAACAGCTCTGCACGGCAACTCTGGAGACCATGATTTCTTGGAGATGCAAGATGTTTTAATCTCCTACCATCCACTCCAGAGTGAATTCTTGGAGATGAATTCTTGGAGAAGCAAGATGTTTTAATATCCTACCTTCCACTCCAGATCAAGGAAGGGGAAATTCAGGAAATAAAGTGGAATATGAAGTGAAAAAAAAAAAAAAAAACTTTTCTTTTTGCTTTATATTTTGGCACTTCAGGTCATCCTTCTTATTTAGAGTTATTCTGGTTCATTGAACCACGATGAAGAAGTATTTCCACCACCCAATGCCATTTTGATTCTTATTATAGGGAAATCGGGATAATATGTGGAATTGAACACTTCTGGCTTCCCACAATTTATTTGGCATTCTTTCTCATGTACCTATAAAAACAAATATGACATTTCTTAGCATAGAAAACACCACTGAAAAATTAGTTCTTTTTGGTTTAGTTGCCTGTCAGCTAACTAAAAATTAACAATTGAAAATTTATGGTTTAGATGGTAAATGTATTGGTCATATGATAGTACTGAAGTCTGAGAACAGTAGAGACCTTCCTGAGAGATTCCTAAAAGCTACAGCCTAAATCACAATTTGGAGCCAGGTATTTGATTTGTATATATTAGATACACAACACATTTTTATATATAAAAATTCAAATGCCAGTATTGTAGTATTAACATTCTGCCAAATTTTGGTGATTAAATTAGAAAGCAGCTTTTTATGGGCAACTGAAACAAAAACTTAATTGATAATGCTTAATTAAAACTTAATATTTATTAATATCAAGAAGCCTTTCTATAGTTGGCTGCTTACAGCATTTTAGTGACTCAACAATATTTTTCCTAATGACTTCAGTTTATATTACTTGTGTTTATAAAATGTATATTAAAATTTCAAGCCTTATCTAAAATTTAAGTTGGGAGTGAAATGTATTTAGTTGTGGCTCTATGTCCATTTCTTTTACTGGCACAGCAAAAGTTTTCCAAGATAACCCCCATCTTTTTAGAAGACTTCCTTTTACACGTCATTGGTTAAAAATAGATTGCAGGTTTTATAGTTACTTTTAGCAGCAAGGAATAAAAAGATAAAATCATCAGAATCTTAATTGGCTTAGGTCAATCATGATGCAATCACTATTAGGAGCCTGATGTTGACCAAATGTATCCACGTTTCTTCAGCAAAAAAATTAGGAAAACTGGGCTAACATTTTGTTCAGCAGAATCATATTTCAGAATAAAATTCAATGCTAGAAAATATGTATCCTAAACGTCTATATAATAAGCAATATATTTTAATAAGATATATTTGGGGATTGTTTTTAGTTGTGCAAATGAAGGAAAAATGTCTAAATTAAATATAATACGTTTTTACTATTTTAATAATGTTAATATTTACAGTCATTTTTAATTTTACATGACAAATAATAGAAAATTCACTTTTGACAAATATTACTAAAGACCAAAAGAGTAAAATTTTGAATATGAGGACTTTGTGAGTGACTGTTCAAATAATCTACAGAGAAGTTATTTCTGTTGACTTTTTCATTGAAATTTTCTTTATGATTCTATAAATAGATATCATTAGGAAAGGTTTAGGAGTAGCATGCCTTAGTTAATATCAGTCTACTTTTTTATGCCATTTGCCACCATTTACTTAAATGCATTGACTCTATAGATAAATTAACACTGACAGAAATTGAAAATGAAAATAGCCTGCCTATTTTTAAATACATGACCATAGGGCATAATTCCATTTAAGAAACCAAACTATAACACTTAAACTAACATAATTCTCAAACCATATAAAACAAGTTGAAGGACATAATTAATTGTGAGGGAATCTCTGCTATGTGTGTACTAGAATACCACATAAAAGGTTCATTATTCCTTAGGCAAAGATGCATTAATACAGGTACACCAAGACCGTAGAACTAGCATAATCACTTGGAAAACAGGTTACAAAATAGCCAACTGAGGCTAACTCAGTTCTATGCATGCCAGTTTACAACAGCCATTCTTAGCCATGAACTGCCCTTAAATGATTTTCTATTGGGTTTACTTTTCTTTTTGCTTTATATTTTGGCACTTCAGGTCATCCTTCTTATCTAGTTATTCTGGTTCACTGAACCAAGATGAAGAAATATTTCCACCACCCAATGCCATTTTGATTCTTATTATAGCTAATTTAACTAATCTTCCAGATTGCTCTTATGCTATTTTATTTGCAGGGCATAAAGGACTTTCATATTTTATTTCACACCTGGAATTTTAGTTTCATTTTTCTTCTAGTCTAATTAATTTCTCTCTTTCTCTTACTCTCTATCTCCACTTCTTTTTGTCTTTTTCCTTAAAAATAATTTAAGCTTGGGTGTATGGTGCTGCAGAAACTGGCACCAGGGTTCCTATACCCCCAACCTGGTGATAGGACCTACGTTGACATGAGAATCGTCACCTCTCAATAGGAGCCATTGGCTGAAATTGTTGCTAGTGCCCATGGGTCGGTGTACAAGGACTGTGATCCCCACAGTGCCCACTTTGTGCCCCTCAAGAATGTTAGAGCTCCCCCTTAGAAATCACTGTCATAATTCAATCACCTTCCACCAGGTTCCTACTTCAACACATAGGGATTACAATTTGACATGAGATTTGGGTGGTGATACAGAGTCAAATCTTATCATCAGCTGAGACCATCAAGGATCTGATGCACCAGATCAGAGGTTGAAGAGGTCTGATTTTCTTCATACCCATTGCATTGTTCACTGATATCTGAAGCCAGAAAACATTCTGGTGACAAGTGGCGGGACAGTCAAGCTGGCTGACTTGGCCTGCCAGAATCTATAGCTACTAGACGGCATTTGGACCTGTGATTGTTACACTCTTGTACTGCGCTCAAGAGGTTCTTCTGCAATCTACACAGGCAACATCTGTGGACATGTGAAGTATTGACTGTGTCTTTGCAGAGATGTTTTCACAAAAGCCTCTCTCCTGTGGAAGCTCTAAAGACCATTACTTGGGCAAAATCTTTGACCTGATTGAGCTGCCTTTATAGGATGACTGACCCTGAGATGTGTTTCTACCCCATGGAGCAAGTCTCCAGAGAAAGCCTCACCCAGTGCAGTCGGTGGTGCCTGAGATGGGGCATAACTGCTGCTGGAAATGTTATTTTTATCCTACATAAGCATCTGCCTCCCCAACTCTGCAGCACCTTTATTTACATAAGGATGAGAGTGTGTAATGTAGTGTCTGCCACAGAAGAAATAGAAGAGGCCATTTCCCTTATTCTGGACACCTGAGTGGTGAGAACCTCACTGAGAAGGCAATCTCTGCCTTCATATCTGAGGCTCTGGAGACTCCTCCTGCAATTTTTTGCAGAGAATATTTTGCTGCCTTAATGACATTATCCTTCTCCCCTTCCATTTGAGGTGTGTCCTTCTGCCACCCTGTTTCCTTATACTAGAGGGTATTTCCCCTCTTGTCCCATTCCATACCTTGATATTGGGGTCTTTTCTTGTAAAGGAAAAATGAAACTAGACAAAGAAAAAAAGTCAATTAACCATTTTCATTTCTCCTGTGAGTAGGTTTAAAATGCTAGGGTCCCTGCAATAACCGCATTCTGGTTCTAGTATGATTTGTGAATCCCTGGTGTTTGAATTTGCAAATTATCAGTTTATAGTTCCTATGATTATGGTATTGCACTTTGCACATGCACACAGAAAGCAGAAGTCATCCCACAGAGCTTGAGGATTAAATGAAAGGTTTTTTTTTTTAAATGATATTCATAAGTGATTGTGTTAAAATTATCTTCTAGGGGAAAAATGAATTATAACATTCATTTTCCGGTTATTTCTTGTACTCTCAAGCATGACAGTGTAAAATTGTTCAAATAGGATTGATTTTATATGTGATCCAGTTTCATTCCATTGGAGACATGCTGAATTTAAAATATTAGGTAGTAAAGACAGTAAAGTCCTGAATTTATCTAGTTTGCTAATACCGAAGCAGGGCTCTACTGGATAGACGTGGAGGAAAGATAAGATTCATCTGCCCAAGCAGTACCAATAAAAAAGCTGCAGTGATTCAATTATGAGAAGAAAAAGGTAAATTTGTTTCTTAATCTACATTCACATTAAATCAACTAAAAATACTTGAACATTTAAATGAATGTAATTTGCTTATTGAGTTTAAGTGTGACTTTTTGGTATATTTAGGATATTTAGTAGATGTTTCTTTTTGAATGCAAGTGATTAGACTCGTATGTCTTTATATGCAGAATCACAAAAACTTAGAGCTGAAAGACATGTGTGAGGTCATCTAAAATGCTTGTTTTTCAAAAAAGATATTTAACATTTATAAGGTTAATTAACTTTCACACAGTCTCATGCCTAAATGATGGCAAAGCTGCAGAAATAACCTAAGTATTGTTATTTCTAGAATTTGAAATGTTATTTTCAAATTTTTTAATTAAAATAATATTTTTATTATGAAATCAGTGTGAGATGTCTTATTTTAAATTGCTTTATATATCATAGGGTATAATAATATTTCAATTATAACTTACAACATATATCTTACAACATTAATTTCATACAAATGAAAAATTTTGATGTAAGTATTAAAGAGAATATGTTTTGTGTTTATTTACAAAAAAAAATCATAATTGGAGAATACCAAATCGGCTGTTACAAAGCTGAAATTGTGAGTTTAATAAAGTAACTTAACAAGAATCCTGCAAAAAATAATAGGGCTTAACTTAAGCAGTCAGAAATAAAGAAGTATATAGATAAAAGTATTTTAAGAAATTAGAATTGTAGCATTCAGGTATGTTTAAATATTATGGATAAACAGAAAGTTATAGATGATTCTCAGCAAATGAATCAGAATGGAGAATGAAGGGAGACAATTTTTGACGACAACAAAATGATGATTTTAAACCTATTGATTTTCAGGTACTTGTGGCATACCCCTTTAATCAGTTATTTATTAATTTTAATGTTTAGATAGTTGAGCAGACATATGACCTGGATTTTATATAAAACTTTGATGTGATCATGATGACAGTGGCAGCGCATCTGCAATGGCTGCTGCCGTGATGTGGGCTGCAGTAGGGAGGCACGACTTGGGCTATGCACTGGATTGGGCTGTGCATTCCACAGAGCATAAAGGAGCCAAGAACAGGCAGAGGCCCCACCCCTTTCCAAGTTGTAAAGGCGGGAGTCCCACCACCCAGCTACAGCTGCAGACCCTCGAATCTTGCACTCTTGACGGCCTGGGAAGCCCTCTTATTCCAACAGCCTTGGAAGTGTCTGCTCCTGCTGCCTGGCCTCTTCCCATTCCCAAGGCCAGCTCCAATTGTAGAGCAAAGTTGCGGCTGGAAAAGTGACACCCCCAAGGACCCTGTAACAATCACTCTTTCACAAGAGTGAGTATATAGAGAGGCTTTGTTTGTGAAGAAAACCCAAGGAAGCCTAGGAAATATCAAATAGATGGAGGCTGAGAAAACAGAAATGGAGGCTGAGATTCAAAAGAGACAAAGATATAGAAGAAAATTCAGAAAGCCAAGATGGTACAAATGTTTTAAGTAGAGATGTGTTTCCCTATTATTAATAGCCAGGAAAAGATGAAGAAGAAGAATAGGAAATGAGTAATAGTTTCCTACTATCTATATAATTATATTAATAGGAGATAACAGTTTGGTGTTATAGTTTTTATTTTTTATATTTATTGAACACCATTGAAGATTTAGAGATTTTGAATGTGAGCCTCTGATTCCTAATCTGATAGCAATTCCTCTGTATTCTGTATACTTGAAGCAAATACTTTTAATATTCATCAGACCACTGAATAGATTATGGAGAAATAATAGCTGAGGTTCTATTTTCCTGATACTACAACATTTTAACAAATGTTAAGAGAACTTCAGATTTGATTTCAAATTTTAAAACAATGGCAATTCAATGACTAGATTTATATTAAGTGATTCACATAAGAGTAAATGTTTTCACTTTCAGAATATATGTTTAATTATCTGAAAATCTGGGCTGCATGAATAAAAATTTATAAATATAACAGCAGGGAAATTTGTTCATAAACATTGTATTTATAACAAATAATAATGTTACATGTTTTGCATGAGTCACAAAAATTTGTGATAACATTGTGTCGGTTTTAAATGTATTAACTTTTTACAGTTACAGTGTAAAATAAATATTTCTTCTTGTATACAAATATATCAGTGTATAAAATAGCCCCCTGTTTCTTTCTAATATCTGTGGCTTTCCTGAATTTTATTGATATCCACCAATATATTTTAGTAAATTAAAAATTGTTTAAGCTAACTGTGATCAAAACAAACCAATAATAATTTATAGGTTTAAAGTTCTCGTTACTCATAAAATTGTCTCAACATTTATTGCTTTTAATCATAGAACTATGTAGTGAGCAAAAAATGAGATATTTCACAATATTGTTGGCGTGTGAACTATTTATTCAAAGTTATAACAAAATTGCCTTTAATTGAATACAAATAATTTACCAAAAACCGTTACCTAGAATGAGCTCTTCTTTATCATAATGCCTTGAAATTATTAGCCTCGAGGTTTCCTAAAATAGGAGTATTTTGAAATATCTAATTAAAAGTTGCAATCTAGCCTACATTATTCAATGCAATTAAGATCGTTCAAAGAATTTTCTATCTTTCTTACTAGCAAGAATACTAAGTAATTAATTAATCATATTCAAAACACAAAATTCCTTGGTAACTGTCAATGATTAGCATTAAATAATATGCTGAGTATATATGTGAGGGTGTTTCTGGTTGAGATTAACATTTGAGTTGGTGGAATGAATAAAGCAAATTGCCCTACCCAATGTTTGTGAGCCTCATCTAATTTAATAAAGGACTAGGAAAAAGAAAAAGGATAGTAGAGAATTCACTTTCTCTGCCAGATGGTCGTGAACTAGAACACTGATCCTCATAGCTGTGGACTTGGACTACAACTTGCACTGTCAACTATCCTAGCTCTCAGATCTTCAGCCTCAGACTGGAACTATAACATTGGCTCTTCTTGGTCAATTCTTAGACTATATAACCACATGAGTCAATTCTTATATACCTATACCGATATAGCTCCTATTAGTTTGGTTTCTTTAGAGAATCCAAACTGATATAGATTTTGATATTGAGAGAATTTATATAGGTAAAGAATTTTAAGTATGAGTTTTCCAAATTTGCTTTGGTTTTATGGAATTGGCTTCATAATCTAATTAAACTTAAATATGCTAATAACTATTTGCAGTATGAAAGAGAACACTGATAGTTCATGTTGTTATCTGGCAATAGAGATATACAAAATACTTTTATTGAATACTCCTAATAAGCCACTTATAAAAAGCTGGGATCTGGGTTTCTGTGTATATCATACCTTTGAACATTTTTGGAAAACTACTGAACATAATGAAGTTGGCTGGTTGCTCCTAATGTCCCTGGAAAAAGTGGTGAAAAATAAAGATGAGCTCAGGAATTTGAATTTTTAGCTCAAGTGATGCATAAATGACTTGAAAGCTTTCATATGTGCCTTGAAGGAGACGTTTATTGCCTGTAGCTGAAGGGTAACACGGCTGAAAATAAAAAGCAAGTTTTCATCCTGCAACTGGCTGAATTATATAACAAGCTGAGCGCCCAGATTCACAGGTGAGTGCATTGATTAGAAAAGAATAGTGTTCTGTAAGTTAAAAAGGAGATGTTTGGAAAGACACTGGTGAAGCTGCAGACGTTGAACCCCAAAATTAAATGAGTCTTCTTTGCCAGTAGAAGAGACCTCTTAACCCCCATGAGTAGTGGCTTCTCCATTCTCATTTGAGGGGATTACCCTTCATTGCCTGGGGGAAATATAATGGTGGCGTCTGAGGCAGATATTAAGCAAGACAATGCTGATTCTTTTCAGAGTCGACTTCCACTTCCCCTCTTTGCTTCTAGACCTGTAATTGGTCTCAAGTCTTGGCAAGCTCCTAAGGTGAGGTACAAAGTGTGATTCATGAGGAGCTGTGCTACGCTCCAAAATAATCCCTTGAGTTTTCTAATTTATACAGTCAAAAATCCAGGGCACTTGTGTAGGAACAGAGATATTAAAGGTGTGAAATACTGAAAGAAACATAAAGTTGGATTAGGAGAAACATTAATATGGGCTCATGAAGCAGTGATTCTTCATTTAATGTTACAGCCCTGGAAGTAAGGAAGGGCTCTATCAGTTTCTTTTGTTTAGTTGGCTGTCAGTAGATCAAAATATGGTCCACAGTGAGTGAATCACAAAATCTGGACCCACCTTGGTTTAATGTTGAGGAAGAAATGCAAAGGCTTAGGAAGACTGGAGTGTGAGAGTACATTTAACACACACAATCTATTACCCCAGATTAGGAGGGTCCAGAAGACATACTTTTCACCACTACTATGAGAAATACATTTGTGAGAGCACTGACATTCTTCAAAAAACTCCATGATCACACTTCTAAGCCAGACCAGCAGTTAGGACTGTAGTAACTGTATTGGGAAACCTAAAGGCCATGAGAGTAACTGGGTCTCAGGCGTCTGAATTTAAATGGTAATGCTCAAGTACCAAAAATATCTGGGCGTGGTTACTGTAGTGGACAGCAGTCAAAGGAGCTGTCAGAGTAGTGTGACTCACGTAGATGTGTGGCTAATCACGGTGTCTTTAGAAGTAAAATAGATAGAAAGCCTACTGAACTCTCCCTTGATCTATATAAGCAGAAAAGTTCTATGTTAAATCAACAAAATCTAACTTGAAACATAAAATCAGAGAATCAGTGACTCTCAACCAATTCTCAGACAGGTTAGTTTACAGACATAGAGCCACCTAAATGATGGAGCCTGTGACCTAGAAACACAGAAATGTCCCAGCACAGCACCAAAAATTTATACTGTTAGTCTTTCTCCCAGCTTTCCCCAAAGGACCAATGGCCTTTTACCAGGTTAATTGTGCATTGAGTAAAAGAAAATAATTATACGTTTCAGGGACTACTGGACAATAGCTCTAAGCTGATACTAATTCCAGGAGGCACAAAACATCAGTGTAGCCCACTAGTCGGAGTAGGGTATAAGGAACTTATGTCATCAATGAAGTTTTAGCTCAGGTCTGTCTCACCGTGGGCCCAGTGGGTCCCTGAATCCATTCTGTGGTTATTTTCCACATTTTGGAATGCACAATTGCAATAGATATTCTCAGTTCTGGACAGGATTCACACATTAGTTTTTGACCTGTGTAGTAAGCTCTATAATGGGGAGAAAGGCCCAATGGAATATACTTGAACAGCTTATACCTAGGAAAATAGTCAAACAAAAGAAATAACACATTCCTTGAAGGATTGCAGAAATAATTGTCACAATGAAGAAGTTGAAAAATTCAGGGGTGGTGAGTCTCACCTTTCCCTTCCAGAAGATATCATACATTACTCCAATACATTGATAGCATTATGCTGATAGATCCTCATAGGCAAGTACTCTTGAGTTATTGATAATACATTTGTAGCAGAGGATGGAAACTCAATCCCATGAGAATTTAGTGGCCTTCTATTTCTAGACCTGATGTGGGAAGCATGCCAAAATATTCTTTTTTTTTTTTTTCTTTTTTTGAGGTTACATCAGCCTCCTCCAACAAACAAAAAATATGCACAACATCTAGTAGGCCTGTTTGGATTTTGGACTTAACAAACTCCTCAGCTGGATATGTTACTCTGGATCACTTATTGAATGGAATGAAAACTTGCTAACTTTGAGTAAAGTCCAGAGAAAAAGGAAGGCTCTGTAACAGGTCAGGATGCTGTGCAAACTGCTCTCCCATTTGGTCTGTATGACCCTACAGATTCAAGGATGCTTAAAGTGTCAGTTGCAGAGAGAAATACAGTATAAAGCCTTTGGCAGCCCCTATAAGTAAATCATACTGAAGACACTTAGGATTTTGGAGTAAAGCCCTGAAGTCCTATGTGGGCAACTATTCTGCTTTTGAGAAAGAATTTTGGGCCCAGGAGGCCGAACGCTTATCCATAAGCCACCACGTTACCATGCACCCCTAGCTGCCCATCTTGAACTAGGTATTATGAACCATCAAGCCATAAAATTCCGGGTGTACATTGACAATTAATCATCAGATAGAAGTGATATATGTGTGATTAGGCTCAGCAGACCTCGAAGGTATAAATATGTAAGCAACATAAAAAAGTCATCCAAACACCCATAGTCCCCACTCCTGCTATGCTATACTTTTCTCTCCCAGTCTGCACCTCTGGGCTCATGGAGAATGCTTTGCAACTGGACAACAGAAGAAAAGAAGATTTAGGCCTGGTTTACAGATGGCTCTACATGATATTCAGGCACTACATGGAAATAATCAGTTGCAGCACTGCAGGTCTTTTCTGGGACATTCCTGAAAAGCAATGATGAGCTAAAATCCTCCGAGTGGGCAGAATTTTCAGCATGGCACCTGGTTGTTCACTTTGTTTTTAAGGAGCCTGGTCAAATGTAATGATATGCCAATTCATGGTCTGTGGCTGGCAATAGTTGGCTGAATAGTTGAACTTGGAAAGGACATGATAGAAAAATTGTTGACAAGCAATTTCAGGGAAGAGATATGTGCATACACCTCTGAATGGGCAAAAGCTATAATAAAAAGAATTCTCACATTCCATGTGAATCCCTCATCTATGTGAATTCCCACATGAATGTTCAACAAAGGGTTATCTTAGCGGAGGAAGACTTTAATAATCAAGCGGGTAGGATGACCTATTCTATGAATACCAGTCTCTTTCCCGAACATCTCTTACCATTTTCCAGTGAGTGCATGAACAAGCAGACCATGTTGGCAGGTATGAAAGTTATACATGGGCTCAGCAACGTGAATTTTTGCTCATCAAGGCTAATTTTTCCACAACTACTTCTAAGTGCTAAATCTACCAGTAGCAGAGAGTAACACTGAGTCCTGATATGATGCAATTACATAGGATAATCAGCCTGATGCCTAGTGGCAGGTGATTTTACTGGACTGCTTCCATCAGAGAAAGCATTTTTTTTTTTTACTGGAATATATAGCTTGGCTGAGATTTAACTGCCTTGCACACAATGTTTCTGTCAACACTATCAGTCATGGACTTAAAGAATGTCATGTCCACGATTATACTATTCCACACGGCATTGCTTCTGACCAAGGAATTCATTCAAATGGAGTGCAGCAATGGGCTTATGTTTATTGAATTCCTTAGTTTTTAGAATGTTCCATAGCATCCTGAAGCACCTGAGAATACAATGGTAAAATGACCTTCTGAAGACACAGTTACAGTATCACCTAAGTTTCAATATCTTACAGGACTGGAACAAGGTTCTCCAGTAGGCTGTATATTCTCTGAGGCAGCCTCTAACATATAGTGCTGTTTCCCCCATGACTAGGATTTATGGATATTGAAATAAAGGTGGGTGCATGGCAGCCTCACCACACACTTTTAACTCTAGTAACACACTAGCAACATTTTTGCTTTCTGTTCCTGTGGCTTTAAGTTTCGTTGGCCTAGAGATCTTTTTCCATAGGGAGAAATGCTTCCTTAAGGAGACAAAACAATTATTTCATTGAACTGAAAGTTAAGATTGCTGCCCAGTCACTTTGGACCCCTCATATGTCTGAATCAGTGGATTAAGAAGGGAGTTACTGCACTGGCTGTGGTAATTAATACTGACTACCAAGGAGAAATTTCACAATAAAGGCAAGAAACTCAACAATAAAGATAAGGAAGACTGTGCTTAGAATAGAGGAGATCCCATAGGATATCTTTTAGTAATACCATTCTCATGATTAAGATTAGGGAAAATTGACTATTAATTAACTAACCCTTGAGAAATAAAATGAATAATCCCAACGGGTAAAGAACCATGACCAGCAGAGGTATTTGATGAAGGCAAAGGAAATGCAGAATGCGTAATGGGAAAAGGTAGTAATAAATAATAGCTACGATCACACGATCAGTTACATATATGAAATCTGCAATTGTCATGAGTATTTATGCTTATTTTATTATGGTTATGTCTGTGTGTGTGAGCATGTTCTATGTTCATGGATGTGTGTGTATAGTAAATATCTTTGTTTTATTCCATCTCTTATTTTCTTGTATTATGCAGCATAAGATGTATGGAAATTATTTAAGTTTTGTTAACTTTACATCATAGTATTTAAATTAAGGGATATCTCATTTTCATGTGTATGAAGGACAATTTTATCATGTCTGCCAGGATAATGACCTTATGATTATATTTACGTGGAGATGAAGTATGGTTTATGGAACTGTGTGTGGGTACCAGGTGGACAAGTGGTGAACTTATTATGGTTAATTTTATGTATCAATAGACTCGGTCAAAGAGTGTCCAAGTACTTAGTTATGCATTATTTTGAATGTCTGAGTGTTTCTGAATGAGGTTAATATATAAATATGTTGAGTGAAACAATTTGTCCTCCTTCTTATTCAATTTGTTAAATAACTTAATAAAACAAAAAGGCTAAACTTTACTCTCTCTGCTAGACTGTTTTCAATCTAGACATCTTCTGCCTTTGGACTCAGACTTAGACTATAACTTGGACCATTAGCTTTCCTGATCCTCAGACATTCAGACTCAGACTGGAACTTCTCCTCTGGGTCTCCTGGGTTTCCAGTTTATTGACTATATATCTTGGAGCCTCTCAGTCTTTATAACCATATGAGTTAATTTCAAAAATATATAAACATACACATATATATCTATATATGTACTTTATTGAAATGTAGATTATATATATAACTATGTGTTATATAAATACAACATATAGATGTATATAGTTTATACAACATATATGTGTGTATATATGTATGTTGTTTATACAACACACACACACACACTAGTCTGGGAGTACCCAGACTAATGTAATACCTGTCCCAAGGGTTGTAATGTGACTTAAAATAATAAAACTATACTGAGTACTTATAAATAAATGTTTCTGGGATGATCAAGATAGTCTCTAAAGAGCAAGGTAGAATGAATCTCATGAAATTTTGAAGTTATGATTGCAATAGTTCTCTTTGTTTACAACAAGATTTCAATTTTTATTTTTCTTTAAATATAATCAAATTAAAATTCAAGAAAAAATGGCTTCTCCCCTAAATTTCTCATTTAAGATAAGATATAATAGAAGATGATAGTCTATTGAGTCATAATAGTTTTAGAAAAAAAATTTAAGTTCTTTATCAAGTTAGACATTGTACATAATGCCTTCTCTAAATGTGGAAGTTAGATTTAATGAATTTTCATAGCACTTGTATTCACTGGAAACTAAATGGTATCTTCTAAAAAGCATATTAGAAATTAGAAGTATATAAAAATTGGCTACTTTGTGACATATATAGACACGCACAAGCATATACTCATTTTTATTATTAAAATGCAAATTGTATTTTAGAGCCAAATTAAAACTCTTTGTAAAACTCTTGAGTTGTATAGATTCACCTAGCCATAAAATATTAAAGTTTAAAAGGGTCTTAGAGTTCATCCAGTTCAATTTCCTTGTGTGGTGAAGGTATTTGTTTAAAGTTCCAATTACCAGAGCTTGAAAATTGCAGAAATATGATTGAAAAGTAAATACAGCTTTTTATAGCCACAAAAGATTGTGCCGAGATATACATAAATATAATAAAAAGTAGGTTATTTGTTAAGTTGAAAAGTAAAATTTTTAATGAGTTGGTCGCTTGTATCATTGTATAAACCTTTATTGAGTTTTATTGTCTACCTTTCATTTTTCAAATCAGTTTATTACAGTTTATTATATTGCATATAATAAAATTAACTAATTTTAGTATAAAATGTAAAACATTTTGATAAATTAACACATTTTCATAGATAATACCAAATAACATTATAAAGAACATTATCAGTACTCCTGAAATTACCTGTCAGCCTCTTTATTTATTTATTGAGATGGAGTCTTGCTTTGTCACCCAGGTTGGAGTGCAGTGGTGTGATCTTGGCTCACTGCAACCTCCACCTTGTGGTTTCAAGTGATTCTCTTGCCTCAGCGTCCTGAGTAGCTGGGACTACAGCACGCCTAACCACACCTGGTCAATTTTTGTATTTTTAGTAGAGACGGGGTTTCACCATGTTGGTCAGGCTGTTCTGAAATTCATGACCTTGTGATCCACCTGCCTCAGCCTCCCAAAGTGCTGGGATTACAGGTATTAGCCACCGCACCCGGCCCACCTGTCAGCCTCTTTACAGCAATATCTCCTGCCCCCAGCCAGTCTTCTGGAAGCCAATGATCTGTTTTCTATCATAAATATAACTGTCTTATTATACTTATTATAATTTGGGGAGCCATTTGTATTCTTGCATGAACCTCACTGTTCAAAGATCAACTCTATGCAGTTAATCAGAAATTGGCAAATTGTCTTCAAAATGTTTGTAACTTTTGAGTTCCTAGAAGTATATGAGAGATCCACTTGCTTCTCGTGACAGTCATTCTACATGTGCAAAATATGCAGGGTTGTTCCATAAGTATTCATGTGCCATGGTGGTTTGTCACACCTATTGACCTGTCCTTTAAGTTCCCTCCCCTCAGCTCTCACTCCTCAACAGACTCTGATGTGTGTTGTTCATTTCTCTTTGTTCCATGTGTTCTTGTCATTCAACTCCCACTTATGAATGAGAACGTGTGATATTTGGTTTTCTGTTCTTGTTTGTTTGCTAAGGATGATGGTTTTCAGCTTCAACCATGCCCCTGCAAAAGACATGGTCTTACTTTTTTTATGGCTGCATAGTAACCCCTGGTGCACTTCTACCCCATTGTGTTTATCTAGTCTATCATTGATGGATTTTTGGGTTGGTTCCATGTCTTTGCTATTGTAAATAGTGCTGCAATAAACATGTGTGCATGTGTCTTTACAGTAGAATTATTCATATTCCTTTGGGTATATACACAGTAATAGAGATTGCTGGGTTAAATGGTATTTCTGGTTCTAGCTCCTTGAGAAGTTCCCATACTTTCTTCCACAATGGTTGAACTAATTTATATTCTTACGAACAGTGTAAAAGTGTTCCTGTTTCTCCACAGCCTTGCCAACATCTATTGTTTCCTGACTTTTAAGTAATCACCATTCTGACTGGCAGAATCTCACTGTGGTTTTAATTTGCATTTCTCTGATGATAAATGATGTTGAACTTTTTTTCATATATTTGTTGCCACGTAAATGTCTTCTTTTGAGAAGTATCTGTTCATAGGCTTTGCTTACTTTTTGATGGGATTGTTTGTGTTTTTCTGGTAAATTTGTTTAAGTTTCCTGTAAATTCTTGATATTAGACCTTTGTCAGGTGAGTAAATTGCAAAAATGTTCTATTCTGTAGGTTTTGCCTGTTCACTCTGATGATGGTTTCTTTTGCTGTGCAGAAGCTCTGAAGTTTAGTTAGATCCCATTTGTCATTTTTGGTTTTTGTTGTAATTGGTTTTGGCATTTTTGTCATGAAGTCTTTGGCTGAACCTATGTCCTGAATGGGATTGCCTAGGTTTTCTTCTAGGGTTTTTATGGTTTTAGGTCTTAAATTTAAGTCTTTAATTCATCTTGAGTTAATTTTTGTTTAAGGTATAAGGAAGGGGTCCAATTTTAGTTTTCTGCATAAGGCTAGCTAGTTTTCCCAGCACCATTTACTGAATAGGAGATCTTTCCCCATTTCTTGTTTTTGGTAGATTTGTCAAAGATCAGGTGTTGTAGATGTATGGTGTTATTTCTGAGGTCTTTATTCTTCTCCATTGGTCTGTATCTCTGTTTTGGTACCAGTACCATGCTGTTTTGGTTCCTATAGCCTTGTAGTATAGTTTGCTATCAGGTAGCATGATGACTCCAGCTTTGTTCTTTTGACTTGGGATTGTCTTAGCTAAAAGGGGTCGTCTTTGATTCCATATAAAGTTTAAAATAGCTTTTCTAATCCTGTGAAAAATACCAATGGTATTTTCATGGGAATAACAATCTATACATTACTTTGGGACGTATGGCCATTTTCTGTATATTGATTCTTTCTATCTATGAGGTTGAAATGAACTTTAACTTTTTTGTGTCCTCTCTTATTTCCTTGAGCAGTGGTTGGTAGTTCTCCTTGAAGAGTTCCGTCATGTCCCCTGCTAGCTGTGTTCTTAGGTATTTTGTTCTCTTTGCAGCAATTCTGAATGGGAGTTCATTCATTATTTGCTTCTCTGATCATCTGTTGTTGGTATAAAGGAATGCTTGTGATTTTTACACATTTATTTTATATTCTGAGACTTTGATGAAGTTGCTTCTTCTCTGATCTCAGTTATCAGCTTAAGGAGATTTGGGGCTGAGATGATGGGGTTTTCTAAACATACAATCGTGTCATCTGCAAACAGAGACAATTTTACTTTTTTTCTTCCCATTTGAATACACTTTATTTCTTTCTTCTGCTTAATTGCCCTGGCTGGAACTCCTAATACTATATCAATTAAGAGTGATGAGAGAGGACATACTAGTCTTGTACCAGTTTTCAAAGGGAATGCTTCTGGCTTTTGCTTATTCAGTATGATATTGACTGTGGGTTTGTCGTAAATAGCTGTTATAATTTTGAGACATATTCCATCAATACCTGGTTTATTGAGAGTTTTTAACTTAAAGGGATATTGAATTTTATCAAATGCCATTTCTGGATCTATTGAGTTAACTATGTGGTTTTGTCTTTTGTTTTGTTTCTGTGATGGATTACATTTAATGGTCTGCATGTGTTGAACCAGCCTTGCATCCAGTGATATAATTGACTTGATCTTGTCAGATAAGTTTTTTGGTATATTTCTGGATTCAATTTGCCAGTATTTTATTGAGGACATTTTTAAATCTATGTTCATCAGGGATATTGGCCTGAAGTTTTCCTTTTTTGTTGTGTCTCTTCCTGGTTTTGGCATCAAGATGATGCTGGCTTCATAAAAGGAGTTAGGCAAGAGTCCCTGCTTTTCAACTCTTTGGAATAGTTTCAGAAGAAATAGTCCTAGCTCCTCTTTGTATTTCTGGAAAAATATGGCTGTGAGTCCATCCAGTCCTGGGCTTTATTGTTTGTTTGTTTCTTTGGTAGGCTATTAATTACTGCCTTAATTTCAGAACTTGTTATTGATGTTTTCAGGTATTTTACTTTTATTTACTTATTTATTTTGGGAGGGTATATATGTCCAGGAATTTATCCATTTCTTCTATACTTTCTTGTTTACTTTTGTAGAAATGTTTATAGTATTTTCTGGTGGCAGTTTGTATTTCTATGTGGTCAGTGGTAATATCCCATTTATCATTTTTATTGTGTTTATTTGATTCTTCTCTCTTTTATTCTTTATTAGTCTAGCTAGCAGTCTATATATTTTGTTGATATTTTTCAGAAACCCAGCTCTTGGATCTATTAACTTCTTGGAGGGTTTTTTGTGTCTCTTATCTTCTTCACTTCTTCTCTGATCTTAGTTATTTCTTGTCTTCTGCTAGCTTTCAGATTAATTTCTTCTTGCTTCTCTAGCTCTTTTCATTGTGATGTTAGGGTGTTGATTTGAGATCTTTTAAACTTTCCAATGTGGGCATTCAGTGCTATAAATTTCCATCTTAATGCTGCTTTAGCTATGTCCCAGGGATTCTGGTACATTGTCCCTTTGTTCTCATTAGTTTCTTAGGTTTTCTTGATTTCTGCCTTAATTTCATTATTTACCCATGAGTCATTCAGGGGCAAGTTGTTCAATTTCCATGTAATTGTGTGGTTTTGAGTGAGTTTCCTAATCCTGATTTCTAATTTGATTGCACTGTGGAGTCTAAGAGACTATTTGTTATAATTTCAGTTCTTTTGCGTTTGCTAAGGGGTGTCTTACTTCCAAATATGTGGTCGATTTTAGAATAAGTGCCATGTAGTGCTGAGAAGAATATTCTGTTGATTTGTGGCAGAGAGTTCTGTAGACATCTACCAGGTCCACTTGATCCAGAGCTGAGTTCAAATCATGAATATTATTGTTAATTTTCTGTCTCATTGATCTGTCTAATACCAAGAGTGGGGTGTTAAAGTCTCCCACTATTATTATGTTGGAGTCTAAGTCTCTTTGAAGGTCTCTAAGAACTTTTTCATGAACCTGAGTACTCTGTATTTGGTGCATATATATTTAGAATAGTTAGTTCTTGTTGTTGAATTGTTCTCTTTACCATTATGTAATGCCATTCCTTGTCTTTTTGTTGTTGTTGTTGTTTTTGGTTTAAAGTCTGTTATATCAGAGACTAGGATTGCAACCTCTGCTTCTTTTTTTTTTTT
>NW_016107608.1:197881-223360 GCF_001604975.1 Cebus imitator
TTTTTAATTTCCATTTGCTTGGTAAATTTTTCTTCATCTTTTCCCTTTATTTTGAGCCTATATATGTCTTTGCACGTGAGATGGGTCTCTTGAATACAGCCCACCAATGGGTCTTGACTCTTTATCCAATTTGCCACTCTGTGTCTTTTAACTGGGGCATTTAGCCCATATACATTTAAGGTTAGTATTGTTATGTGTGAATTTGATCCTGTTGTCATGCTGCTATTTCTTTATTTTGTACACTAGTCAGTGTAGTTTCTTCATACTGTCATCGGTCTTTATATTTTGGTGTGTTTTTGCAATGACTGTTACCAGCTTTTCCTTTCCATATTTAGTGCTTCTTTCAGGAGTTCTTGCAGGGCAGTCCTGGTGGTAACAAAATCCTCAGCATTCGCTTCTCTGGAAAGGATTTTATTTCTCTTTTGCTTTTGAAGCTCAGTTTGGCTGGATATGAAATTCTAGGTTGAATTTTTTTTTCTTTAAGAATGTTGAATATTGGACCCCAATCTCTTCTTGCTTCTAGAGTTTCTGTTGAGAGGTCTGCTGTTAGTCTGATGAGCTTCCCTTTGTAGGTAACCTGGTCTTTCTCTCTGGCTGCCCTTAACAATTTTCCCTTCATTTCAACCTCAGAGAATGTTATTATTATGTGTCTTGGGGTTGATCTTCTTGTGGAGTATCTTAATGATGTTCTTTCTATTTCCTGAACTTGCATATTGGCCGGTCTTTGTAGGTGGGGGTTCTTCTGGACAATATCCTCAATTGTGTTTTCCAGCATGTTTCCATCTCCCCATCTCCTTCTGTTACTCCAATCAGTTGTAGATTGTCTTTTTAATGAAGTCCCATATTCGTTTGGAAGCTTTGTTCATTCCTTTTCATTCTTTTTTCTTTAGGCTTGACTCCATGCCTTATTTCAGCAAAGTGGCCTTCAAACTTTGATATTCTTTCTTCAATTTGGTTGATTCAGCTGTTGATACTTGTGTATGCATCATGAAGTTCTTGTGCAGTGTTTTCAGCTCTATCAGGTTATTTATGTTCCTCTCTAAACTGGTTATTCTAGTTAGCAATTCCTTTAACCTTTTATCAAGGTTCTTAGTTTCTTTGCATTGGGTTAGATCACATTCCTTTAGCTCAGCGTAGCTTTTTATTCCTCATCTTCTGAGCCTACTTCTGTCAGTTTGTCCATCTGAGAGTCCATCCAGTTCTGTGTCCTCAATGAAGAAATGTGATAATTTGGAGAAGAGGCACTCTGGCCTTTTGGATTGTCAGCACTTTTTCATTGATTCTTTCTCATCCTCGTGATTTGTCTAGTTTTGGTCTTTGAGGATGCTGACCCTTGGATGGGGTTTTTATGGGGACTTTTTGTAGTTGATGTTATTGTTGTTGCTTTCTGCTTGTTTGTTTTCCTTTCAATGGTCAGGTTCCTCTTCTGTATGACTGCTGCTGTTTGCTGGGGGTTCACTTCAGGCCCTATTCATCTGATTCACTCCCATGCCTGGAGATGTCATTCAAGGAGGCTGGAGAAGAGCAAAGATAAATGCCTGCTCCTTTTTCTGGGACCTCTGACCTTGAGGACCGCCAACCTGATGCCAGTACGATCACTCCTGTATAGGGCGTCTGATAACCCCTGATAATGCTGTTGGAGGATCTTGCTCAGTTGGGTGGCACGGAGAAGAGAACCCATTTAATGAAGCACTTTGTCTCTTGCTGGAGGGGGTGTGTTTTGCTTGGGGTAAACCCACTCATCTGGGCTGGCCAGATTTCTCAGAACTACTGAGAGGAAAGGCTAAGTCTGTTGGTCCTTAGAGACTACAGCCACCCCTCCAATTAGGGGCTCAGGCCCAAGGGGCATCTGGATTTGGTCCCTGAGCCTCTGGCTGGAGTTATTAAAGTTTCTGTGGGGAAGCCCCACCCAATGAGGAAATATGGGTCAGAGTCAGGCCTGAAGAGGCATTCTGGCCACATGCTGCCACAGCCAATGTGTTGGACTGTGAGGGACCAAGCCATCCAGCCTCCCTGTCTCCAGCAGGAAAAAAGCACAGCCTATGGCTATAGAAATGAATGATGCCTGCCCCCAGCTCAGGGAGCTTAGCATGTTAGGCAGTTGTGAGTCCCAGTGCTGGCTGCTGCCCCTACCCCTAAAAGCTCAAACAGCTTAAGGAAAAGACAGCTGCAGCCTCGGTACTGGTAGCCTTTCCCCTGGGAGGTTGGTAGGGTTTAAGCAGATTCCAGCTGATAGGCTGTTAAGAGTCTGTGCGTTCCAGGGTTGGTATGCTAGGATCCGGTGATGTGTGCTTGCAAGTGAGACATTCTGATCCATGGGTTGCACACTTTCGTGGAAAAAGCATGGTTTGTCTCCTGGGCAGCATGCTCACTCACCACCACCCTTGGCTGGGGGCAGGGGGTTCCCCCCACCATGTGGCTCTCAGCTGTGGATGTACCACACTGTTCTTCATTCACGTCATGGGTCACGTTAGCCTCCTAGTCAGTTCTGATGAGAGAATCTGGATATCTTGGTTGCTGGTAAAAGATTCACATGCTTCACGTGCTTATTAGGCTTTTTTTCCTATGGGAGCCTCTGAATGCAGCTGTTTCTTCATTGTGGTTTTAATTTTCTTGTCACTGTAACTAATAATGCTGAACATGTTTTAATTAGACATTCATGTATATTCTGTAGCAAAATATGTGTTGAAATGTTTTGTCGATTTTACGGTAATTTTATAGAGTTTTGATACAACTCTGTTTTGCTGCCTTCTTGTTGAGAGTAAGTGTTCATTTTTATTCTGAATACAGAAGTTTATTAGGCATATGCTTTTCAAATATTTTGTCCCTAGTGTATTGTTTGCCATTTTTTTAGCTGTACACATTGCAACACAAAATATTTTTATTTAAATGAAGACCATTTTTTGTTCTGCTTTTGTCTCATTTAATGTCATTTCTTACCCAATTGCACTGAGAAATTCACCATATATGTGTAGGCATATATCTGAAGTTCCTGTTTTATTATTTTGTGTGTCCAGTCTATATTATCACCAGTTACACTATTTTAATTACTGTGACTTTACAGTAAGATTTAAAACAAGTAAATGTAAATTATCCACCATTTGATCTCCTTTTTCAAAATTATTTGGTTATTTTATATTTCCAAATAAATTTTGTCTATCAATTTCTACAGCAATATTTTCGAGGTGGGATTGAATCTACAGTTGAATTTGAGAAAAACTGACATCCTAACAATATTATCATCTTGTCCATAAAGATGGTATATCAAGTGCATGTATCTTGTTCAATTTCTCTCAGTAAAAATACTGTCTCAGTGAACAATTCTTACACAGTTTTTGTTGTTTTCTAATAATTTTATATTTTTAAGCCATTTGTTTTATTCCTTTTTTCTGGTGTATATGAAAAGATTCTTATTACATTTCACTGATCTTGTTAAATAAACAGCTCTTAGTTTCATTGATTTTCTATATTGACTGTCCATTTACCATTTCACTGATGTGATTCTTTTATCTTTATTTTTTAATGATTAGTTTGCTTATTTTGTTTCTATGTTTCTAAGTTAGCCCATTGCTTTTAGAAATTTACTATTATTATTATTATTTTATTCATACAAGGATTTAACAACATAAATGGCCCTCTAAGTACTGGTTTAGCTACTCTCACAAATTTTAAATGTGTTTTTATTTGTATCAAAATTTAATTGTTCTTTGTGATTTCTTTATAGAAGAATGTTTTATCTCAAAATGGTTGAGGACTTTCCAAATATGCCTAGTTTAATTCCTTGTTAGTAAAATAACATACTTTTTGTGACTTGATTCCCCTTTAATATTCTGAGGCTTATCTTTTGGCCTTCATGTGATAATTTTTCATAAGTACTTCATGAGCACTCAAAAGGAATGTATACATTTGTTGACGTCTCTAGAGTTTTATTCAATTGTACGCTATGTTTTTAGCTGTAAGTGCATATATATTTAGAATTGTTTTATCCACTTTACAAAGCCACTGAAAATTAATTAATAGAGTAGAAAAACAGAGAAATAAAGATTAACAAAATGAGGTTTTTAAGGAATACTACCAAAAGTTTAACACACATGTAATTGGGTTCCTATAATGAACACTGAAATGTAGAGGCATAAAAATGAAAACAGTGAAAAAATTTATGGCCCAAATCTTTCACCTTTGGTGAAATATATAAATTTATACACTCAAGAAGTTCAGCAAAATAAGGAAGGGTAAATATAAAGGAAATCTTACCTTGTAATAAAATTATCAAATTGCTGGACAACAAGGATGAATAAAATATTTTGCAATCAGCCACAGTAAATTAACACATTGGGAAATGGCAATGATTATTTGAATGACTACAAATTTCTAATAAAAAAAAAATGAAGACCAGAAAAGGGTGAAGCAGCATCTTTAAAGAATTGCAAGAAAAATTAAATAAGAATCTCCTGCTGTCTATAGTTAGCAAAAATATTCTTAAAGAAGAAAAACAAAATAAGAAGATATTTTACATAAAAGAAAATATGTGGCCAGCAGACTAATACAACGAGAAATGTTACAAAGGCTTTCCTCAGGTTAAATGGAGATAATACCAAAGGTACACTTGGGTGTTCAATAATGAATGAAGAACACTGATATAGCAAATATTTGGGAAAAATCTAACAGAATCATTTTTTATTTTAAGTTCTTTACAACAGGTATATGGTTGTGTAAAGCAAACATTAAAATACTGTCTCAAGAAGTTTTCAATGTATATGAATAAATTCATATAATAAATACAACAAAAATAAAAAGTGTGTACATATAAAGACTTATTTGATTGTAAGATTTCTATATTTTACAAATACCTAGATTGTGAATGTTTAAATATGTAACTACAGCAACACACAGATGTTGTAAAAGGATATAAAGGAAAATTTATATTTTAAAACATAAAAATGTATATAAATAAAAAGCCATATATATATGATTACCATTTGGAAAGAAAACACACTGCTAATAGGGCATTTATTGGTCAAAGAGAAAGTCATAAGATAAATCAGAAAAAACTCAATATTCTTCATATCTCTTGTCTTCTTAAATATAGCTATTATTCTTAAACTGTTAATATGTCTATTCTTAAATATTTGTCATTTCTCTTAAAATGAGAAAAATCTCAGTATTGTTAATATGTCTATTCTTAACAAGTGAAAATTTTTGCAAAATATTAGAGAAAATGCTAAGGTAATTTTCAATTTCATATGAAAATTGAATGACCTAGAACAACAAAACAAATGTGAATTTCTTTAAAAACTTAGAGAATTTATAACCACCTTATTTCAACATTATAAACCTATAAACCATATTGTTATAAACACAAAGGCAGATATATTCATCAATGATATAGAATAAAGACTCTAGAAATAGTTCCAAATATATAGTCAAGTGATTTTTGACAAATTAATAGGAAAAGAATGATCTCTTCAAATAAAGGAATGAAGGAAATGGATACAAATGTTTCGAAATACACACGTACACACACACAACAAAAAAATGGACATATCTCACAACATATACAAAA
Source organism: Cebus imitator (assembly GCF_001604975.1). NCBI lineage: Eukaryota > Metazoa > Chordata > Mammalia > Primates > Cebidae > Cebus > Cebus imitator. The sequence continues at coordinate 203,445 of NW_016107608.1, forward strand.
TTAACTCAAAATTAGTCATAAGCATAAATATAAGAGCTAACATTACAAAATTCTTTTCAGAGCAAGGTTGAGCAAACTATGATATATGGGCTAGTTGCCTATTTTTCTAAATATTTATTCTAATATAATCATTTCCATTGATTTGTGTGTTATCTATGATTGTTCTTAAGCTATCACAACGGATTTGAGTAGTTGAAACAAAAATCATGTGTCGTGTAGGCCTGGTGTATTTATTTTCTAGTCCTTTAATAAAATGTTTGACTATTTCTGTTCAAGAAGAAAGCATAAAAGAAAATCTGAATGATCTTAGGATAACAAAATATTTCTTAAATATACACAAAAATACAGTCTATATAATATAAACTAACCAAATATTTTTAATTTTTATATTCAAAGGACAGTTTTATTTCTTATATTTGCATAAAAATAAAACTCAAGCCATGTACTAGAATACATGCAACAATATGATTCAACTTCAACATAATTATACTGAGTTAAAAATGTCAGATAATCAATCAATTCCACACAAATCAATTTATACAAATTCTAGAAATAGAAAACTAATAAATTTGGAAAGAAAGGATATCAAGAGCTCAGTGAGTTCTTGGAGATGAGGGGTAGAAAAAAAGAAAGTACGATAAATAATTAGGGATGTAAAATGTCCTTATCTAGAGTGCGATACCCATGTGATTTTATGGGTATATTCATATTACAAAAAATAGTGTATATTAAATATGTGTATATTATTATATGGCAATTATATATCAGTGAAACTATTAAACAGTTTTTTTTTCCCCTCCGTGAGGGCTTCTATGTCACTATATGTAAAATTTAACTTGTCTTCTTGACTTTTCTATTTCTCTTTCTTAATTTTAGGTTTTTTTTACTTTAACTTTTCCTCACCATATTTTATACAACTTAGTTATGAGTGGTATATATTTCTATCTGTTTTGTTTACCATTTTATCTTCACTGACTAGAAAACAACTCACACAAAGTAAATTTATACTAAATATTTGTTGAATGAATAAATGATTGAATGAGTAAGAATGGCAATTTGGTAATATCAGCTAATAATATGTCTCATTGGGATCAAGGAGTAGTTAGAATTGGGTTACGAGAAGAAGTGAGAAGAAAAGGTAAGAGGTAGTGGACACAGAGAGAGATGTTTGAAATAAGCTAATTGAAAGGTTACATTTACTGGCAATGTTAATGTCTGAATTAGGATCATAGAGGTGAATTACTAGGAAGCATGTAGAACACTACACACTGGGGTCTGTTGGGGGAAAACAGGGGAGCGACAGCAGGGTGTGGGGAGTTGGGGAGAGATAGCATGGAGAGAAATGCCAGATATAGGTGAAGGGGAGGAAGGCAGCAAATCACACTGCCACGTGTGTACCTATGCAACAACCTTGCATGTTCTCCATATGTACCCCAAAACCTAAAATGCAATTAAAAAAAAAAAGAAAGAAAGGAATAGTTGAAAGGAAATCGATCAATAAATTAAGAGGCCAAGGCCAGAATTTTGAAAATATCATTTTTATTTAAATTTATGTCAAATTTAAGAGCAAAGAATGGTGGTTGCCTTACTAGATGTTAAGGAATTCTCTGAAGTTATAGTAATAAAAATATTTTGGTAATGTTTAATAACACATGTTGCATATGTCACAAAATTAAAACAGAAGACTCTGAGATATATGAATATATGAGGACTTGATGTTTGGGAAATTTAGAATGTCTAATGAATGGGGAATAGGTGAAATGTGTTTTGTACAATACTTGGAAAAATTACGGAATGTGAAAAAAATAAAAAGTTGACCTTAAACTTTCAGCTTCTGCTTAAGTTGCAGGAAGCTTAAAATGGTGTAGCTTCCACATTTGCAACAAAATAAGTCAGATAATGTACAGAACACAAAAGATTGTTAAAAAAAAAAAACTCATTAAAAACTAAGATTACTGTACAACTGAGAAACATGAAAAAACAGGTCACTGCAAAGGAGAAATGACATGAACATTGCCTGGGGCAGATGTCAAACACCACACATTATGGAGGTCCTTAAGAAGAATAAAGCTAAAATTTGTAATGGATTTCTAAAAGCTAGACTGGTCTGGTACTCCTGGAATTCACAGACACAGGAGAAATTTGTTCCCATTTATCATCTTTTTTTCATGAACCTCATCAGGCTTTATTTCACAGACTAGAAGTTGGATTGACGGCCTAAGACTCTCTCATGGAGTATTCCTGCGGAAGCAACTACATGATAAAAGGCATGAAGACCCACTTGGACTCTTGTCTTCTATATTCCCTGTGAAACAGAATGTTTAAGCCATTTGGGAAAGGGCAACAAACTTCTCACCCATAGACCACAAATGAAGACCCAGTAGGATGTGGGAAGGCTCTGGTCCTAGAACACCAAAAGTCTCCTACGGCAAAAGGAAGAGGCAAATGCAAGAGGCTGAAGGTAAAACAATAGGAATAAGTCCTCCTCCTCCACTTGGTACCAACTTCAGGCTACCACAGAGTCACATAACAAGTAACAGCAATCTATTCTTGGGGAAGTTAGAAAGGAGAAAAATGTTCTCTAAGGAAGAATTGCAAAGAAAAGAATCTAAAGCTGAGGTCGTATCAAACATTAAGAACAACTCACTTGGGAGTTAACCCCTATACGCATTGCAAGAGAACTCTGGAAGTATTTAAAGTCTGTAGTGCTCTGAGGGTTGTAACAGCAAAAACAAAATCTAAATACTGCTCAAATCCGAACTCAGTCAACTCAGCCCTCAGACTGGCAATAATAAAAAGGCAGATAGGGCCAACAAGTGGGATATGACAGCACAGAAATTTGTATGCATTTTCATAAACATATAGACTTTTGCAACAATGTAAACTTACAGCCTACTTCTCAGAAAAATTCTCCCTAAAGTCCATTTAAAAAAAAAAAATGTTCATTGATTGAGGTAACCAACAGTTGGGGAAAACTGTTTTCCAGCAGTAAGGAAATTGATAAGTAGATATATTTACCCCATGAAATACTATTCACTTCTTAAAAGCAATATATAAGAAGCCTACAACGTTGAAGTTTAAATCTTAAAAGTATATTGATGTGAGATAAAGAAAAAATATATCTGTAGCACAATATCATTTTAGAATAAAATTCATGCATATAAAACAAAGTAAAAATAAATCTTACATATTAATATTTAATAAGGACATATATCAGTAAAAGTATATGGATTATTAAGGAGAAATTTGGAAACGGGGTTTGAGGACTTAAGTAAATAAACAAATACAGAAATAAAATAGGAGTGGCCCTTCATGATACAAAAGAATAATTAAAGCAAATGTTTGCTCTTGATTTAAATAAACAAGTAAACATAATAAAATATGTAGTAGCCACTAAATGTATGGTTCTTACTAGTTTAATTCTAGAAAAATATTTAGATGCACCTAGGACATCTTTTAATTTAATTAATTATACTTAAATTCTAGGGTACAAGTGCAGATCTTGCAGGATTTTTACACAGGTATACACATGCCATGGTGGTTTGCTGCCTCCATCCCCCCATCACCTACATTAGGTATTTCTCCCAATGTTATCCCTCCCCAATCTCCCCCACCCCGGCTATGTCTCCCCTAGTTTTCCACCCCACAACAGACCCCAGTATGTGATGTTTTCCTCCTTTTGTCCTTGTGTTCTTATTGTTCAACATGAGTGAGAACATGTGATGTTTGGTTTTCTGTTCTTGTGTCAGTTTGCTGAGCATGATGTTTTCCAGATTCATCCATGTCCCTGCAAAAGACATGAACTCATCATTTTTTATGGCTGCATAGTATTGCATGGTATATATGTGCCACATTTTCTTTATCCAGTCTATCATTGATGGGCATTTGGGTTGGTTCCAGGTCTTTGCTATTGTAAACAGTACCACAGTGAACATATGTGTGCATGTGTCTTTATAATAGAATGATTTATAATTATTTGGGCATATAGCCAGTAATGAGATTGCTGGGTCAGATGGTATTTCTAGTTCTAGAACGCTGAGGAATCACTGCACTGTCTTCCACATTGGTTGCATTAGTTTACATTCCCACCAACAGTATAAAAGTGTTCCTATTTCTTGAAATCCTCTCCAGCATCTGTTGTCTCCAGATATTTTAATGATCACCATTCTAACTGGTGTGAGATGGTATCTCAATGTGGTTTTGATTTGCATTTCTCTAATGACCAGTGATGATTAGCATTTTTTAATATGTTTTTTGGCCACATAAATGTCTTCTTTTCAAAAGTGTCTGTTCGTATCCTTTGCCCACTTGTTGGTGTGTGTGTGTGTGTGTGTGTGTGTGTGTGTGTTTCTTGTAAATTTGTTTTAGTTCTTTGTAGATTCTGGATATTAGCCCTTTGTCAGATGGGTAGATTGCAAAAATTACTTTCCATTCTATTGGTTGCCAGTTCACTCTAATGATTGTTTCTTTTGCTGTGCAGAAGCTCTGGAGTTTAACTAGATCCCATTTGTCTATTTTGGCTTTTGTTGCCATTGCTTTTGGTGTTTTAGTCATGAAGTCCTTGCCTATGTCTATGTTCTGAATGGTATGGCCTAGATTTTCTTCTAGGGTTTTTATGGTCTTAGGTTTTATGTTTAAATGTTTAATACATCTGGAGTTAATTTTTGTATAAGGTGTAAGAAAGTGGTCCAGTTTCAGCTTTCTGCACATGGCTAGCCAGTTTTCCCAACACCATTTATTAAACAGGGAATCTTTCCCCATTATTTGTTTTTGTCAGGTTTGTCAAAGAACAGATGGTTGTAGGTGTGTGACGTTACTTCTGAGGACTCTGTTCTGTTGTATTGGCTTATATCTCTGTTTTGGTATCAGTGCCATGCTGTTTTGATTATTGTAGCCTTGTAGTGTAGTTTGAAGTCAGGAAGTGTGATGCCTCCAGCTTTGTTATTTTGCTTAGGATTGTTTGGCTATGTGGGCTCTTTTTTGTTTCTGTATGACATTTAAGGTAGTTTTTTCCAGTTCTGTAAAGAAAGACAATGGTAACTTGATGGGGATAGCATTGAATCTATACATTACTTTAGGCAGTATGGCCATTTTCACAATATTGATTCTTCCTAACCATGAGCATGCAATGATTTTCCATCTGTTTGTGTCCTCTCTTATTTCTTGACTAGTGGTTTGTAATTCTCCTTGAAGAGGTCCTTCACATCTTTTGTTAGCTATATTTCTAGGTATTTTATTATCTTTGTAGCAATTGTTAATGGAATTTTGCTCATGATTTGGCTCTCTGTCTGTCTGTCGTTTGTATATAGGAATGCTTGTTGTTTCTGCACATTGATTTTGTATTCCAAGACTTTGCTGAAGTTGCTTATCAGCTTAAGGAGCTTTTGGGCTGAGACAATGGGGTCTTCTTCATATACAGTTATATCGTCTGCAAATAGAGATAATTTGACTTCCTCTTTTCCTAATTGAATACTTTTTATTTCTTTTTCTTGCCCGATTGCTCTGGCTAGAACTTCTAATACTATGTTGAATAGGAGTGGTAAGATAGGGCACCCTTGTCTAGTGCTGGTTTTCCAAGGGGATACTTCCAGTTTTTGCCCATTCAGTATGATATTGGCTGTGGGTTTGTCGTAAATAGCTTTTATTACTTTGAGATACGTTCCGCCAATACCTAGTTTATTGAGAATTTTTAGCATAAAGAGCTATTGAATTTTGTCAAAGGCTTCTCTGCATCTATTGAGATAATCATATGGTTTTTGTCTTTGGCTCTCTTTATGTGATGGATTACATTTATAGATTTGCCTATGTTGAACCAGACTTGCATCCACAGGATGAAGCCTAATTCATTGTGATGGATAAGCTTTTTGATGTGCTATTGCATTTGGTTTGCCAGTATTTTGTTGAAGATTTTTGCATCATTGTTCATCACGGATATTGCCCTGAAATTTTCATTTTCTGTTGTGTCTCTGCCAGGTTTTGGTAGCAAGATGATGTTGGTCTCATTAAATGAGTGAAGGAGGATGCCTTTTTTTTTTGTAATTGTTTTGAATAGTTTCAGAATGGTTTGTACCAGCCTCTCTTTGCACATCTGGTTAAATTTGACTTTGAACCCATCTAGACCTGGACTTTTTTTGATTGGTAGGCTATTAATTGCTGCCTCAACTTCAGACATTATTATTGATTTATTCAGGCATTCATCTTCTTCCTGGTTTAGTCTTGGAAGAGTATTAGTGTCCAGGAATTTATCAATTTCTTCCAGATTTACTGGTTTATGTGCATAGAGGTGTTTGTAGTAATCTCTGATGGTAGTTTGTATTTCTGTGGAACCTGTGGTGAAATCCTCTTTATAATTTTTTATTGCATCTATTCAATTCTTTTCTTTTTTTCTTTTTTATTAGTCTGACTAGTGGTCTGTCTATTTTGTTGATCTTTTCAAAAAACCATCTCTTGAATTTACTGATTTTTTGAAGGGTGTTTTGTGTCTCTATCTCCTTCAGTTCTGCTCTGATCTTAGTTATTTCTTGTCTTCTGTTTGCTTTTGAATTTGTTTTATCTTGCTTTTCTAGTTTTTTTAATCATGCCAATAGGGTGTCAGTTTTAGATCTTCCCTTGCTTCTCATGTGGGCATTTAGTGCTATAAATTTCCCTCTACACACTGATTTAAATGTGTCTCAGTGGTTCTGGTATGTTGTGTCTTTGTTCTCATTGGTTTTGAAGAACATCTTTATTTCTTCCTTCATTTCATTATTTATCCAGAAGTCATTCAGGAGCCAGCTGTTCAGTTTCTGTGAAGTTGTGTGGTTCTGAGTTAGTTTCTTAACCCTGAGTTCTAATTTGATTGTACTGTGATCTGAGAGACTGTTTGCTATAATATCTGTTTTTTTGCATTTGTTGAGCAATGATTTACTTCCAATTATGTGGTCAGCTTTAGAGTAAGTGTGATGTGGTGCTGAGAAGAATGTATATTCTGTGGATTTGGGGTGGAGATTTCTGTAGATGTCTATTAGGTATGCTTGGTCCAGTTCTGCATTCAAGTCCTGGATATCCTTTTTAATTTTCTGTCTTGTTGATCTCTCTAATATTGACAGTGAAGTGTTAAAGTCTCCCAATATTATTGTGTGGAAGTCAGGGTCTTTTTGTAGGTCATTTAGAACTTGCTTTATGTATCTGGGTACTCCTGTATTGGGTACATATATATTTAGGATAATTGGCTTCTCTTGTTGCATTGATCCTTTTACCATTATGTAATGCCCTTGTCTTTTTGATCTTTGTTGATTGAAAGTCTGTTTTATCAGAGACTAGGATTGCAAACCCTGCCTATTTTATTCTCCATTTGCTTGGTAAATGGTCCTCTATCCATTTATTTTGAGTCTATATGTCTTTGCATGTGAAATGGATCTCCTGAATACAGCACACCAATGGGTCTTGCCTGTTTATCCGATTTGCCAGTCTGTGCCTTTTGATTGGGGCATTTGCCCCTTTTATATTTAAGGTTAATATTGTTACGTGTGAATTTGATCCTGCCATTATATACAGCTAGTGCTCGACTTACAACCACAATTGGTTCCGACAGACGGGTCGTAACACGAATTGGTCATAAGTTGAGTAGGCTATATGCACGCGGAGATGGTAGTGCTGCCAGAAGCTGGTCCGCACTGTTGTAGGCCCAGCTGGGCAATGTTTGTGCTGCCAGACACGGAGCAGTCGTGGCTAGTGATTGTGGTTGTAAAGTCGAATGGTCGTAAGTTGCATGGGTCATAAGTTGATCAATACCTGTACTAGCTGGTTGTTTTGCTCATTTGTTGACGCAGTTTCTTCATTGCGTTGTTGGTCTTTACCATTTGGTATGTTTTTGCAGTGTCTGGTACTGGTTTTTCCTTTCCGTATTTAGTACTTCCTTCAGGTGCTCTTGTAAGGCAGGCCTAGTGGTGATGAGATCACTCAGCAATTGCTTGTCCATAAAGGATTTTAGTTCCCCTTCACTTATGGAGGTTATTTTCGCTGGATATGAAATTATGGGTTGAAAGTTCTTTTCTTTAAGGATGTTGAATATTGGCCCCCACTCTCTTTTGGCTTATAGAATTTCTGCTGAGAGATTCACTGTGAGTCTGTTGGGCTTCCCTTTGTGGGTAATCCAACATTACTCTCTGGCTGCCTTTAGCATTTTTTCCTTCATTTCAACCCTGATGAATCTAACAATTGTGTGCATTGAGGTTGCTCTTCTTGAAAAATATCTTTGTGGTGTTCTCTGAATTTCCTGGATTTGAATGTTGGCCTGTCTTGCTAGGTTGTGGATGTCTCTTGGATAATATCCTGAGGAGTGGTTTCCAGATTGAATTAATTCCCCCTTCACATTCAGATAAACTGATCAAGCATGATTTTTTTTGTCTTTTCACATAATCCCATATTTCTTGGAGGCTTTGTTCATTTCTTTTCACTCTTTTTTTCTCTGACATTACCTTCTTGCTTTATTTCATTGAGTTGTTCTTCAATCTCTGATGTCCTTTCTTTTGCTTGATAGATTTGGCTATTGAAATTTGTGTGTGCTTTCAGGAGTTCTCATGTTGCTTTTCAGCTCCATCAAATCCTTTATGTTCTTCTCTAAGCTGATTATTCTAGTTAGCATTTTGTCTAATATTTGTTCAAGGTTTTTAGTTTATTTGCATTGGGTTAGAACATGTTTCTTTAGCACAGAGAAGTTTGTTATTGCCTACCTTCTGAAGCCTGCTCTGTCTATTCATCAATCTTATTCTCCATCCAGTTTTGTTCCTTTCCTGCAGAGGAGTTGTGATCCCTTGAAGGAGGAACAGCATTCCTGTTTTTGGTGATTTCGTCCTTTTTGCACTGGTTTCTTTCCATCTTCTTGGATTTATCTGCCTTTGGTCTTTGAAGTTGGTGACTTTTGGATGGGGTCTCTGAGTGGATGTCCTTTCTGTTGACGTTTTAGTTTTAGTCCTGCTGCAGGACTCCTGGAGGTCCACTCCAGACACTCCTTGCCTGGGAATCATCCATGGGAGCCACAGAACAGCAAGGATTGCTGCCTGTTCTTTCCTCTGGTAGTTTCATCCCAGAAGGTTACACCCCCCACCCCAGATGTCAGCCAGAGCTCTCCTATATGAGGTGTCTTTTTGGATATAAGGCGGTGAGGAAGCTGCTTAAGGAGGCAGTTTGTCCCTTACCAGAGCTCAAATGCTGTGCTTGGATCTCCTTTGCTCCCTTTGGAGCTGCAGGGCAGGGACATTTAAGTCTGCTGCAGTGGAACTCACAATCGCCCCTTTTCCCAGGTGCTCTGTCCTGGGAAGGTGGCCTTTATTTATAAGTCCCTGAAGGGCCGCTGCCTTTTTTCAGAGTTGCCCTGTCTAGCAAGGAGAGAGTCTAGTCACAGTCTGCCTGCAGAGGTGCTGCTGATCAGCTGCAGGCTCTGTCCAGCTGCTGTGTAAAATTCCTCATGATTTTGTTTACACAAGTAAGGTTAGACCTGCCTTGGCAATGGAAGATTCCCTTCCCTTCACTGAGTTTGACCGTCTGGGGTGGAGCTCAAACTCCTGTGTTGGCTGTGAAAATCTTGAGCCAGAGGGTTTCAGTTTGCTGGTCTTTGTGGGGGTGGGACCTGCTGAGCCAGATCACTTGGCTCCCTGCATTCAGCTCCCCTTTTTTCAGGGGAATGAGCAGCTTTGCCTCAGAGGCATACCAGGCGCCAGCCAAAATGGCCACCCAAATTTGTGCTGGAAACCACTGTGGTTGTTGGCCTGGTGGGAATCTCCTGGTTTGTGGTCTGTAAAGACCATGGAAGAAGCACAGTGTCTGAACTGGAGTGCTGGTGTGGCTGGAAAAGTCCCGGATGGCCTCCATTGGGTGGAGGGAGGGTCCTCCGGCCCACTGCACTTCCCAGGTGAGGCAGCACCCCACCCTTCCTCTGTTTGCCCTCCTTGGGTTACACTCACTGTCCAACCAGTCCTTATTGAGATGAACCTGGTACCCCAGTTGGAAATGCGGAGATCACTCTCTTTTTGTGTTGCTCTTGCTGGGAACTGCATTCTGGAGCTGTTTCTATTTGGCCATCTTGGTGGTGCCAAGATCAGGACATGTTTTTATGGATTGAAAAGGAAACATCTATGATCTACTGTTTACAAAGCTTTTTCACCTTAATTGACGAAAAATCTGTTTTTATTTATTCACCTCTAAGGAAACTTATAGAGCTAGTATTTCTAGATTTGGATACAAATTCAACTTTTATAAGATTTACATTGATAAAATGGATATAATAAGACAACAAAAATAGTGTTTTTACATATTTTCCTGACTCTAGAAACTCAAAGGAGTGAATTACTATCTTTTAATATTATTGAAATCAGTAAAGTGATAATTCTGATGAGTGTCACAATAAAAGTTTAAATAATACAAATGAAATTTATGAAAAATTCTTATTTTAGAGACACTTTTAGAGAGTTTCATAAAGTCTGCCAGCTTGCCAGTAGGTATGAAATATTGACATTTAAGACTCAATTTTCATTCAGATATCAATTTTCAAAAGTTGTTGTATACCAAATTAAAAGTCATGCTTATAATTGTTATCCAAATATTATCCAGAGAGAAAGATATGGATTGTGAATGTCTAGATATGTCAAATAAAACTCCAAAATATCTACCTTGAATATTTGTTGAAGAAAAACATGACTCTTTCAGCAAGTTACTGAATTCTGAGTGTCATCCCCTCATCCTAATGTCTATTATCATACAAGGTTAAGTGAGTCATTGTTTCTGCCGTAACTCTCAAAAAGCAATTTATAGCTACATCTAGAATTATTAATTTTGCAAAACATATATATTTTTGCCTTAAAGTAGCACAGATGAACTTCAATGATTATAATAAAATAATATATACTTAATAATAAACATTTAACATGACTTTCCATATTACTTATATTTCATAGCAAGATAAACAATGTGAAAGTGAGTTGGAGAAAGAGGACCTATATAGAGTTAGTGTGCTAGATTGAAAATAACCTATTAATCCCTTTAAAACTATGTCCATTTAACAAACAAATTGGAAAGTACATGTTATATAATAGTATTAAACAATATGCCACATGGTTGAAGAATTAATATTTTATATATTTATGGAAGCCATCAAGACAATAACAAGTGGCATTGGTGACAATATATTTCAAAAACAGTTTAAAGCTCTGCTGTCCAACATGGTACCTAATAGGCACACATACTAATTTTAATTTAAGTAAGTAAACTTAAATAAAATTAAAAGTCAGTTCCTCAGTTATGCTAGCTGCATTTCAAATACTCAGTAGCTTCATGAGGTCAATGGCTACCATGTCAGTCAGTGGAGTTTTAGTACATTTCAGTCATCATAGAAAGCCCTATTGAAATGCATAGGCAATAAAGAATACATTGCATTAGTTGTTTGTTAAAACAAGATAGAAAAACCCACTCATTTAAAGGACATCTGTTATGCTGTTAACATATTTGTTATAAAGAGAAACAAATATACACTACATTATATAAATCTATATGACACTAACAAGTAACGCTGCCTATAACATAAGAAAGTTTTACAAAAATAATTTTATTAAAAATACCATTGTCAAACACTGGACACCTTGATGAAAGTTTTAATGTTGTCTAATGTGCATTATAATGAGTTGATCTCATTAAAGTATTAGCAATAATAATAAATAGAAAAAGAAACAACACAAATTGAAACAAGCCTGATAAGAGAGCAATATAAAGGGTTATGATTAGTAGGTCACATTTGATGGTGTCCTGCTGGATGTAAAATCACTATATTAAAGGTCAAAAAAGCTTCTGTTTTAGAATCCTCAAATGAAATGTTAATATCTGAAGATTATTTTAGAAATGCAGATTTCTTCCTACGAGATCAATGATTATTGTTATTTGGTCTTCTGTAGCATTTTATGTCCTACAACGTATGTTTGCATTTGGAGCTTAGTTTTCAGGTCTAACAGAATAGATCAATGTAGATGTTTGGGTTTGGACTCTGGCTGAATCTGTACTTGAGATGCAGCTTAAAAGAGGTGATTTGAGAACTATACATAAGACATTTTTATTGAACAAGAAAGAAGTTCATCTGCCTTAGCTATGATGATTATAATTATGATAACTATAGTGTTAAAATTACTAGGGATCCAAGCATTCAGTCTCATACTAGTGGGTTTGTTTATTCCAAAGATGAACTCTATCCAATACTCTTTATTAATAGGAGACAGCTACTTAATGAAGAAAAGCAAATCACCATGAAATAATGATATAATAATTGAAAATAAACTCTATGCTATTCCAGATCCAGGCAATTGTCTCACAAGTGAAACAAAATAAAAAGCATATGAACAATTCGGCTGTACTCTTACTGACATTAAGAAAGTAAATTCACAGTGACCTGGCAACTAATAGATCATATCCAATTTATAAGGGAAAATCCTAAATCTTTTTGTAAAACAATAGAATATTGTTATAATATTTACATGTTGATATGGAAACTTGAATGTATATATTGTATAAGAAAGACATAAAAGAGAGATTTTGTGTACATGAAAAAATACCACTTATATATGATGGCATATGTATCTGCATTCTGACACTATCTAAGGAGGGAATTATGTAGTGAAAAGTTGGTGGGTAGGCTTACATGACATTTTCAATACCATTTTCTTCTCTTTTCTCACCTCTCACTAGTACCATGACCAATGCTCTTCATGATGAGTAGCCAGCTACCTTATGAAGAAAAGCAAGTAACTAAAAAATAAATAAATAAATAAATAATTCAATAACTGCATTGACAAATATGTTTTATAAAATAGTAGCAGATAAATATATCACCTAAGTAAAGACTTCATAGACATGACGTGCAAAAGGTTTTAGCATTTTGGTTGCTTTCTCCCTATTGCTAAAGTGGAAACCAGAAATACCCTTAGGATTCTAGATATTTTTTAACCTGTCTCCAGTAGATTTTATGCTATTCATATTGTACAAATTTTATATTTAAAAATAAAATAAATTATGAACTTGCTACTCATTATTGTCTTATTCGTAATATTACAGAATGCATAATAACATATCAAGGATGTTTAAAAATTATTAGTAAACATTTGCAGTAAAACATTTAAAAATATATTTATCAGCATTTTAACTCATAACATTTTTGAACACACATTTAGGAAAATACTTTTTTAGCATAAATAATTTAATTTATAAATGAGAGCTTGGAATTATAAAGGTTAGGATTATTGAACTACCCAAAGCACTACAAAATCTGTTAACAAAGGAAAGTTTTAAGAAAGAATCTCACTTGTCAATGTTTCATAAATGGTAAGCTGCAAGTAGGATATTTATAGGGCTTAGGGGACTGAGTTCACGTAATTTGCAATGGGCTTTTCCAGGATTAAAAATGTGGTTGAAATTAAGCAAAATTTGTGACATAATATCTTAGGATTAGAGGACTGAGGATCTTGATGTGCATTGAGAAATAAATCTTTATTTTACATGTGAAATGTATGCTCCCATGACCAAAATATTGACTTCATCACATTGACTTCTAGGGGTTTCCTCAAGCACACATTAAAATAATTTATTATTTTATAGTTCTAACTCTGCAGCAAAATTTACCAGGAACAAACAAAGTAATATTGACATACATGGTCTGTGTCATATCTAAGTTGTGGTGACAAGGCTGGTTTTAATTCTCATACCCTTTTTATATTTGTTATTTAGTATGAGTTGGAAGATATACCACTACCAACTGGTGAAATGATAATTTCAGATCTACCGCACTCTTTGCATATTCATGATTGTAGAGTGGCAGTTATTTGAATCATTACATATGTTGGTTTTATCTGATCTTTAAGATGATCATTTATTGAATCATTTGATGGGACTATCTGAATAACAGAGTTTGCGATTCTAGAGATCACACATTTGAACACTGCAATCAAGATAAATATGAAAAGATGATTTATGCTCAAAGTTTGTAGTCTACTTCTAAACCAGAGTCAATAGTACACAAACTGAACCAAGAGAAACAATCTTTAGTTTTCAGAGATTGAGGACTCAATACTAATACTAACACCTTCATATATGAGATTAGTGTTATATATACAATATATAATAGTATTGAGCTCTCAATATGAGAGTATTAGCAAAATTTAATAATTTCATGAGATTTTCCTTTGTTTCCTGGACTTTGATAATAATATTAAAGACCTTAGAGAATTCACTAGATATATAAGTACATAATTCTCCTAAAATAAAACGTGTACCTTTTGAAAACAAAATACCATGCCTATGTCTGCTCTTCTCTTTAATTAATTAATTAATTAATTAATTAATTTTAGAGTGATAAGTTATAACACCCCAATAACATTTTCTAGCCCTGGTCAATTGCTGAATTATTGCATGCAAAATGTTTCCCATTTCTTCTGCCTTTTTTTATAGCATAACAGGAAGAGATTTGAAAACATAACATAATTCATCTTGAGTTAAAGTTTGAGATCTCAGAACTCAGTTTTTCCACTTGATTCAAGTTTTTGAGCAATCTCTATTTTCATTTTTTTTTCTTGCTTTTATTCTTATTTTGGTAAAAAAAAGAAAAATGGAACCAAAATGAACTGTGGAAGACAGTATGAGCTATTCTTGAGACTTGTGGCAATTTACAAAGATAGTAGGTATATATCTAATTTGCTTTTAGTAGCCAATCAGCTTTTGTGCAATACATTTAATATCATATATTGGGAGGTGATCCAATAATTTGTTTCCAGGCAAAATATCCCTGCTATGCTAGGTATATTTTACTGTATAATTTTGTTAACATTTTGAGATAGGGGCCTAATTAGATAGGCAGAATATAAAGAGGAAATAGATAAATAAATAAATATGAAAAAATGAATCAAGAAAACTTTCATGCATGGTTAAGACTTCAGTAATTGTTATGAATTACATGCTATCATTACCAGTTTGCTTCTTTTTTTTATTTTATTGCATTTTAGGTTTTGGGGTACATGTGAAGAACATGCAAGATTGTTGCATAGGCACACACGTGGCAACGTGATCTGCTGCCTTCCTCCCCATCACCCACATCTAGAACTTCTCCCCATGCTCTCTCTCCCCAACTCCCCTCTCCCCACCATGGAATATTATGCAGCCATAAAAAACGATGAGTTTGTGTCCTTTGTAGGGACATGGATAAACCTGGAAACCATCATTCTCAGCAAACTGATACAAGAGCAGAAAATCAAACACCACATGTTCTCACTCATAGGTGGGTGTTGAACAATGAGAACACATGGACACAGGGAGGGGAGCACTACCAGTTTGCTTCTTGAAACTTACCTGTATGAAAGTTTGCTTACGGAAGGTATCTATTACAAATGTTACCCGGGCGTTGTTTCATTGTTATTCCCTTCATAGATATGACATGCAAAAGGTTTTAGCATTTTGGATGCTTTTTGTTTTCTTTTTCTATATTATACCTTTAAAACAATCAGCAGAGTACAATTACTTGTAAGACCATTTTAAAAATAATTCATCAGTTCCAAAGGGAGTGGTTTGGCACTCAGAAAAAAAGGTGTTCAGATCGCTACTGATTGGCTTAATGTTTAGAGTTTTGATTTGTCATTAAAAAGAAAACTGAAGCTGATGGTTGAATTCTATTACCAAAGAAAGACTACATGCACAGAATAAAATTAAAAGGATAGAGACCTTGTTAATACCAAGGCTGAGGTTTTTTTGTTTTTTGTTTTTTTTTTTTAATGCTAACGATCTGGAACATTACTCAAGAAAGGAGAAAATACAATAGCTAGATAACAGCGGGCCAATTAAAATATAAAATTTGTGCCTGCAATTAGATGCTCATGTCATGCAATTATTTTGATTCAAAAGTCTAGGGGAAGCCTGTCTCTTTCTGTGCCAGTTATCTATTTACTGCCTCTCATTCCCCAAATTCATCTTTCATTCCCTGCTATGCAAAATGTGATCTGGGTCCTTTAGCTACGTTTTTATTATGGTAAGCTTTGTCAGTGGAGGTTACTAGAGAGGCCCTGCAAGAGGAAGGATATTTCTTTCTCTTTCCAGTGTGTTCACATGGCTGGTTCCTGAAGCACACATAGCTTCTTTACCACCCAGATCCTGCAGTGTGGGTAGCTTCTACACAATCCAGTACATGCAGTACATGGCACACAGCTTCTCCTGGAACCTACTTCTCCCCTGGACCACCCTTGTCATAGCAGTTCCATAGCAGATTACCTCTGCCTTTCTCTGGAACTCTAAGGATTTACAGTAAGTTCTAGAGGGCAGATTTTCAGAAGCTCAGTCAGTAATCGCCCAACAACTTATCTGCCATTCTACCTTGCCCTCTCCAACAGTTTCTGAATCTTGGCTTTGGACTATATTCTTTGGAATTTTTGTTTTTCTTTTTGTTTTTTAAATCATAAACCAACACCACATTACTCCAACCCTTGCTCTAGTTAGTATTTTTTAATATTGACTTTTTTCTGTTTCAATGACTGTGTGGTTTCCTTTCTGTCGGCTACACTGTGACTGATACACCAACCAAAGCCCCTATTTCTGGAGGATTATTAAGACTCTTTATGCTTTACATTTTCTGATATAGTGGCAGTCCATGTCTTATATCTTTTAAGCTAGAACACATTTAGCCATGGATCAGTACTCTGGAGACTAACTGCTGCTTTAATGTTAAAAAGCACTTAACTGGGTCTTTCCAACATTATTCTAAGGCATTTCTCTTTCTGGTATATTTTCATAAGACAGTCTTTAGTAGATCATTTAGAGCCTGTTGCAAGAATGTAAAGAAAGGAAGTTTTTACCTATTGTTAAAATGACAGGATATATTCCATAAATCAGATGAATAATTTGTGATGTATTGATGAGATAAGCTAGAGTCCATAATCAGAAGTGACATAATTAATCTCATGGTGACAAATTTGCTAGTGAAAGGCATGAGACCTGCAGGGTATGGGCATCATGGACAGGTGGGCCAGAGGTGACACTGTTCATCAAGGAACTTCAGGAATGCCAGATATATTTGCTAATGTAGTTTTAAAATATCATTGTTTCTCTTTACTTTCACTGAGTATTGAGGATGACAGAAGCAATACAATTTCTTAGTAAGTGGTATGGCTTTTCAAATTTCCCTGTTAAGAATCTAAGCAAAGTGAAAGTATCACTGCAGAGATCTGGAACACAAAATCAAATGGAAAATTATGCTACCATCAATCATAGTCTTTTGGGGAAGGAAAAGCTTTAATTCATCAAAAATATTAAAAACATATGCAAACATATTGAGAAAACCTGTAGCAGGTGGGTGGTTTCTTGAAAGCTATTTGAAGATGTTATATTTGGAAATATTTGACAATGAGGCTTGGATTATTGTCCATGTTCTATCTTGACACTTTTTCCAGAATGATGCTTGTGATAAATGAGGAATGCACTAGAAAAAGACAGTAAGATTAGTAAAATCTCTTCACTTAAATTGATGAAGTATAATGGCAAATATTTTGAAAGCTTCTACTTGAAGTCTGTGTCACCTCAAGCAACTCTTATGAGTGTACTAGAAATCATCTTCAAGCAAATTTATTTCCAGTAATTGTTTGCAAATTCCAGAGCGGATCAGTGACATTCTATAACAGTATCATTTCACAAATCCAGTGAATTGACTCTTTGGACTATTACAGATGTCATGATCTTAGGGAAGAATCCTTTTTTGGCATCATAGTCAGCTAACACATTTCCAGAGCCTCCATGTTATTTTTTACCTAAGTAATTCTATTGTTACATAATCCTTAAAAGTTATTTTTTTAATTGTAGACTATTTTTGATGAGTAAAAACATTGACTCTTTCCATAATGTATTGTATTTGCAGGCATAGTCCAAAATATAACTGACCGCAGAAATAGATTAAATCTTATATATTTTACAAATTAAGTAATGTCTGGTAATTGCAATATATTCTGATATCCGATCTGATTTTACTTACAGTAAAATATCTCACTTTAATGTTACATTGAGAGACCTTATTTTGCCTAATATTTACTTATTTCAGTTTTCAATTATGGTCAACCAACAAACAAGGAAAGTTTGAATTTTTACACAGAGAGTTCTAATAAATCGTTTAAAACCATGTTTAGCTCACAACACAGACGATAAAGAGTCATGGATTTCCCTTTCTTTAAGAAATGAAAGAACAGCAGGGTATAATTTGTAGCAATGAAAAGAAATGTTTCAGGGGCAAACATTGTGAAATTTCATAAGGGGTAAGACTACATGCTAATAAATGTTTTCTATTTTTGATAATTTACAATAATTGAAAACATAAAATACCATAAAATATAAGGCACATTTTAAACTCAGAATTGAAGAATCTCGTTGTTTACTTGATGCTGCTATTGTTCATAGGGAATATGGGTAGATACATGCCTCTGGGTTTCTGAAATGCCTTTAATAAGAAATTGGTCTGTGATCATTCAAATGAGATTGAGTCTAACCTCCGAGGTCTTGCCCAGAGCACTCATATACAAATAGATATATGGGTTTAGGATAACTAAGAAGATGCAGAATAGAAATCAATGACATTAATTAAATCACACAGTTTCTGTTTCTGTTTAGATTCACAGGGAAATTTCAGTTATGAGGTTTCATAAAACTTGGGATTCCATCGCCTAGAATACACACTGATACTTTTAATATATTTTTGTTTCTGTATTGCTTTATTGAACAATAAGTGATTTACAGTAAACTTCACTTCTGTAAAGTGTGTAATTTGATGAGTTTTGAATGTGTAGGTGTTCATTAAAAAAACTTTTAATGAAGAAAATAAAGATATCAATCATATCCAATCTTTTCCACAAGTCCCTTTATAACTTAATCTATCATTTTTTCTGTCCCCTTCAATACTCTCCACCAAGGTTCAAGGCAATTACTAGTCTTCTTTTTGTCAATATTTACTAATGACAAATTTACAGACTTTTATAGAGAGGGAATCATATAGTAGATACTCCATTTGGTTTTCTTTGTTTTTTTTATGACTTAATATAAAAATTATAAGACTCATTTTTGAAGCTATGTCCGTTGATATCTTGTTTTCTTTTATAGCTGAGTGGTATTCTGTTTAATCCATTAACTCTGAAAGGTACAATCTATTAATACATTACCATAAGAGATACATGAAAAATGAGTGTTTTACGTAAAAGTGCCTAAATTCACAATTTCTAACACTACAAGAGGGGGTTTAAAAAAAAAAGCTGCAACTTGCATTTTTTCTGTCAATGGAACCTCCTAAAGATATGGAAGGGGAATGGTCTTTTACAGGATGACCTATGATTTATATGAATTATTTTTGTACCTGCCACATTGTATATTTTAAGATTTCACATTATTTCAAATATTGCCATTTCAGCTATTTGGTATTCTTCATGACAATTTTCAACCTGGATCTGATTTATATAGAGGCCTATCAATATGAATGCCTTCTTGAAAATTATCCTGTTTCAACTTTCTTATTGATGGTCAATGAGAAACGTGAGCATATTCAATTATGTGAGTATATTAAGTAGTATAATGTGAGTCATGAAGAAGCTGAACTATTCATATTCACAGACTTTTTGTTTCCTTTCAGATTACTCATATTAATTAAAATAAATACTTGAAAATGAATCAAAACTTGCAAAATAATCTAGTTTAATCTTATTAGGTAAAGATTTTATTTATCAATCACTGGAGACCAGAAATTTGAGACCAGCCTGGCCAACGTGGTGAAACTCTGTCTCTACAAAATAAAAAAAATTAGCCAGTGGTGGTGGCACACACCTATAATCCCAGCTACTGTTGAGGCAGGAGAATAGCTAGAATCCAGGAGGCAAAGGTTGCAGTGAGCC
>NW_016107608.1:223439-226139 GCF_001604975.1 Cebus imitator
AAAACCATATAAACTCAGTAAGAGCACTTCAATTTATAAGTATTTTCCAATCAATTGAAATATTAAGTATTATATGGGCACTTTCTTTTTTAAAAAAATAAATTTTATCGTAAATATTTGAGGTTTTCAACATGTCGTCTTGGGATATATGGAGATAATAAAATGATAACTATATTGAAAACAACACATTTCTCTTCATATAATTACTTTTTCATTATGAATATCTCAAATCTATTCATGTAACAAAAATCTCAAATACAATTTTCATAATAGTCCTCATGTTGTACATTAAATCTCTAGACTTGTTCATCCTATGTATCTGTTATTTGATTGATTGATATTTTTGACAAACATCTCCATTTCCTCCCCGCAGTGCCTGCCATTGCCCCTGACAACCACAGTTTTATTCTCTATTTCCTTATATAAGAACATGAAAAATAAATTCTACACATAAATGAGATCATGCATTTTTTTCTGTGCCTGATTTATTTTACTTAGCATAACATCCTCCAGGTTCATTCATGTTGGAGCAAATGACAGAATCTCTTTTTCTTAAGACTGGATAATATTCCATTGTGTTTGTGTGTGTGTGTGTGTGTGTGTGTGTGTGTGTGTGTGTGACCTTTTCTTTATTTGTTCACTGACAGACACTTAGGTTGTTTCCATAACTTGGATATTGTGAATAATGCTTAATGAATATTTTGAACAGACTGTAACCTATTGGAAGTATTTACAGTTTTTGATAAATCGTGTCCAAATGACCTGTTTGTTTTCATAAAATTACAACTTTTCTGGAAGCTTTGTCTTTTTCATGCAAACATAAGAACATTGATTGAATCAGCCTTATTACCAATATGCCTCCTGAATATAGATGCAAAAATTCTTATAGAAATAGACAAATTTAATTTCTGTTTTCCACTATGTCATTTAATGAATTTGAAAGTTGTCATTCCAGTCTACCTGATGAGAAAAAGATGAACAAATTAAAATTCAAAAATTTTTCTTAGATCCATTAGAGAATTGAGATATGAGGCAAATCACTCTCTTGAAAACTAGTGTCAGACAGAAGCAGAAAATCACAGCTCATTGAGAGCAGGAACTGCAGAAACAAGAAAAAGTAGGAAAACTTAATCCACAAACTGTTGTATGTAAACAAACTGCTGAAAGCTCTGTGTTAGAAGAGGTTAGGAGGAAATACTTTTGTGAGTTTTACCTCCAAGATTTTCACCAGGTACCCGCAGTGAAGAATGGAGGAAAATATTCTCTACCCTTGGGCAGTAGGAGTTATTTCTACCTTGGAAACTATAAGTACTCCCAGAATGCTTGTTATTCCTAACAAGTGCCTTATATTAAGAAAAATTACCTTATGAGAGCCTTACCACACTTAAAAGGAGGATCATTAGACAACTAGATCCCCGTATAGATTATCCCCGGATAATCGAAGATCAGAGCTCAGGGATTCTGGCACACTTACAGAGAAAGAGAGAGGGAAAGAGAGGGAGATTTAATCATAAGATAAATGCTTATTCTCCCTAATACGTAATAGCACATCAACACGGTTCCTGTATAAGAGTGGATTATAATTGAGAGAGCTACAAGACACAAACTTTATATAATGAGTTTCTAGGGAAGCCCAAGGACAATAGGGGAAACAAAAACAAGTAAGCCAGAGGAAATAAAAAACTATTGATAGCTACAGCTACATAGGGCTACAGCAAAGATTAAATGCAGCCTAACTTTTAGCCCGATGAAGATCTATTTGTCTCTGTTCCTACTACATGATACAGGTTGTCTGGCTTGCAGTTGCAACAGGCCAGGGGCAGTGGCTCATGCCTGTAATCCCAGCATTCTGGGAGGCCAAGGCGGGCGGATCAGGAGGTCAGGAGTTTGAGACCAGTCTGGCCAACATAGTGAAACCCAGTCACCACTGAAAATACAAAAAATTAGCTGGGTGTGGTCGTGGGTGCCTGTAATCCCAGCTACATGGGAAACTGAGGCAGGAAAATCGCTTGAGCCTGGGAGGTGGGGGTTGCAGTGAGCCAAGATGGTGCTACTGCACTCCAGCCTGGGTGACAGTATGGAACGCAGTTAAAAAAATAATAACAAGACGTGCTAAAAGGCAAACACATAATCTGAAGAGATAAGGCAAATATAAAAACCAGACTCACATGTGATACAGATTTTAGAATTTTAAGACTGTCAATTTAAAATAATTACTAATAATACATTAAGGATTTCACTGAAAAAAAATGAACAAGATACAAAAGCAGATGGGTATTATAAGCAAGAAGATAATGAGATAGAAACCCTAGAAGCAAGCAAAAGGAAGTACCATAAAAAAAAAAAAAAAAAAAAAAAAAAAAAACAGTGTAACAGAAATGAAGTCCTTTTATCCACTGTATCAGTGTACTAGGCACAGCTAAGGAAAAATTCTGTGATTTTGAAAGTATATCAATAGAGATCCCAGCACTTTGGAAGGCTGACGTGGGCAGATCACTTGAGACCAGAAGTTTGAGACCAGCTTGACCAAGAGGGTGAAACCCCATCTCTACTGAAAATACAAAAATTAGCCAGGAGTGGGGAGTGGTGGTGAGCGCCTCTAATCCCAGGTGCTAGGGAAGCTGAGGCAGGAGAATCGCTGGAACCCAGGGGGTGAAAGTCGCAGTGAGCTGAGATCGCACCACTGCACGCCACCCTGGG
>NW_016107608.1:226208-285106 GCF_001604975.1 Cebus imitator
AAAAAAAAAAAAAAAAAAAAAAAAAAAAAAAGAGACATAAAATAATAGAAACAAAGATCCAAAACCAGTTGGACAATTATAAAAAGTGTATGTGTCATCAGAATACCAAAGGAAGAAGCAAGAGAGAGAGAAAAAAAAACAAAAAGCAGAAGTGTTTGAATAATAAGAGCTGACAATTGTCCAGAATTCATAAGAAACACCAAACCACAAAGCCAGGAGGCTCAGAGAAAGGCCAAACAGTACCTAGGCATATAATATTCAAATGGGAGAAAACCAGGTAGACAGAAAATTTTGGAAGTAGCCAGAGAGGAGTGGAGACTTATCTATAGATAAAACAAAAATAAGAATTACATCAGATTTCTCTTCTCAAACTATGCAAACTAGACGAGAATGGAGTATTTTACACATTAAAAGGAAAACACATACACATACCAGCCTAGGATCCTGTGTATCCTGTGTCCAAAAAAATTATTCTTTAAAAGTAAATGAGAAATAGAGCCTTTCAGGCAACGAAAAACTTAGGGAATCTCTCACCTGTTGACCTGACTGGCAGGATATGTTTAAAAAAAAAAATTATTCACCTAAAAAGTTTTCCAAAGTAGTCACTATCATTCTAAAGCATTTTTTGTGTGAAATTATATCATTTAGAATGGTACATCAGTGAAATTCAATTATGGTGGAATTAGTCTAAGCTGGAGGGGTCCCAGAGCCATGTTTAAACTGAGACAAAACCAAGAGAATGTGACAAAAGTCATAGCCAACAAATTTTCTTTCCAAATTTTGGCATCTTCATTCCCAGCCCAACTTTTACATGAAGTCTCACTGTCAGCTTCTCATCTTAGAACAATTTACTGTTGCCATAAACATCAAAGTTTTAGTTGCTGGCATTGCTCCTCTTGCTGGCCTGTTAGTATTGTCACTGCTAATACCCATAGCTTAGGTCACCCATGTTGTTAAATGTGTCCACACTTCAGAGGCGCTCATGTGACCAGAATCAACCAAGTGGTGATTCAGACTCTCATTCAATCCTGCAAAGAAAGAAGTAGATCCTTGGCCTTACAAAGCAGGATCTTAAAATTTACTTCCATATATATATATATATATATATGTTATTGTGTATCGCTCTACAGTTCCACACACTGGCAGCTGCTGCTAAGCATAGTGTCAGTCACACATGAAGAATGGCTTTTGCAAATAGTCAGAAATCTTAACATTAAGTACAGCATTCTTGCTTGGATAAATTCTAAGTTACTGATCTAAAATTAGCTTAATATAGCTGCTCCCTGTGGCTGTACATTTGACAGCTAACTTTCCAAATATTTCAAGAAGTAAAAGTAAGATCAATTAAAATGATACACCTAGAGACTTAGCATATCAGTGTTATTACAAATGTATCAAAAATTCTATACAGGCAAAATGAGCATTTAGAATAAAATCTATGATTCATGTCAAATGGGATGACACTTTCAGTTATTCACAATACAATCCTGTATTAATTTCTGTATAAATGACAGGTACTAAGCTTTTTGATAAGAAGATGAAGATGAAAATCACCTTGTTGCACGCAAGGAGAGTACAGCCTAGTTTGGGATGCAAATAAATAAACTATCCATCATCATATTACCTGATAAGAACAGTTTCTATAGCATAGTAAAAATTAAATAGGACTATCAGGTAAAAATGTAAAATCAATCTTTTATTTTGGAGGGAGTTTGGAAATGAAATATAATGTGGTTACTATTCCACAGAATAAGTAAATTTTACTAAAATGTAACTTGAACGAGAGGTAAAATATCCAAAGACTGAAAGAATCTTCTTTTGAAATATGCCAGAAGAAGGCACAGAGAACATTGAGGCACCAGTATCATTTAGTTCATGGGTAGGATATTTGGGTGACACCACCCTTTAAGCGGGAAATGCAGATCTAGCTCTCCAAAATCCAGCATCCTAAAAAAATTGACACAGTTTCTGTATGGCATTGTCATTCAGACTTAATGGTCCTAAAATTTTTCACTCTGTTTTAGGTATGAACTTTCTTCTGGAATATAGAGTTTCACAGCTTTTATTAATGTTTAGAAAAGTTTTTAAGGGTTTGAATCAGAGAACTCCCCTCATATCTTAATATTTTGTCTAAACTTTTGCATTATTTAATTTTAATTTATTCTAAAATATCTGGGGTATACACAGAATTATGAAGAGTTAAAAAAAAATCAACACTCAGCTTAAGATATAAAACATAGCTGGACTCACCCTGTTAACCCCTTGCTCAAATTCTCCAAATCTAAAAGTAATAACTAACCTGAATTTGGCATTTATTATTACCACGTTAAGAGGCTGAATTGTATTTTTTCAAAATTTATATATTATAATTGTAATCCTTAGAACTTCTCAATGTGACCTTAGCTTTACTTGGAGATAAGGTCTTCTCAGAGGTAATCAAGTTAATATAAAGTCATTAGGGTGGGTATTCATCCAATATGAATGTTGGCTTTTATAAAAAGAGAAAATGTGGCCACAGAAGTTTTAATAGAGAGGAGACTATGTCAACGAACATAGGGAGAAGACAGCTCTCTAAAAGCCAAAAAGAAAGAGACCTGGAACATATTCTTTCCTCACAGTTCTTCAGAAGGAAGAGATTTGCTGACACCCTGATCTTGAATTTTGATCCCACAGAATTGTGAAAGAAAACATAAATACATTTCTGTCGTTTAAGCCAGCCAGTCTGTTGTACTTTGTTATGGCAGAAAACTAATACACCTTATGTATCTATGTTGTAATGCATGTTATTTTCAATAAACAATACATTATACTGCTTTGCATATTTTAAACCCTATGAAAAGGGTATTATAATGCCACTTGATTTTCTATTTGTACTTGATATCATAATTGATGAATATACCTTCAAATATTGTTTTGGTTAATATATTTTCAATATTGTGCAAAGTTTTTGTTCCCTTTAACACATTTTTTCCTCTCCACCGTCTTTCTTTTTTGTGTGGAGAGATTGTGGGCATAACTTTGAGAGTTAGTGGTAGTTCAATTACTTCACCATCAAGCAATTTGAGCCCATGGGAGTTTACAGGAACTCCACGTGCCCTACTCTCAGAAAGTTAATATTGTGTGTAACTCTTCCTCCTGGAGAGGGGTAGCCACTCTTTCTACGGGAATTGTACATAGATCCTTTCTTAGTGGGGGCTATATTTCCTAGACTCGGGTAGCCAATTGACAGGTAAACTTGAAAGAGTCCACTAGGGATTTGTAGCTAATAATCCTGCTTTTCCCTATGCATGCTTAAAAACAGGTGGATATTGTGGTCTGCATGCTCATTGGAATCATAATATTATTTAACATGTAAGAGGATTATTTTGTTGTTGGCTGTCCTGAGTGAAGTCAGGATAGTCATTGTTTTCGTATAATACAATGTAATATTCAGTGTTTACTTCTAAATCTGTTACAATATCAGGAAAATTGCTCATTATTTGATTTTCTTCTTCATTCATTTCAAATGCAGATTGATCCTTGTCGTTCTTCCATTACCAACTTTTATATTTATTTCATTACTCTTCTCACAATTATCTTCAGTGTCCCATATTATCTTTGTTCATTTTCTTCTTGACCTTATTTCAGTATTTTCTTCTTTAATTCTATTTGTTTTCTGATTTCAAACTGCCTTACATTTCATCACCTTCTATTTTTTTTCACATCCTTTATCTTCCTTGTGTTCTTAGTATTGATCGTGGTGCTTTTTTTCACAGTGGTAAATATTCCAATGCTTGTTTTGTTCATGTTGTAATATTGTCATAGTTTTTATCTATTTATTCTGAGTGCTCTTCAACTATTGTTTATTTTGCATGTTGATTTTGCACTTTAAAATAGTATCTTTATATAGATCCTTTGTTTTCTTTCTCTTTTTAAATTATTTATTCTAGAAGCAGGAAAGGTTTACTCGGATTGTGTATTCACAGCCTACTTCAGTAATATTAATGTAAAAATTGGATTTCAGAAAGGCTAGTATTTTCCTTTTGTCTTACAGTTTTGTTTCTGAGTGTGTTTACGCTTTATTTCTCCCCAGATAACCGATATAGGAGTTAATAAGCAATGTACTTAAGCATTCTTTTTCTGTCTCTTCCTCTCTTCCTCTTTCCTTCCCTCTCTTTTGTTCTTCCACCCCCACCCCAAAGGCAATGCATGAAAACTATCTGCTTCCCAGAAATGTGGATTGCCTCTGAATATTCTTATTTGGTCTATCCTAGTACTTCTCTAATTTAATGGGAATACACATCCCTCAATGATCTGCAGCAATGTAGATTTGGAATGAGTAAGTATAGCTCAGAGCTTGTGACTCTCAATTTCTAACAATCTCCTTAGTGATGCTGAGACTTTACTACTCAGAACACTCTTTGTTTTATTTATTTACTTATTTTTATATTTATACATAATAATTATATTTATGGGATATAAGCTGAGATTTTAATCTACATAAATGTAAAAAATTAAGTCAAGCTAATTTACATATCCAACACCTCACTAACTTTTCTTGTGGTAAGAGGGTTAAAAGTCCATTCTTTCAGCGCTTTTGAAACTGTGTCCTTAGATCAACAACTCCCTTTTCCCAGCATGCCTCCTCCCCAGCCTCTGGTAACCACCTTTCCACTCTGATTCTATGAGACTGACTTTTGTAGATTCCACATATAAGTGACAGTATACAGTATTTGTGTTTCTGTCCCTGGCTTATTTCACTTAGGACAATGTCCTCCAGGTCAATTCATGTTGTTTCCAATAACAGGATTTCTTTCTTTTTTAAGGCCCTATAATATTTCATTGTGAATTTATACCAAATTTCCTTTATTCACTCATCTGTCCATGGGCACTTAGGTTATTTCCATTTCTTGGCTATCATGAATAATGCTGAAATGAACACGGATGTTCAGATATACCTTCAATATGTCAATTTCAATTCCTTCGAATCTATACCCAGTAGTGGGATTGCTGGATAATATTGTAATTTTATTTTTAGCTTTTTGATGAATATCTATATTATTTTTTAAAATAGACAAGGCAATTTACATTTCCACTAACAGTGTGAATATATTCCCTTTTCTCCACGTCCTCACCTACACATTATTATTTGTCCTTTTAATAGCCATTCTGCCAAGTCTGAGGTGATGCCTTATTGTGGTTTTAATTTGCATTTCCCTGCTAATTAGAGATGCTGAGCATTTATTTCATCTAACAAGAGGAAAAATAGACACATGGGATTGTATTTGACTAAAAATCTTCTGCACAGCAAAGGAAATAACAGAGTGGAGGAAAACTCCACAGATTGGAAGAAAATATTTGCAAAGCAGATATCTGATAAAGGGCTAATATCCAAACATATAAGGAACTCAACTAAATAGCAAGAAAACAAATACTCAGATTAAAAAAAATAGACAAAGTATCTAAACAGACATTCTCTAAAGAAGACATAATAATCATCAGCTCACACTTTAAATAGGAAGAGCCTTTCATTTTCTGCTATTTGGAACCAACTGGTTTTAAAGAATATGGTGCAGAAAGATTTTTAGACCACATTCTTACTAGTACAAATAAATATTTTGGAAATTGTACCTCACTCTAATATGTACTGCATTCTCTGAAGGTTTATTTCTTTAGCTTTTCCTGAAAGCTGCACCCATGGCATTTGCTCTTCATGTTTTTCAATGTACCTGTCCTTTGTTTGTTTGTTTGTTTTTTAAGAGAGAATCTTGCTCTATCACCCAGGTTGGAGAGGTGTGGTGTGATCTGCAACCTCCGCCTCCCAGGTTCAAATGATTCTCGTGCCTCAGCCTCCCGAGTAGCTGGGACTACAGGCGCATGCCACAAGGCACGTGCCACCATGTCAGGCTAATTTTTGTATTTTTATGAGGCTTTGCCATATTGCACAGGATGGTCTCGAATTCCTGGTTTCAAGTGATCTGCTCACCTCAGCCTCCCAAAGGGCTGGGATTAGAGGTGTGAGCCACCTTGCTGAAACCTTTGTTTACTCATGAACTTTGTTTGTGCTTTAAAGTACTTCCATGTCAAGATTAAATTAGGAATTTGTGATGATTTTATATTTCTTTCTTGTTTGCTGTGATTCCTAGAGAGAAAAAGGAAAATATCTAAATTACACACTATTTTAAAACCTGGTCTTTTTTATAGTTTCATAATTAAATTTAATTATAGTCAGAGATACCTTCTCTGTTGCTTTAAAGTAATTGAAATTTACTCTATACCTGAATAATAGTCAAACATGCATTCTTTAATTATCAAATTGAACTTTTAAATTATGTCTTTAAGATGATATATTTAAATCGATTTTTGCTTGCCTGATCTAGTAAATCTGGAATGTGGTCTAATAAGTCATAATCATTATGGAGTTTTCAATACCCATTTGTGCCATATATTTTAGTTTGATTTATTTATTTGGAAAATTTTCATGTAATTTCACATGAATACAGAAAACTCACATAAATTTGTTGATTAATGTTAAATTTGTGATTATTTATAGCATTTTAAACTTTTCATCATGATTCATTTACTGTTATTATTTCTCTTTTCTTCATTTTGACTTAACTATATGCATATTTTTTCCTATACTGGTTTGTAAAATATACACTGTATTTTTAACATTTTCGTGCTCATCCCTAAAAGTTAAAAATAAATGTTTAATAAAAGAAAGATAAAATTAATCACACATTTATAGATCGCTCATTAACAGTACCAATGTCGTACATTCTTTTAAATCTGATTATCATCTGGATTTGCTAGGCCTTCAAGATCGAGGAATCACATACTGGGTGGCTTAAACAACACAAATTTATTTTTCCACATTGTTAAGGGATAGATGATTAAGATCAGGATGTCACCCGCTTCATCCCTTCTGAGGATTGTAAAAGAAAAATCTCTTCCAGGCCTCTCTCCTTGGTTTACAGATAGTCATCTCTCCCTGCATCTTCACACCATCTTCCATTTGTGTCTCTGCCCTAATTTTCTCTTCTTCTAAGAATACCAGGCATGTTATACTGTGGCGCACTCTAATTACCTCCTTTTAACTTGATTGCTATATATTAATATGGTTGTAGAAGGTACCAATTATTGATGCCATAACTGATTTGCCTGTCTATTTTTATTATTTTTAACTTAATTTTTTTTTTTTTTGAGACGGATTCTTCCTCTGCCACCCAGGCTGGAGTGCAATGGCATGATTTTAACTAACTGCATTCTCCATCTTCCAGGTTCAAGCAGTTCTTCTGCATCAGCCTCATGAGTAGCTGGGATTACAGCCACAATGCCTGGCTAATTTTTGCAA
This sequence comes from Cebus imitator, assembly GCF_001604975.1. NCBI lineage: Eukaryota > Metazoa > Chordata > Mammalia > Primates > Cebidae > Cebus > Cebus imitator. The sequence continues at coordinate 233,542 of NW_016107608.1, forward strand.
TTTTTAATAGAGATGGGGTTTTGCCCTGTTGGCCAGGCTGGTATCCCATTACTGGGTATATATCCAAAGAATTATAAGTCGTTCTACTATAAGGACACATGCACAGAAATGTTCATTGCAGCACTGTTTACAATAGCAAAGACCTGGAACCAACCCAAATGCCCATCGATGATAGACTGGACAGGTAAAATGTGGCACATATACACTATGGAATATTATGCAGCCATCAAAAATGATGAGTCCGTGTCCTTTGTGGATGAACCTGGAAACTGACACAAGAGCCAAAAATCAAACACCACATGTTCTCTCATAGGCGGGTGTTGAACAATGAGAACACATGGACACAGGAAGGGGAGAACTACACACTGGGGACTGTTGGGGGGAAATGGGGGAGGGACAGTGGGGGGTGGGGAGTTGGGGAGAGATAGCATGGGGAGAAATGCCAGATATAGGTGAAGGGGAGGAAGGCAGCAAATCTCACTGCCATGTGTGTACCTATGCAACTGTGGGCGACGGAAGATCCGCCGGGGAAGCGTTCCCCACATGCAACAATCTTGCATGTTCTTCACATGTACCCCAAAACCTAAAATGCAATAAAAAAATAAAATAAAACAAATTAAATTAAAAAAAAATTCCTTAGTTGATCTGCCTGCCTCTGCCTCTTAAAGTGCCGGGATTACAGGCATGAGCCACTGCATCAGGACTTTACCTGTTATTTTTACCTAAAATTTTAATATTACATATTTTGGATAAAGTAAATAAGATATCATTCTTATTTATCCAATCAATGTAGTCACAGGTTTAACTATGTGTTTACACATTTCTTTTAAAACTTTGAAAAGAATGCTATCAATAGTGTTGTCTTTGATTATCTCTCATTTAAGAATGGTAAATGATAAACTTTCATTTAAGAAAGTTTTATTATATTTTGAATTCTTTGTATTAATAATTATGTGTTGAATAGTATCTTGTGCAAACTGAATTATGTTTATCCTACTTTTACCTGTGTTATCTATTGCTAAGAATTTTTCATTTCATTTTTCTAAAAATATCAGTTATCTCTTTAAATAGTATTTCTTCTCCAGTCTTCCATTTTATTCTAAAAATCTAAATATACATATATTAGTTCACCTCAATTTAGCTTCCTTATATCTTTATTACTTCTCTTTAATATCTTTTAATCCTGTACATTTGTTTGAATATTTTCTAAAAATCTACCTTCCACTTTACTCATTTCCTTTTAACTATCATATTTATCGGTCATCTCATATTTAATTTTTCAAAACATGTTAAATAATGTTTATTGAAACATTATTTGTGTACAAAATATGCTATTTAGATTATATAAGTTGTTGACTCTTGCCGGTAAGTCAGCCCCACAACAAACATGACATAGAATATTTATATTATTGGCCAGGCATGGTGGCTCATGCTTTTAATCCCAGTAGTTAAGGAGGCAAGGCAGGTGGATCACATGAGATCAGGAGTTTGACAGCAACCTGGCCAACATGGTGAAACCTCGTTTCTACTAAAAATAATAATAATAATAATACAAAATTAGTTGGGCATGATAGCTCATGCCTGTAATCCCAGCTACTTGGGAGGCTGAGGCAGAAGAATAGCCTGAACCTGGGAGGTGGAGGTTGCAGTGAGCCAAGGTTGTGCCATCACACTGCAGCCTGGACAACAAGAACAAAACTTCATCTCAAAAAGAAGAGAATATTTATATTATCAAAAATTTTCTTCAGGGTTCTTTCCATTCAATTTGCCGTCAACTTTTCAATTCAGAAAACCATTGATCTGCCCTTTTGCATTTTCTAGAATTTCATGTACGTGGACCCAAACTACATTTACTCTGTGTTTGTCTTCTTTCAATAATATGTTGTTTTTGAGACTTACCTGTGCCACAGTAAGTATGAATAGTTTTTGTCTTGCTATTGCTGACATTCCAAAATTCATTGTCACCTATTAGTAAACAATAACATATGAAAATGTATCAAGACATACCCATGAGAATGATCAATATTAAAAAGGCTAGTATTGCCAAATGTTGATGCAGCTGTGTAGTACTGAAACTCATACATTAGTAGTGAGAATGCAAAATTGCACAATCATTTTGAAGAAAAGTTAGCCAATTTTTAATAAAATTAAGTGTAAAACTAACACAGAACCAAGGATATGCTACTTTTAGGTATTTAACCAAGCAATATAAAAACATTCATGTGTATGTATATATATATTATATATATATTTGAGACTATATTTTACAAATATACATACATACGTATGAGAATATTTAGAGGAGGGTTTCTTATAATAGCTTAAAGTGCATAAATTAGGTTTTAAATGTAATTATTTTCAATAATAGGAATAATATTTTATTTAATTTTAAAGTTTTCTTCCTTTATGATATCTTGTTTAAGTCTTTTAACTGCAAGTCAATTTTTAAATTATTTTAACTTTCTGATAATTCTAATTTTGAAGTCCTTAGATGTCTACTTGCCACATTTTATGTTCTTGTTGACTCTCTCAAATTGGTTCCTCTAATATTTATTCTCCAATTTACTTCTACTATTTCTTTTTTTCTGCTATCTTTGATAACTCATGGAGAAATCTAAAAGGGACTCCTAGAAGCCCTGAAACCCCTTGAAGAATACAAAAAAGGTGTCACACATTACTTTTTTGGGGATTTTCTGTCTTCCTCATGAAGCCCCAAGATTCAGGGGCAGGTTCTCCTAAAGCATAAAGCTCTGCTCTTTTTTGCATTTAGTTCTCTGATTTCTTGGCTTTGGGGGCTTAACAGGGATTACTTCATACTGTGAGAGAGCACTTGGCCTTTTGGTGTGTAATGGATGGTGAGTCACTGGAGAGAGGACTGTAGTTTTTGTGGTGACTGACAGCAGTTGCAGTGAATGATTATTACCACCTGATGCTACTCTATTTTTTGTGCATTTAGATAACAAAGCACAGTTTGGATTCTTGGGGGCTACAAGAAAACTCACCACCAAAAGATAAGACTCCCATGGTTGATGAGCTAATAATAAAGTAGGCTGATCGAAATCAGATTGCTTCCTAGCCTAGGGAGAATGTCCATACAGAGAAGTGCACTGTGGAAGCATTGCACAGCCCAGCCCCATGACATTTCTCTTGAGGTTTTGCGTCAGCTCTGGGGGATCCTGGAGTTAGTATAAAAATTTGATCCTTGATTTGTGTGATTCTAGGTGCTCTGCTTTCCAGCTGCCCTGCTTTTCATGTATATAAATAGTAGGCCCTGGAAACTACAAACGTTTTGTTGGCATTGTTTATCCACGGGCTTTGCTCTGAACTCAATGGTCAAATTGAAAATGGAGACTAAATTGAAAACTACTTATGTAACTAAAAATTGGTCTCTTTATAAAATCCTTTGTTTAATCTCTATTATTTCTGGATTACCTTGACATCAATTTTTAGTACTTATCTAACACACTCAAATTTATCACTGAAATAGCTCAATTATCATCTCTGTGCTTTGAGATGTGAATTTGTTTCCCTCTATTATCTGACTCTTAGTAAAGTTTTGGCCATGGGGGACAGATAGACTTTACTTTTTTTCATTTACAGAGACACATTTTAATCCAACTACCCTTTTAAACTTGTGAATTTTACCTGTCTCATGGAAAAATTTTTAAAAATCAAAGTTATATACTATTTATGTTTGTGTTTATTTCTATGTGTATATGTGTACGTCTGTATTTTGTGTTTGTCATACCAAATTAACTTATAAATAAATGAGTACTAATAAATTGAATAACCAAGCCAAATGCTTTTCAAGTTCACATGACTTTAGCAATATTTGATAAGTAAAGCTAGTTTTAAAATTGTTGGTAAAATAAATTAAAAATGTCTTCAGAATTTTAGATATTTTTGCTTAGGTATACTGGTCAGACAAATTTATACTATCTCTACTCTATGTTTTTCTGCCATAAAACTGCTCCTTCTCTGATATTTTTAATTCTTCCTTGATTTATCTGTGAGTGTATGTCTGAAGTTGAGCCTGTAGATTCTGGTTTGTAGGCATGTGGCCGTGACAAGGCCTCCAGACATACTGTGTTTAGAGTGCCTTGGCCAAGAGTTACAGGGCAGAACCAAGCTCTGCCTGCTGTCCATGCTGTGAGGTGTTCATTTTTCAGGCATTGTCTTCAAGCTCTTTCCTCTACCTTTGGCTCTGCATCTAGTACATAACAATTAAAACTGATTACTTCCTAGGTTTTCACTAAAAATTATGATTAAAATCGAGTTAAAATTATAATCAATATATATAATTAAAACTAATAGATCTAAATGAATAATTTTGAATACAGAGTTTATTAAAATGTTAGGATTTTTTTAATAAGAAAAGTTATAAAAAAGATATAAAGCTTTGGCTTTCATGAAAGGAAAATTAATTTTGTCTAGATTAGAGGTAATTTAAAAACTGTTTCAAAGAAAGAAAAAATAATGTAGATAGAACTAAATAGGTACAGAAAGTTAAAGGACAAAGAATACTTCCAAAATTTATATGGTTAACCCAACTAAAATTTAATAAATTTATCATACAGATTTTAAAATTAAACCTTAACATACACTAATGAAGAGTTAAAATTTGATTTTCTCTTTTGAACAAGATTTTTGTGTAATATTAACACAATAGTAAAGATTTTTTTGCTTACCTTTTGAGTAAACTGCAAATAAAAATTTAGAGAAGAAAAAGGAGAAACGGAAATATAGATTTTTAAAACACATTTTGCAAATATATTACTCTCATCATGATTTATCTTTAATAGAGATGGGGAAATGAAGAGAAAAAAATATTTCAGAAGAAAACATATAGTATGACCATTATTAAATACAGGTCCTGTCCATTTGCTTTTGAGATTTTTTATTATCTGGTCTCAATCCTAAAATTTAATTCCCTAAAATACATGACTATGACTCTCTAGACTCACATCTCCAAATTTTTTCCCACTCTTTTGGTTTAAAATTACTAGAAATTAAAAATGTGCTTTTCTTCAAATTCTGCCAACTGAAGCTAGAAATCCTGATATAAACTTTCAAAGAAATCACTATAGCAACTTATATATAAAGAGCCTCTTGATGTGTGAACTACTTAGAAAGTTCACTAGAATACCTGATTTGAACTAGAATCCAGAAACATTTGTCAGATTGCCACTTCCTACTTACTATAAGATGCCTCAAAAAAAATCAATTTATAGACTACTCCAAATATCAGCCTTTGTTTTTCTTCTGTTTCTATAGAAATGCTTTTTATTAAAAATATGTATTTCTGTGTTATCTTTAGATTCCGACTTTTGAGATTTTTATCTGCAATTTTATTTCCTGATTAGATACAATTGTTTAATTGAACTGTCTTATTCCCGAAATGGAAGACTCATTTAATCACATCAGACCACAATTGGTCTTGACACCAACAACAGGAGCTTGTTTGATTTGATTGTAGAAAGGGAGGTTTGTGACACTCACAGCATTCTTCTGAGAACATAGGGTACGTGACCCCTCTCTTGCCCAGTCATGAAGTGGTTCTGTTTTAAGTTTGAGCACCAAGTTAGCCGTTTTGTCTGTCAGCTGAGGGCATACATTCACAAATGAATGTACATTCACAAATGAAATTTCTAGTCAAGTTTCAGAAAAGAAAAATATTGGGGCTCAGAAAGTAACACCACAAAGACTGGCTCTTTGATATGCTAGAGAGGCTTTAAAGGCTGCCTAACACTCACGGTCCCTCTAACATTCTCTTGTGGCCAGAGAGGCAATCACACAGAGGGAGAATCGCTCTGGAATTTGCTTATCTGACCAAGGAATCTTCTTTTCGAAAACAACAAAATTACCTTTAATCACCTATCACCTCCCTCAACTCTCATTGTCTATGACAAAAAAAAAAAAAAAAAAAAAAACCTGACGGGGCAGGCTTGGTCACTCATGTCTGTAATCCTATTACCCCAAAGGAATCCAGATCCAGATTGCAAGAGAGGGTTCTTGGTTACGGCATAAGAAAGAAATTGCATCCAGTCCACAGAATAAAGTGAAGTCAAGTTTGTAAAGTAAAAATCCAAAAGAATGGCTACTGCATAGAGCAGCACGGAGCGGTGCTGGCTGGCTATTTTTAACGGTTATTTCCGAATTATGTGCTTACCAAGTGGTACATTATTCATGAGTTTTCTGGAAAAGATGTGGGCAATTCCCAGAGCTGAGGATTCTTCCTCATCCTCATTTTAGGCTACATAGCATAGTCAGGTGAGGGCATATTTTCACAAATAAAATTTCTAGTCAAGTTTTTGAAAGAAAAAATGTTGCATAACTTCTGGATATTCCCAGGGCATTTGTAAACTGTCATGCCCCTGGTGGCAGTGTCTTTTAGCATAGTGATGTATTATAACTAGCAAATAATAAGCAGTGAGGATGAGCAGAGGTCACTTTCATCATCGTCTTGGTTTTGGTGAGTTTTGATTGGCTTCTTTAGTGCATTCTGTTTTATTAGCAGGGTCTTTATGACTGTATCTTGTGCTGACCTTCTATCTTATAATGTGACTAGCAATGCCTAACCTCCTAAAAATGCAGCACAGTAGGTCTCAGCCTTTTTTTACCCATCCCCTGTTCAAGAAAAAAGTTTCTCTGGTTCAAACACCTCTGACAATCCCATCACTTGGGAGGCTTGAGGTGAGCAGATGAGCCCAGAAGTTTGAGACTACCCTGGACAACATGGTGAAACTCTTTCTACAAAACAAAATAAAACGAACAAAAACAAAATTCGCTGAGAATGATGATGGGCACCTGCAGTCCCAGCTACTGAGGAGGTTGAGTCAGGAGGATTGCTTGAGCCTAGAGGTAGAGGCTGGAGTGAGACATGATTGTGCCACTGCACTCCAGCCTTGGTGACAGTGGGTGACCCTGTCTCAAAGAAGAAAAAAGCATACTGAGGAATGCAACCACACCTGGAAGGACCTTTAAACAAAACTATGTCCATCTCTCATCCAAATTCCAATAAGAATCATTTACAAATTAATTTCTCTCCCTTCACTTATCTTAATAATCATTTGCTGGCCCTCACAAGAATTGCCTCCCTTCCCATCTCCTTCTTCCCTATGAAAGGGGGTGCATAAGCTTCTGTTTCCCATTGGGTTATTGGGTAATCATTCTCCTGTGATTTCCCCATACTATGCACCTTAAATTTTGTGTGTCTTTTTCAATGTGTTAAAAAAAAAAGGAAACAAAGCACTGCCATGACAGGCCTAATGTCCGTAGCTTCAGTGTCAAAAAAAAAAAGAGAAAATAAATTAACAATACATGAAGCAGGAATATAAACCCCTAAAACAAATGTTCAACAAGAGGATTAATGGGACATGAAACATCCTGTCCTTAGCCTCAGAGATAAAGACAATAATTGAGAAGATTATGCTTTGTGATCTACTGTGATAAGTTCAATTGACAGATTCTAAAAAATTCGCATGGAGCAGAAACAAAACTTCTGCTACTACAATGATAATGAAAACTTTAGATATGGCATTTTAAATTGAAAGACCATTTTGTACCTTAAAACCAGTTAGGTGTGCTTGAATTTATAGTGTAGAATATGGTAAAAAATCTAAAAGCATATTTGCAATTAATGAATACTTTACAGGAAGAGTTTTATATAAAAATATCTGTTGAATATGTGTGTTATGAACATTTTTCTTAAGACACAATCGATTCATATTTAAATTTTGACTGTAACTAGTGATTTTTGATATTTAATGAAATAAAATCTTATAAAGAAAAGACTAAAAGAGAAAGTTATTTCTGCTTATTGATATTTAAATAACATACTTTTATTCACCCAACTTATTTTTTTTCCTTTTTCAAAAGTGATTGCAAGATTCAATCTTCTGTGTAGGAAAAAGAATAATATTACATGTATTTTATCTGAAATGCATGTGGATCTATTGAGGCCTAGAATGAGTAGCACTTAGATGTAAGAATTGTTGAGAGAATTATGAAATTCATTTGAATGTGGAACAATTTCAAAAATGTGAATTGTAAGGCAAAGTCAAAATTTCTCTTAATGCTTAAGTATTTTAGTAGATAAATGGTAAATTTAATCTAATTGACATGTTCTAGGAGCAGAAACACAGAAATGAACAAAAGTAAAACTAGAAATATGCATTCAATTTCCTCCATTCACCATATTAGGGTGGACTCATAAAAAGAAAGACAAATTCAATTCAACTTGATAAATTCTATACTAACCATAAGATTATGTTACAAAGGAAGGTTAGGAAAGCAAAATATTCTGTTACATGAAGTAGGAGAGTTATAAAGGTGTGATATGTAGCAGGAGAGGAGAGTTTACTTCAGCAGGAGTGCATTACAAGTCGAGGGTAATACAGTATGAAAAGGTGTAAGGGAATTTCCAGATTGACCAAAGCATACAGGCGTATTTACGTGACTAACAAGAAGAGACTGAAGCTTAAACAGCCACAATTACAGCAAGAATCTTGCTTCTTCTGAAAATAAAACTAAAATATAATATTTTATTCTGAAAACTGGAGAAATTCATAAAAGAATTTTAATCAACAGACATAAAATAATTTGTGCTTTAAGGAAATTATCCTTGGGAAAGCCTTAAAAATCTGGGTTGGAGCCAGGTGTGGTGACTCATGCCTGTAATCCCAACACTTTGGGAGTCCAAAGAATGTAGATCACTTGAAGTCAGGAGTTCCAGCGCAGCCTGGCGAAAAGGATGAAACTCTGGCTCTACTGAAAGTACAAATATTAGCTTGGTGTGGTTGTGTGCTTGCAATCCCAGCTACTCGAGAGGCTGAGGCAGAAGAATTGCTGAAACACAGGAGGTGGAGGTTGTGGTGAGCTGAGGTCACACAACTGTATTCCAGTCTGGGCAACAGTGCAAGTCCCTGTCTAAAAGAAAAAATAAATTGGATTGAATGTTTTGGTAGAGCATAAATATTATAAATATATATTCCAAGAGCCTAGAATGTTCTAGGTACACAATAAGTAGTGATTAAAGATGTGTAAAATGCTTAGAAATTATCCTATTATTTCTGTATAATAATAAAATTAAACAAAATTGTGTAATTCATTAAGGAGAACATTCCCAGATGAATAGATAAAATTATAAGCATGTCTCAAATCATTTGATGCTTGCGTTTTTTTCTTACACTCTTAGTAAAACTTTAAGGCAGAAATTATTCAAATTTATTTAATTAACAGTAATTGAATAATTTATTTTCTGTATTTTAAATATAGTAAATAAATTTTGACATATATAATTATAATTATTACCAGGCATTTCATAGTCTTGAATTACTATTCATCATGTTCCTGGAACATTTTAGACAATTGGAATAAAATGATCAATCAGAAAGGGTCTCTGTCCTCAAAAAATTTAAAGTCATGTATTAATGATAAAGGGAACAAGTCAAAAATTCTATAGTGGAAGGCTTTGGAGAATAATGACTAGTTTTTTGTATTGATGAATCAAGGGAGATCTGCTGTAGAACTAAAGACTGGTGGATTGAAACTGGTACATCTGTTTGGATAAAAGAGAACAAATGGCTTCTTGGATACAGGAAGGCAAATAGTTACTTCAAGGGATATTGTGTGGTGCATGCTTCCTTTTTTTATATTATTTTTTAAGTTCTGGGGTACATGTGCAGATCATTCAGGATTGTTACATAGGTATACACATGCCATGGTGGTTTGCTGCCTCCATCCCCCCATCACCTACATTAGGTATTTCACCTAATATTATTCCTCCCCAATCTCCCCACACCCAGCTGTCCCTCCCCTAGCCCCCCACCCCCCAACAGACACCAGTGTGTGATGTTCCCCTCCCTGTGTCCTTGTGTTCTCGTTGTTCAACACCCACTTATGAGTGAGAACATGTGGTGTTGGGTTTTCTGTTCTTGTGTCAGTTTGCTGAGAATGATGGTTTCCAGCTTCATCCATGTCCCTGCAAAGGACATGAACTCATCCTTTATATGGCTACATAGTATTCCAGGGTGTTTACGTGCCACATTTTCTTTATCCAGTCTATCACTGATGGGCATTTGGGTTGTTTCCAAGTCTTTGCAATTTTAAACAGTGCCGCAATGAACATAATGTGTGCATTTGTCTTTATAATAGAACGATTTAAAATCCTTTGGTATATACTCAGTAATGGGATTGCTGAATCAAATGTTATTTCTATTTCTAGATCCTTGAGGAATTGCCACACTGTCTTCCACAATTGTTGAACTAATTTACACTCCCACCAACGGTGTAAAAGTGTTCCTGTTTCCCCACATCCTCTCCAGCATCTGTTGTCTCCAGATTTTTTAATGTTCACCATTCTAACTGGCTTGAGATGGTAGCTCAGTGTGGTTTTGATTCGCATTTCTCAAGCGACCAGTGATGATGAACATTTATTCAAATCTTTGTTGGCCACATAAATGTCTTCTTTTCAAAAGTATCTGTTCATATCCTTTGCCCACTTTTTGATGGTTTTTTTTTTTTTTTTTCTTTATTTTTTGTTTTAGTCTTTGTAGATTCTGGATATTAGCCCTTTGTCAGATGGGTACTTGACATTTTTTTCCTGTTCTATTGGTTGTCAGTTCACTCTAATGATTGTTTCTTTTGCTGTGCGGAAGCTCTTAAGTTTAATTAGATCCCATTTGTCTATTTTGGCTTTTGCTGCCAATGCTTTTGGTGTTTTAGTTATGAAGTCCTTGCCTATGCCTATGTCCTGAATGGTATTGCCTAGGTTTTCTTCTAGGGTTTTTATGGTGTTAGGTCTTACATTCAAATCTTTAATCCATCTGGAGTAAACTTTGTAGAAGGTGTAATGAAGGAGTTTAGTTTCAGTTTTTGGCACACGGCTAGCCAGTTTTCCCAACACCATTCATTAAACAGAGAAACCTTTCCCCATTGCTTGGTTTTTGTCAGGTTTCTCAAAGATCAGATGGTTGTAGATGTGTGGCATTACTCCTGAGGCCTCTGTTCTGTTCCATTGGTCTATATGTCTGTTTTGATACCAGTACCATGCTGTTTTGATTACTATAACCTTGTAGTATACTTGAAGTCAGGTAGCACGATGCCTCCAGCTTTGTTCTTTTTGTTTAGGATTGTCTTGGCTATGTCAGCTCTTTTTTCGTTCCATATGAAGTTTAAGGTGGTTTTCCAGTTCTCTGAAGGTCAGTGGTAACTTGATGGGGATAGCATTGAATCTATAAATTACTTGGGCAGTATGACCATATTCATGATATTGATTCTTTCTAACCATGAACATAGAATGTTTTTCCATCTGTTTGTGTCCTCTCTTATTTCCTTGAGCAGTGGTTTGTAGTTCTCCTTGAAGAAGTCCTTCATGTCCTTTATTAGTTGTATTTCTAGGTATTTTATTCTCTTTGTAACAATTGTGAATGGGAGTTTGTTCATAATTTTGCTCTCTATTTGTCTATTATTGGTGTATAGGAATGCTTGTGATTTTTGCACATTGATTTTGTATCCTGAGATTTTGCTGAAGTTGCTTATCATCTTAAGGAGATTTGGGGTTGAGACAATGGGGTCTTCTAAATATACAATCATGTCGTCTGCAAATAGAGACAATTTGACTTCCTCTTTTCATAATTGAATATCATTTATTTCTTTTTGTTGCCTGATTGCTCTGGATAGAACTTCCAATACTATGTTAAATAGGAATTATCAGAGAGGGCGCCCTTGTCTAGTGCCAGTGTTCAAAGGGAATGCTTCCAATTTTTGCCCATTCAGTGTGATATCGTTGTGGGTTTGTTGTAAATAGGTTTTATTATTTTGAGATACGTTCCATCAATACCTAGTGTATTGAGAGTTTTTAGCATAAAGAGCTGTTGAATTTTGTCAAAGGCCTTCTCTGCATCTATGGATATAATCATGTCATTTTTGTCTTTGGTTCTATTTATATGATGGACTACATTTATAGATTTGTGTATGCTGAACCTGTCTTTCATCCCCAGGATGAAGCCTACTTGATCATGATAGATAAGCTTTTTGATGTGCTGTTGCATTCGGTTTGCCAGTACTTTATTAAAGATTTTTGCATCAATGTTAATCATGGATATTGTCCTGAAATTTTCATTTTCAGTTGTGTCTCTGCCAGGTTTTGGTATCAGGATGATATTGATCTCAAAAAATGAGTTAGGGAGAATTCCCTCTTTTTGAATTGTTTGGAATAGTTTCAGAAGGAATGGTACTAGCTTCTCTTTGTATATCTGGTAGAATTCGGCTGTGCACCCATCTGGACATGGGATTTTTTGGTTGGTAGGCTGTTAATTGTTGCCTCAATTTCAGGTCTTGTTATTGATCTATTCAGGGATTCAACTTCTTCCTGGTTTAGTCTTGGGAAGGTGTAAGTATCCAGAAATTTATCTATTTTTTCTAAATATACTGGTTTATGTGTATAGAGTTGTTTGTAGTAATCTGTGATGGTAGTTTGTATTTCTGTGGAATCAGTGGTGATATCCCCTTTATCATTTTTTATTGCATCTATTCAATTCTTCTCTCTTTTCTTTGTTATCAGTCTGGCCAGCCGTCTATATATTTTGTTGATCTTTTCAGAAAACTAGCTCCTAGATTCATTTACTTTTTGAAGGGAGTTTTGTGACTCTATCTCCTTCAGTTCAGCTGTGATCTTAGTTATTTCTTGTCTTCTGCTAGCTTTTGAATTTGTTTGATCTTGCTCCTCTAGTTCTTTTAGTTATGATGACTGGGTGTTGATTTTAGATCTTTCCTTTCTTCTCATGTTGGCATTTAGTGCTACAAATTTCCCTCTAGACACTGCTTTAAATGTGTCCCAGATATTCTGGTACATTGTGTCCTTTCTTGGTTTGAAGATTAGTTACCTAAAAAAAGTAACTCATCTAGTTTAAATTTAAAAAAAAAAATTAATTATATAAGATGTTAACAAGTAAGAGCAAGTCTATAATTTATGTAGGTACTTATTTTCAGTAATACTGATTGAATAAAGGGGTCAAGCTTGTCCAATAATAGATCAAAATGCTAAATTTACATCTCAAAGGATCCACAGAAAAGAAACTGATACAATGAGAATTTAAATTATGTCAGTACATTTCATTCAAAACACAGTATATATGATACTACATACAAATAGGGAAGACCCAGTGCCCATGCCAGAAAGGACATAAAGTGCTTTTGAATGAATTAACTGAGAATTAAAATGATTATTTTACAATTTGAATACAATGACATTTCCAAAAAAGAATATTACATTACATTATATTTTGTTATGTTTGTATTCTTAGAAAACTAACTTAGTAATCCATGCATGATATATAAATAACCTTATGTAAGTTTTCAATTTGGAATTCTAATTCTAACATTCTTTCATTCCTTACACTAACATTCAAATCAGCAAATGAGACCACAGTGAAAATTTTTCTTTTTACTGACTCGGTATTAGAACTCTTTTGTGGGAAGAAAAGTGAGTTTGTATTGTGTTTAGTTATATCCTAAGACGAAGGTAGAAAAAGGGCAGAAACCAAAATCTCAGTTAGGAACTTGGATCTTCTTAGTCAGAGATAAAGATTTTGGGAATGTTCAACTGTAATGTAGCCACATGATCTGTTCGTCATGATCCCTGAGTAGCATAGTTCTGTCTTCCTTCAAGCAATGTTACCTGTAAAAGGGGAGGTGTGATCTGACTGTAATTAGAAAAAAAGAGAGAGATAAAAAGAGAGTTTCAGTATTTAAAAAATATATATATATTTTAATTTTAGACTCTCATGTTTAAATTAAATAATAAAGTCTAGACAGGTAAAGAGAACACTACTAGCCTGGGCAACATAATGAGACTCTGTCTCTAATAAACTTTTTAAAAAAGTTAATCTGCTGTGGTTGTATACACCTGTGGTAGGGAGGCTGAGGTAGGAGGGTCACGTGAGTCTGGAAAGTCAGGGCTGGCACTCCAGCTAGGGCAATGAAATAAGACCCTGCCTCAAAAAAAAAAAGAAAAAAAAAGAGAGAGAGAGAGAACATTTTCCACTCCATATGCAGTTGTACATGTTAGAAAATAACCACAATATTGTCTAATGATTTAAAATACTTGTTTCTTCTGTGTCCCCAGCTTGGGCAAGAATAATCAAAAGTATGTGTAACAATCAAAATGGTAATGAAGTTAATTGGTGAGCTAGATTTCTATGTACTAAAATCCCTGACTTCATAGTTTAATCTCTTGTCAAGCAAGGTCTCAGGTGGTTCACCTTCTAAAACTGTAGAAGTTCAATATATCTGCCCATTTGGCCACCTACTGGTGTGTAATAGGCAATTGCAGTCTTTATAAGTGCCATGTTTACTAAAGCCACTGCCTCTGGTTTGAACTTGGTAATCCTACTAGAGTTTCCAGTGTTGTAATAGCAGAAAGAACTTATCTACTCTTTAGTGTTATACATTATTTTTAATTTGAGCCAATGAAACATCATTTCACATTTTAATTCTTTTTCTCTTATAATTAATTAATTTTTTTTTCTTATAGTTATTCTTTAAAAACGCATGTATTATGATAAGTACTTCTGGGATTGACTCAAAAATATTTAAGGAATGGCATTTTATTTTTTATTAAAAATATATGTTTTGCTGATCAACTCATTCAATAAATAAAGCATTTGTTGAATGCTTTATTTTATCCACAGTACATCCCAATATACAATAACAATATTTTAATTAATATTGTTATATACATTAGCCTTTCTCTGTTTTTTTTTTCTCCAGGTTGAGATACAATTGACCAATAAATATTGTATATACATTCAAAGTGTACAATTGATGGTTTGATATATGTCTATATTTTTCTATGATGACCACAACCTAATTAATAAGTACACTAATCACTGTCCATACTTATATGTGTGTGAGATGAAGACACTTAAAATCTGACCTTTCATCAAATCATAAGTAAACACTACTGCATTATTAATTATAGACATCATGTGTACAATAAATTCCCAGTAATTATTTATCTTATAACTGAAAATTTGTGCCCTTTGGCCAACATCTTCCCATTCCGTCCATCTCCCAGCCACTGGTGACCAACATTCTAGTCTCTGCTTCTATGAGTTCAGTGTTTTAAAATATCAAATGTAAGTGAGATCACACAGTGTTTATCTTTCTTTGTCTGGCTTCTTTTATTTAGAATAATCTCCTCTAGGTTCATCCATCTTGTCACAAATGGCAGAATCTCCTTCTTTTGTACACAAATATGGAATATATCTTGGCTTTTGTGTACAAAATCTCAGGATACAAAATCAAAGAGCAAAAATCACAAGCATTCCTATACACACACACATATATATAGTATATATCTTGGCAATTCTGCAATGAACATGGGGGTGCAGCTAACTCTTTGAAATATTAATTTCATTTTCTTTGGATTTATATCTAAAAGTGGAATTAAGAATGTTTAACCATATTTTTTTTCCATTGGGATATTTTTTCAGGTAAAAATACAGAATAAAATGAACTAAAAAAAAAAATTCATTATGTTCCAAGATACAAAGGAGGAAATAGTTCAAGGATATATGAGAACTCTGAAAATGTTCTGAAAATGTTCTGAAAATGTAAAATAATTGTAAAATAAATCATTGATTTAAAAATACACCCACATATTCATTGTTATTTCTTTTTTTAAGAGGTGGAGCTTAATTCCCTCTCCATTGAGCACTGGTTCTACTTTGTGGGGCACTTTTTTTCCCCCAATTTATTTATTTTATTGCATTTTAGGTTTTGGGGTACATGTGAAGAACATGCAAGATTGTTGCATAGGTACACACGTGGCAGTGTGATTTGCTGCCTTCCTCCCCATCACCTACATCTGGCATCTCTCCCCTTGCTATCTCTCCCCAGCTTCCCACCCCCCGCAGTCCCTCCCCTATTTCCCCCCAACTGACCCCAATGTCTAGTGCTGCCCTCCCTGTGTCCATGTGTTCTCATTGTTCAACACCCGCCTATGAGTGAGAACATGCGGTGTTTGGTCTTCTGCTCTTCTGTCAGTTTGCTGAGAATACTTTGTGGGTCACTTATGTGAAATGTTGTCCAAATGATTGAGGGTGAATTCAAAGTAAAGTGTCTTACTCTGTTCCTGTTGCTATAGCAAGATGCCATGGACTGGGTCATTTAGAAACAATGGATTTTCCCCCCCTACAGTTCTGGTGTCTGGGAATTCCAGGAGTCCCAGTTTTTCTCCTGGAAAGCCAGCAGATTATGCCTGGTAAGAGCTCACTTTTTGCTTCAGATACGCTTCTTTCTATGTGTTCTCACACAGCAAAAGAGCAAGGCAGCTCTTTGGGGTCTCTTTTATAAAGACATTAATCCCATTCACTAGGGCAGCGGCTTCACGACCTAATCATTTTCCAAGGACGACGCCTTCTAATACCATCACCTTGGTGTTTCGATTTGAACAAAGAAATGTTCAGGCCAAAAACATTCAGACCATAACAGGTGGATAATCAAAGTCATTGAAGTTTCTGCTTTTCTCTTTCTGGGATTTCTCCTTGTGTGGGAAGCCAGAGGCCATGTTACCAGCAAGTGTCCTGTCATCGGCTACGAATCTATACGGGTCTGCAGCAACCTCAATTCTGGCCTCCTCAGAAGAAAAAATTGAAGAGAGGAGCATAAGGCAGAAAAAAGACTGAGGCAAATTTTAGAGCATGAGTGAAAGCTTATTAAAAAGCTTTAGAGCAGAAATGAAAGAAAGGAAAATACACTTGGAAGATGGCCAAGCAGGAAACTTGTTAGACAAATGGGTGATTTGACCCTTTGACTTGGGATTTTAATATGTTGGCATACTTCTAGGTTCTTATGTCCCTTCACTCCTGGTTCTTCCCTTGGGGTCAGCTGTCCACACATGCAGTGGCCTGACAGCATCTGGGAGGGGAGAGTGAGCAATGTGAGTACCGGACTTGTACACATGCTCACTTGAGGCTTCTTTCCTTATCAGCCGCATGTCCCCAGGAGATCATATACCAGTTAAACTCTGCCATTATCCTCTTAGCATGAGCTTACTCAGCCAGTTCCTGAAATCTTATCAAGGAGCTACTGATCATCAGTCAGGTTTTTTCTCTTTGTAAAGAAGTTGTCTTTCCCCGGAGCTGGCTGCAACTAATTATTAATTTCCTGATCATCACCCGATGGTCCCTGACACTCCTGGTTGCAAGTCTGGGGGTAGGGTTCTCCTGCTCTGTTTATGTCTGACTAGCTACCTACTGTAACATTCTGCTAGGGTATAGCAATGGTAGTATTGCGTTACATCATTTATCCTACATTTATTAGTTGGAGTTCTGCTAAAGAAGGGCTTTCCATGTAACTGCATTTATTTATATATTTTACTGTTTATTTTTGCTAAAATCAGATCACAAATACTTATTTTTTACAGATCTATTTCTTTACCACTATTATTAATATCGTTTCTCAAAATGTCCCATAATGGCCAATTGGCAGATCATTTGTTGCTGTTTTCTCCCAATTTCTTCTGACATCACCCTAACTTTTTTGTGTTTTTGTTGTTGTTGTTGTTGCTTTATGACTCCACAAGCATTCCGGTCTTATCTTGTACATTGCTTGCCTCAGTCCTGGTATCAGCCATTTATCTAATAAAATCCTTTTTTAAAAATTGGATAGTGATATTTGAAAACCAATATCTTCTAAACATGCTATTGCAGGGAATTCATTGTTTTCTGGCTCTCAGAGGACAGAACTGAACAAATAGATAACTATCCCTTTGTCCATAATATATATTTACACACACACACACATATATCCACAAATAAATGCCCAAATCTATATCTATTTCTATCTGTTTCTGTATCTATTCATCTGTTTTCTCTGATTCTAATCCAGCATCACAAGATTCATTCTATCCTTTCTCCTTTTCTATTTAATGTATTTTCCTGACATTGAGAGATCTAGCTTTCATTATCCACAGTATATTTACTTAATTGCTCATTACTGCAATATGTATATTTAGCTTCAGAATTGCTAACCAACATCTCTAAATAAAACAAATTCACTAACCAAAGTACAATGTTCATATGTTTGTCTATAGCTTTAGATTATATAGTAAAATGCTATTTTCATCACCATCCCCTTCTGCTAAAGTGTAATTACGATTTTCGCTTATAATACAGTAAGTCTTATTAATCACCCCTGGAGCTCCATTTTGAGTTTTATTCACAGTTTGATAATTTTTATTTATATATTTTCCAGTATGTGAATAATCAGATATGGATCTAAAAGTCAGGACTTTACAGAAATGTTTATTCAGAGGAGTATGACTCCTCCATAATGCTTTCTCTACTATTTACATTTACTCGTTCCCACCCAAACCCTGCGGATAGTCAAACTTATTAGCTTTTGCTAATTCCTTCTGATTTGTTTGTTTGCTTTTTGTTCATTTTCCTGAATGAGTAAATATATGCAATTGCTCCTATTTCCTCTTTGTTAAATGAAGGGAACATACTTTTGTTACTCTTCTAATTTGCTTTTTCCATTTTGCACTGAAACATATATTATGGGTTTTACTTCATGTTGGTTTGTAGGGATCATTTTTATTATGTCTTATAGTTGCAAATAATTCTATTGTATGGCTTTATCATACTTTGACTACTCTTCTATGTATGAGTATTTGTGTTGTTCCAAATATTTTTGCAACAGTACAATGCTGTAATGAATAACTGGGGATAGATATATGTTCATGTTGCTGAAAAACATTCCAGATAATACATAGATGTGGAGCAGCTCAGTCAAAATTAAGTGAAAATGTAATTTTGTAAGATAATGTCAAATTTACTTCCAGAAGATTTGCATCACTTTGCATTATTAGCAACAATGTCTGACATTGTCTGCTTCTACAGTCTTGGCTGGAGAACATGTTAACATGAATATATATTTAACATATATTTATGCATGTATATTATATATTTAATTTTCACCAATGTGTTATGTGAGATACTGACAATGCCCTGGATTTCATTTTTTTCCTAAGTTCATTTTTAACTTTGAAATTATTTGGCTAGATGGACATAATTCATGTATCTTCTATAGTTTGTCTAAAATCTATTTAGAAACAGAAATATTTTCTTTTTAGTTCACTCTTTCCCTGTATACCTTAACAACAGGTGGCTAAAATAAGTAAATGACATTTCAACACTGCCTAAGAATCTCTTTAGCAACATTTAAAAAAAAATTTAAACATGAGACCTAACACCATAAAAACCCTAGAAGAAAACCTAAGCAACCCATTCAGGACATAGGCATAGGCAAGAACTTTATGATTGAAACACCAAAAGCAATGGCAAAAAAAAACCAAAATAGACATATGGGATCTAATCAAATTTAAGAGCTTCTGCACAGCTAAAGAAATAATCATTAGAGTGAACTGGCAATCAACAGAATGACAAAAAATGTTCGCAAGCTACCCATCTGACAAAGGGCTAACATCCAGACTCTACAAAGAACTAAAGTAGATTTACAAGAAGAAACAACCTCATCAAAAAGCGGTCGAAGGATATGAACAGACACTTTTCAAAAGAAGACATTTTTGCAGCCAGCAGACATATGAAAATAATGCTTATCATCACTGGTCATTAGAGAAATGCAAATCAAAACCACATTGAGATACTATCTCACACCAGTTAGAATGGCATTCATTAAAAAATCAGGAGACAACAGATGTTGGAGAGGATGTGGAGAAATAGGAACACATATATAGCCAAAGGATTATAAATTGTTCTATTATAAAGATGCAGGCAAACATATGTCCATTTTGGCACTGTTTACGATAGCAAAGCCCTGGAACCAACTCAAATGCTCATCAATGATAGACTGGATAAACAGAATGTGTCACATATACAGCATGGAATACTATACAGCCATCAAAAGGATGAGTTTATGTCCTCTGCAGGGACATGGATGAAGCTGGAAACCGTCATTCTCAGCAAACTGACGCAAAAACAAAAAACCCAACACCACATGTTCTCACTCATAGTTAGGTGATGAACAATGAGAACACATGGACATAGGGAGGAGAACATCACACACTGGGGTCTGTTGTGGGGAAGGGGTCTAGGGGAGAGATAGTGGGAGTGGGAAGAAATGCCTGATGTAGGTGATGGGTGGATGGAGGCAGCAAACCACCATTGCATGTGTGTACCTATGCAACAGTCCTGCAAGTTCTGCACATGTACCCCAGAACGTAAAAAAAAAAAAAATTATTGGGTATTTTTTCAATCTTCCACCACATCACAGTAGACTTCACAATTTTATATCACAAAGCATCTTTTCTCCAGACTTCAACAGCAATTTGTTTGTCATCCTCCCATAATTCACTCATGATTTCAGCTTCCACTCATAATATCTTTGCTATGCTTCCAGCCTGCAAACACTGCCTGGTCCCAATGTCAATGGACATATTTTAAATTTGTGTAACACCAACACCTTACTACTGAAAGTAATAACTGTATCAACCAAAATTCAACCAAGGAGGCAAAACCATTATGATTTATGAACAAGTAATTTTACTACAAGGAACTAGACCTTAAACAATCATGGGGAAAGGTGAGGAGTGGTTAACTAAAACAGGTATTTGGAAGATTAGAGAGCAAGAGATCAACAAACAATCCATCTGAGAAGTCAAATACATACAGCCACCAAAGGGCCGTAGAGAGGGAGCTGGTGAAAAGTATATATAAAAGTTTTACTACTGTGAGGCCACAACATGTTATTTGGTGATGGGTTTAGGACTCTTATTGGTCCTCCTATTTGTCAACAGGTAAAACTGTCAGAAAGAGGAGCTAGGTGCAGAACAGAACTAGATGACAAACTGGAACACCAGACACCTTTGTGTCTTTATATTACCACATTTAACCATGACAACATTTCAAATATAATGGTTGCTGCTTCACTTCTACCCTCCTAATCTCATGTAAATTACTCTTTTGACCAACTCTAGACTGAAACTATAGAGAAAAGAAGATAGAAACATGGTCCAAAGTTTAATATGGTTGGACATCGTATAATCTATTACTATAAAATGGAGAGGCACTTAAAACTTTCCTTATAATTTTCTGATAAGTTAGACTATATTTCAACAAAAAGATTAAAAGGCAGCAAAGAAAGTAAAAACAGAGATAATTTAAAAATTGATAATATAACACTGAAAAAAATTCTGCATTGTACAAACAAAATGTTACAAAGTCAAATGGAACTGAAAAACAGGACAGAAGTAAAATATTTGTAACCTACATCACTAATAAATTGTTAATCTCTCTAAATTATAAGAAACTGTCACAAATAAAGTGAGAAGCTAGATTAAAA
This sequence comes from Cebus imitator, assembly GCF_001604975.1. Classification (NCBI taxonomy): domain Eukaryota; kingdom Metazoa; phylum Chordata; class Mammalia; order Primates; family Cebidae; genus Cebus; species Cebus imitator. The sequence continues at coordinate 254,911 of NW_016107608.1, forward strand.
AACAGATAGTAAACCTGGAGAAAAACCTGAACAGATAACTCATAAGAAAATATTTAAAATGACCCATACACACATGGCTTCAGCAATTGTCCAGTGTTGAAGAAAAATAGGTTGTATTTCAAAGCCTTACAAGTTGAATTATCTATGAAATCATTCTAGTTTGTATTAAAATGAAAGTTCTACACTCTCATATATGCTCTAGGAATAAGAATTATAACCTCAGGGAAAGTACAAACAGAATTAAAGAAAAATATTTCACTAATAAAGCCCACCCAATCATGTCCAATATTTGCCAGTAAACTATTTGGCGTATAAATGATCTGTCATTACATAGCTCTTGGCCTTCAATTTAAAAAAAAAGTAAGTATGTCAAGGAAACACCATTGATATATACAGAAATATAAAGTAAAAAAGCAGGACTATTGCCAGAAAACAAAAATTGATTTTAAAATATTCCGATAGAAATGTTGGTATTTAAATTTTAATAAATGAAATTAAGCTTTCATAAATGGATTTTATATTGTAAATACATAGAAGGAAGAAATCAGTAAACTGGAAAATCTGTCAATACATTTATTTTTAAGGAGGCAGCGAAAGAAAGAGAAGATAAACAATGTGGGAAACATAATTATAAACATAGAGGCATGATGAGAATGAGCAAAAGTTTCTGTATTTTCTAAAAAGAAAGGAATTGGACATGAGCGATTCCATTTCTAACAGAAAAGTGTACATATGTTCATTAAAATACAGGTAAAATGATTTTTAAAATAGCACTATATATAAAGGTGAATTACATGACATATGAATTCCAATCACAATAAAAAGAAAAAATGAATAGTATACATGAGATATTATGCAACAGTGAAAATGAATGAGCTATCAATAAAAAAAAATGAATCTCACAAACTATTGTGAGATTAGATTCCAGCAAACACTACTAGCTCTATTTGTTGCACATATAGTGGTGAAATTATTATATAAAACTTTAAAGTAGACAAAAATAGTTATCCCATCACAACTCCTTAAATTCTTTTTATCCTATTGCTTAGAATGAGTATAGATAGACTACATGCAATATGGGAATGGTCTCAGTAGAGAATGGCCATGGGATGATAGTATTTTGTATATTTATGGGTCATGGGTTCTAGGAATATCTACAGCCATAATGACATAATAAATCTCCCTGATTAAGGAAATTATCCTGTTAGAAAAGTGTACTCTCTGAAACCCAAGATATCTTAGTCATCCTGAATCAGCAACCTACTTGGTTTTACTATAACATGGTAAAACCAATGTTATGTTGAGATACGTTTAATTTACAGAATTAGCAACTGAATAAAAAAGAATTTGAAAAAGACCTCTTTGTAGATATAAACTCTATGACAACTGCAATATGTAAAATTCATGTGGAAAATAAGGGATTTTTAACAGCTTTATTGAGCTATAATTTACATAGAGTAAACTGCACCTATTTGGAGTTTATAATTTAATATGTCTTGATATACATATCTACTCATAAAATCATCATGTCAATTAAGAAAATGGTCATCTACCCAAAAGATTTCTTGTTCCCCTTTTTAATTATCCCTTTCTTACCCATTCTTCATCCCCAGGAAACTGCAGATGTGCTTTCTATTGCTATAGATTAATTTGTATTTATTAGAATTTCTAACAAATAAAAACACACAGTATGTATGTGTCACCTAGGCTGGAGTATAGTGACACCATCATGGCTCACTACAGCCTCAAACTCCCAGGCTCAATGTTTCTCCCATCTCAGCCTCCAGAGTGTCTGGGACTACAGACACACATGACCATGCCCTGCTAGTCTTTTTTTTTTTTTTTTTTTTTTTTTAGTAGAGAAGGTGTTTCGCTATGTTGCCCAGGTTGGTCTTGAACCCGTGTACCCCACAGCTTAAACCTGTGAACCCCAGAGCAATCTGCCTTCATTGGCCTCTCACAGTGCTGGAATTATAGTTGTGTGACACTGTTCCTGACCTGTGTATTTTTTCTGATAACTTTCATTCAAAAAAACTTATAAAAATAAATATACATTGTAAGGTGTATAAATAGTTCACTAGTAGTTAATTTTTATTGCTGACTTGAATTCAATAATATGGATATGCCACAGTTTGTCCATTCATCTGCCAATGAACATTCGAGTAATTTGCGGTTTGGAACTAAACAAAACTGTTATGAACATTCATGTACAAGGCTTATGTGGTTATATGCATTTATTGTTTTAGATAAATACCACTGAGATGAATGGCTGTACCATATTGCAGGTATATGTTACTGTTTTAAGAAACAGCTAAGCTGTTAACCAAAGAGATTATATCATATTATATTTCTTGGTGGTATGTGAGAGCTTCAGTTTTTCCACATCTTTGGCAACACTTGCTATGGTCACTCTTTTCAACTTAAGTCATTACAATTGGTATATAGTGTTATCTCATTGCGATTTTCCCTTTTAATTAGACAATGTAGGTCTTAAATATTGGTTTTAATGTTTTTAATTCGATGTATAATTGTACTCATTAAATACGCAATCTGTTTTAAGTATAATTTTTTATAATACAAATATTTTAACTATGGTGAACGAAAATTATATTTATGCATTCATTAAATAGATGCAATCATAGATTTTAAAATATAATGAAAGAACAGTTAAACACACTTCTTAACTTTCCAAATAGTATATAATTGATATAATTAGCAAAATTTTATTCATTCTAATCTAATAATGCTAAGAATATAGAACTCTGTTTTATTAGGTGTGCTATGAACAGGATAATCCATTTATAGGCAAATTTATTAGCTATTTTAAATATTTTTAAACTTTAAGTTATTTATTTTAAAGAGTCTACTGAAATAGGAGTATTATTATAGTATTATTATATATTAGTTTATTAATCATCATATTATAATTATCACAATAATCATAAATTATTGTGATTTATTTGCCTAATACATCATTTCTGAGATTTAAAAAATTTGGTCAGATGTTACAAAGCAATAGCTTACAAAATATTTTAGCTATTTGCTCTAAGATAGTTGCCTATCTAGTTAAGATTTAATATGTATTATAGTGGTCTTTATTTTTTTTTAAAAAAGCTTAATCATCTATATTTTCTATCATCATTTCTCTAGAATTAATATAGTGAGCTGAAAAGTATACACCAAAGAACAAAATATATTATCCTCAGGCTTTTCCTTGGTCTTTTATTTTGCGGGGCACAGAAAAATATTTATATCTATTTGCTACAGTCATATTACCTTCTATTTTGTCACTTCTGCATATAAATTGTGTTTTCATTATTTCATAGTTATCAAAAGCTACTCAATATAAAATACCTTTGCAGGCAATAATATGCAATAACCTCTTTCTTATTATTGATTAGCTGAATATCTTCCATAATAATGAATAACAAATTTTTGATTTTCTTTCAGTTCTTAGTTACATTATGTGCCTATAATCTGAACTAATAAAAATTATTTCTATAGGATTCCTGCCTTTGTGTCAAATTGTTATTTTCTAATGTTTACAAATAAGAGGATTTCTAGGGTCATTGTGTTATAATTATTGATCCCTCATAAATTGGAATAACTTAAGAAAACTGTAACTGCTTATGTGCTAAGTTATGTGTTTACAGATGTTACATAAGACAGAATGATGTTTGATGTTAAAACATTGTTAACCAGTAATACAATTTGGCATTAATTCTGTACCTAATAAGCTAAATTTTTCTAGGTATTTTCTTTTACTAAACAGCAAAAAACTGATCCTAAGAAGTACATTTCCATATTATAAATAGACTAGGAAACAACAGACAATAGCAAAAATCAATAGAATAATTATTATTTGGGAAAGATAAACAAAATCAACAAACATTTAGCTAGACCAAGAAAAAAGAGAAAAGATTCAAATAAAATCATATATGAAAGAAGATGTATTATAACTGATGCCACAGATGTACAAAGGATCAAAAGAAACATGAACAATTATATGACAAAAAGCTAGATAATTTACACAACATTAAAAAATTCTAGAAACAATCTACCCATATCATGTCATGAAGAAATAAAATAATTTTCACACCAATCACAAGTAAAGAATTTGAATTAATAATAAAAATATTCTATAAAAGAAAATCTTACAGAATGAATGGGAGAAAAAGCATATGATTACCACACTGGAGGCAGAGAAAGTGTTTTACAAAACTCAACATAATTTAATAATTAAAAACTCTCCACATATTAGGAAGAGAAGGAATATACCTAAACATAATGAAAGCTCACAACTAACATTATACTGAATGGTGGAAAGTTGACAGGTTTTCTTCTAAGATCAAGAACAAAACAATCATATACATTCTTACCACTTATATTCATCATAGTACTGGAAATCCTAGACAGAATAATTATGAAACAGAAATAAATAGAAGGCATCCACACTGAAAAGGAAGAAGCGGAATTATCTTTGTTTGCAGAGGACATGATTTTACATGTAGAAACTCTAAGGACTCCACCAAAACTGTAGAACTAACAAATAAATTCAGTAAAATTTCAGTATACAATGTCAACATACAAAAATTAATAGAATCTCCATACATCAACAATTCAAAAATCAAGTCAAGAATACAGTCCTATTGGCAATACCTACAAAATAAAATATAATAATTCACAATACATTTTAACCAAAGAGGTGAAAGATCTACACACTGGCATTGATGAAACAAACACAAATAAATGAAAAGATATCCCATATTCATGAATTGGAAAGCTGGGGTCAGACCCCAGCTGCACGATGGATGAATACATTCACTCAAACACAGAATACAGTGAACCAGCAGGCTAGGAATGTCTATGGCCACTCACAAATACTCAAGGAGGGTGCTGTAAAGAGATAACAACTGCTGGCCTGGACTCCCTGGCTTTGCCGGCCTTTATTCAGCACATATTAAATGACAAAGGTTTTGAGTCAACACCACTATAGGGTAAAGATTAAAAGCCAGTTTCTAGGCCTAAAGCAAACCATTTGCAGGTGATAAATCTGGTCGTCCTCCCCTAGAGAAAGCCATGCAGTCCATGAAAGACTAAAGATTAGTTTTAGGACTACATGAGTAAACAAGTTATTCAGATAAACTCCCACACATTTCCTACTTACTTGCTTTTCATTATCAACTAAAGGCAAATGGGATTAGGCTGCCATTAGCTGAAACTTCTACTGAAACTATGCAAACTTCTCCGCTTTCTGAGAAGGTTTGTAACTATATTCTACAACTTCATCTAATACTTTTCTCTTAACACTTTTGCCACCACCCTGACTGAACTTCCACATTGGAAGAACCAATATTGTTGAAATATCTATACTACCCAAAGCAATCTGCAGATTCAACACAATTCCTATTAAAATTTCAAGGGCATTTTTCACAGAAATAGAAAAAAATTCTAAACTTTATATGGAAACACAAAAGAGCCTGAGCAGCCAAAACATTCTTGAGCAAAATAAACATAAGCTGGAAACACCACAGTGCCTAATTTCAAAATTGACCTCAAAGTTATAGTAATTCAGACAGTATAATACCGGCGTAAGAACAGATACATAGTTCATTGGAATAGAGAAAAAAAAATTAAACCTAAGCATATACAGTTAACTTATTTTTGACAAGTGCCCCAAGAATGCACAGTGGGAAAAGTATAGTCTCTTCAATGAATGGTGTGGGAAAACTGAATATCCACATGCAAAATAATGAAATTAGGCTGTAACATTACACCAAATTCAAAAATTAACTAACATATTAAAGATCTAAATGTAAAACCTGAAACTATAAAACTCCAAAAGGAAACATAAAGGAAAAGCTCCTTGACATTCAACTTGGCAATTATTTTTTTGATAGCACACCAAAATGCTAAACCACAAACACAAAAATACACATGTGGGAATACATAAAATTAAAACGCTCTGCACTGCACAGGAAGCAATCAGCAAAACTGGAAGACAGTTTCTGGATTAGGAAAAAATATTTGTGAAACATATGTAAGATAATGGGTTAATATCCAAAGTCTATAAGGAACTCTCACAACTTAATAGTCAAAAAATTAAAAAAAGAAAACCAATTAAAACATATGCTGGGGACTCAAATAGACATAGGTCTCCCAAAATACATAAATATTCACAAGTATATGAAAAGGTAATCATTAATCATTAGGAAGATGCAAATCAAAACCACAAGGAGTTATCCCCTCACACTTGTTAGGATAGCTATTGTCAAAAAGGAAAGAGAATGTTGGTGAGGGTGTGAAAGAGGGAACCCTTATACCTGGTGGGTGAAAATGTAAATTGGTGCAGACACTAAGGAAAACAGAATAGAGTTCCCTACGTAAACTAAAATACAACAGCCATATGAGCTGGTAATCTCTCTTCAGTTATATCAGAAGGAAATAAAATCATTACCTGGTAAAGATATCTGCACTCTCATGTTTATTCCAGCATTATTCACAATAGGCAAGATATGGAAGCAAGTTAAGTGTTCCTCATGAGAAGCATAATGAATATTTGCTAATAAAGCGTATTTCAGCTATGTTCATCAGCAAATAAAAAACAAAAGAAGGAAAAACAACTGTAAAATTATAGATAGGTTAATATGGTTGTAGTAATCACTTACTACATATAGATATTAACATATCAAAACATCATGTTGTGCACCTTAAATTTACACAATTTAAAAATTTTAAGATTTTTATTTTACGTAACTATCAAACAAAGAAAACTGTCCAAGTAATTTGTATGGTATATCACATGTCAAGAAAACCTCACACATTTATATAATTATTAGTATTTTTAATCATCGGGCTTTACAAGTTAGAATCTTGCCTTGATAAGTAAATTCTGCATAGTGTGCCTTTGGGAAAAAAAAGAAAAACTGCTTCATTATTTTTTAAAGGTAGACTTGGTGAAGAATGTTTGAATGAAATAATCTAAATAAAATGTTACTGACTCAAGATTACATACACTGTAATCATTACCAACAGAAGATAATTAAAGATTTGCAATTCTCACCCTTTATTTCAATTACTCCCTTCCAGTACTGCAATAGTCAATTAAACTGACTTTGAAAAAGCCATTCAAGATGATCGGTTAACATACAAATGTCCTTTAATTGTATCCTATTTGTTTTGCTTGCAATATTCCCAGAGCTAAAGCTAGATTGAAATATCTAAAGTATTTTGTGAGATTAATGGCACTTTTTAACTTGATTCACTGAATAATCACACTAAGACTATTAAAAAATGAGCCTATTCTGTTTTCATAGATTGATGTTATTTTCCACTGATTACTTCACAAATTACACATTCTATGACTAATAAGCTTCTTTTCTTTCATAGCAAAAAAAATCTAATATTTTAGAATTTTCATGTAAATTTCTGGTTATATAATCCAAAATAGAGAAGAAACTAGAAAAAGTAACTTTCCTTCAAATTTTGTATATGTGTAAATTTATTTAAACCTCAACATAAAAAGGCATTGGGAAATCATGGCCTTAAATGTTTTAGGTTTAAACTAGAATTTTGAAATTATAACTATTTTATTTTAAAGAACAAACACTTATTGATAACCACATTAGTAAATCCCAAGAACTATCCTTGGCCTGGTAATGCAAAGGTGAATGAAATAATTTTCAAGTTTTCAATGTGTAAATCATATTTTGCTGTCCATATGCGTGTGTATTTGTGTGTGATAGAGAGGGGCTTATAATTCTATGTATCCATCTATACTCCACTCATACTTCTGAAAAAGCCAAAATTTATTAAATGTATGTTGTGGGAGATATTCTGTATGTCACTATTTTTTCTTGATAAGAAAGAATTTTTGGCCTGATCTTTAATTAGACTAAGTGAAACTTTGACATATAAAGTGGGTAGAGTATTTCCTATATAATTATAAGAATAAAAAGCCAATTTTAGGACTGCTCATCAAATGGAAGTCAAGTAGTTTCCTACAAAGAATAGATCGTTGTTTAGGTTATAGACATCACACACTTTAAACTCTGAGACGTGGTTAACATGAGGGCCACGATTTCTATAGTTGCTCTCAGTGGCCTGTGTTTGACAATCTTTAATAGGCAATTTTACAGTCTTCTCAAACTGATAATTTCAAATGAGTTGCAAAGGTTTTTAGAGCATATAAGGAATAGCTTGGGTAGGAGGCAATTGAAAAAGTTGTTGAGAGAATGGAATAAATATCTAAAACTAATAGACTGAACTTTCTATATATTGTACCACTATAAAATAAGAAGACTCTCATAACTTCATGCTGGTTACCACAATCAATTCAGTCTCTGTAGAAATCAGTTACCTCAAGATTCTTTTCTTCTGCCCATTAACTCTTAACCCTTCTTATGAAATATTGCTTTTCCAAAACTACCATATTTGATTGAGTGTCCCTGAAGAAGTTCTTCATTATCTCTAAACCTACATATTATCTTGAGCTGAATGACTTTAGAACTGCCGGGAATGAATATATTTTAACTAAATATAAATTTTCTAGTCCAGAATCTCTGGACCATAACTTTAATTCATTAGCAATCTTGCTTTAAGGGATAACCCTTCTATGAATAAATGTGTATTTTTATAATACTCTGACTTCCCTAATCATCTACGCCAAGACATTGTTTATGTTAGTACCCATTTTATTTTCTTTATGACTTTCACATTCTTCTTCTATACTGGATAATTCCCATTCCTATAAGAGCAGATTCAATATTTCCCATGAAATAACCTTCAATCTTAACTTTTTAAATTTCTATTACATATTATTACTATATTACAAAACAAAAACAAAATAAATTGGCTTTACTAAAATTCTAGCCTTTATCACTTCCTTTTCTTCCCCACTGAGAGGCTCCATCTCCAGTCTTCCCCTTTTTCTGTAGTCTTCCTAGTGAGCACCAAATGAAAACCTGTGTAAAGGACCTTGTGAGTAGGCAAATCAGTGAAAAGAAATAGAAGCTATGAAACATAAAGCTAGAGATCTAAAGAAAAAAACAGTATGCAGAGTGATGTCTCACCTTGAATTGTAATCCCCCTACACCCCGCCTGTCAAGGGAGAGACCAAGTGGAGGTAAATGAAGCACAGGGGTGGTCTCCCACATTCTGTCCTTGCGATAGTGAGTGACTTGTCATGAGGCCTGATGATTTTATGAGTGTGTGATAGTTTCTCCTGCATTCATTCTTCCTGTTGTCACCTTGTAAAGAAGTTGCCTGCTTTCCCATTGCCTCCCTCCATGATTATACGTTATAAGTTTCCTGAGGCCTCCTCAGCCATACAAAACTGTGAGTCAATTAAACCTCTTTCCTTTATAAATCACCCAGTCTTAAGTATCTCTTTATAGCAGTGAGAGAATGGACTAATACAGTAAACTTGTATTGCAGATAGTGGGGTGATGCTATCAAGATACTTGAAAATGTGAAATCAACTTTCAAACTGGGTAACAGTCAGAAGTTGGAAGAGTTTGAAGGGCTCAGAAGACAGGAAGATGTGGAAAAGTTTGGCGCTTCCCAGAGACTTTTTGAAAAAAAAAAACAGGAGGATACTGCCCCTGATTTAATTATCTCCACCTGGTCTCTCCCTGTTTTTTTTTTTTTTTTTGGATGGTGAGTTTTCATGAGATCTGATGGTTTTATAAGTATGTGGTAGTTCCTCCTGCATGGATTCTCCCTCCTGCCACCTTGTAAAGAAGGAGCCTTGCTTTCTGTTGACCTTCTACCATGATTGTAAGCTTCCTGAGGCCTCCCCAGCTATGTAGAACTCTTGAGTCAATGAAACCTCTTTCCTTTTTAAATTACCCAGTCTCAGTATTTCTTTCAGCAGTGAGTAAACAGACTAATGCATAGAGATTTCTAGACCTATAAGACAAACCTTGCAATATAACAAATGTGCAATTGGAGTTTCAGGAAAAAAAGGGGAAACACAAAAGTTATTTTAACAACAATTCTCGGCTGTATTTTCCAAATTTGATGAAAAGTGTAAATCCACATGCCCAGGTTATTAAGTGAACTCCACACAGAACAAACATAAAGAAAGCTACAACCAAACATGTCAAAATAAAATTTCTAATTAGTCACGATAATAATAAAATCTTTTCAAAAGCCATTACTTTCATATGTGAATTATATACAAAAACACAGGTAAAATGGTAGAAAATTTATTGCCGAAATCTGAGCAAATTAGATAATAATGGAGCTAGTTTTTCAAGATGATAAGAAACAAAACAGTCAATTTAGTTTTTCATAACCAGTCAACCAATCTTTAAAAATGAAGGCAAAATGAGGATATTTTCACAGCAATTGCTACCCACATATGAGAATAAAATCTCAAAAGTGCCATGAAGACATCATAAGCAATAAAATGTGCTAACTTTGATAATATCCTGGGACAGGAAAAGAACACTAGGTAAAACCTATAAATAGCTGTGTAAACTATGGAGTCTATTTAATATTAATGTATTAATAGTTGTTCATTAATTTTAACAAATTTGCCACGATAGGTAAGATATTAATAATAGGACAAACTGGTTGTTGGTTATATGACAACTCTGTATTATCCTCACGAGTTTTCTGTAAATCTGAAACCACTTTAAAATAAAAATGTATGAAAATATTAAAAGAAAATGAATATACATAGGCAAACACTAAAAGAAACCCAACTAAGCTGGAGTGGTTAAATTAATATCAGATACTAAGCACCTCAGAAGAGGAAATATTATCAGGTATAAAGAGAAACATTCCAAAATGATTTAAAAATTTATCAGATTATAAACATTTTACATATATAGTAACCTAACAAAGTTTTACAATACATAAAACAGAAATTTATGCAAGTGCAAAGAGAAACAACAAAATTTAAAGTCATAGTTTTAGACACTTTTCTCCCTTAGTAGGTGACAAACAAGTAGAATAAAAGTTAGGAAAACTGAACAGTGCCCGAAAAGAGAATCAAAACAGCTGACCTAATTGATTTTTCAGATAATTCAGCTCTCGAACATTAGAATGCACTTTATTTTTAGCTGTGAGAAATGTTATATAATGGAAACAGTATTTCAGGCCATATTTCAGGTCATAATATAAGTTTCAATGAATTTCATCATTTAAATTAAGTAATATATGTTTTGATCATAATAAAATCAAAGTATAAATCGAGAAAAAATGTATTTAAAAATTCCCAAATATTTAGAAAATCAACAAACCATTTTATAATTAACTTGATTAAAAGAATAAAAAGAAAAAAGAAAACAACTAAAAATTATCTCAATGCATGCCAAAAAGGACTTAAAACATTTTGACAACCAGTCATGGTATAATCTCATGAAATTAGAAATGAAAGTATTTTCTAAACCTGATATGAAGAAACTAAAAAAAACTATAGTTAATATCATAGTAAATAATAAAAGACTGAAAGCTTTTCTTTTAAGATTAAGGACAAGGCCATATTGTCTGCAATTTTTAGTTTTATTTATGATTAAACTTAGTTTCTACATACAAAATGGAAAATAGTTGAAAAATCAGAAAAAGTACAAAATCATAATGTAAGATATACTTTGTTGGACCTGATTGTATGTATATATAGTAAATGGCTAGGAATCTATGAAAAAACTACTATAGTAAATAAGTGACTTTACCAAAGATCTGTACTGTAGTGTAACTATGTCCCCCAGAATTTATGTTTGGAAGTTTTTTTCTACCATGGTAATATGCAGAAGTGAGGCATTTAAGAGAGAATTAGTTAGTTATCAGGGATTCATGCCTCTTAATCCGAGGGATTGACTCAGACTTTCATGGGAATAGGTGAATTCTTGAAGGACTGAGAGAGTTCTCAGTCTTGTAGTACAGGCTTAGTTATCAAAAGAGAAGGTCCTTATAAAACAAGACCATCCATTGTATCTGGTTTCTTTTCACACATGCTTGCTTGCTTTTCTGCTTTTGTACTATGTATGAAGCAGTATGAGACCCTCATCAGATGCAGTCCTCTGGTTCTTTGACTTCCCAGCCTCCAGAATGGTGGGCTAAATAAACCTCTTTCCTTTATAAACTACCAACTCTAAGGTATTTAGTTAGAGCAGCAGAAAATTGACTAAAGAAAAAAACAATGTTACCAAGAAGTGAGTTACTGCTAAGAACAAATGCCTGAAAATGTGGGAGCTTTGGACTTGCTTCTAAAATGGACAGAGGCTATAAGAGTTTTAAGCAGCAGACTAGAAAAAGCCTAGAATGTCATAAACAGAGTGTTAAGGACAATTCTACTTAGGGCTCAAAAGTCACAAAGACTAAGCTAGGGAGGTTGTGTTGGGAGATTTGCCTTAGCCCAGGTGTTTGTGGCTGTGGTGAGCCATGATTACACCACTGCACTCCAGTGTGGGTGACAGAGTAAAACACTTTCTACCAAAAAAAAAAAAAAAATCTAAATAAATAGAAAAGAAAACAGTAGAAGTAAAGAAGACGACTAGGAAAAGCCTGGGACTTGTCAGAGATTACTGAAACGATCATGATCAGTATGTTAATAGAAATGTGGACGGTTAAGGCTATGCTGATGAGATTTCAGATGAAACAGAAAAAAATGTATTGGCAACTGGAATAAATACCAACCTTTTTATAAAGTAGCAAACAGCCTGAACTGTGTCTATGCCTTATAATTTATGAAAGGCTGAACTTAAGAATGATGAACTAGGATGTCTGGTAGAAAGAATGTGTAAGCAACAAAGCTTTTAAGATATTTTGTGGTTACTTTGGCTGCTTACAGTGAGAATCAAGAAAGAAGAAATTGCTTAAAGACAGAATTAAACTTGAAAGGAAAGCAGAGCAGAAATATTTGGAAAAATGCAGCCTGGCAATGTAAAGTGCAAAAAAAAAAAAAAAAAAATGTGTGCATGGGTACGGCCAAGCAATGTTTTTTAAGAGATTAGATGGATAGAAGGGAGGCAGGATGCTATTTCTCAAGGCAACGAATACAAGGCACTAAAGGCATTTCAGAGATCTTCAAGGCCACCCCTACCATCAGAGGCTGGAAGACCAGGAGGGAAGAACAGCTTCTGGAAACTGGTTCCTGGCACTCTCCATACACCCTCTGCCCAGGGCTAAGTACTCTGCTCTCTGTATCCCAGAGCAGCACTTCACATCTGCCCCATCTATGTGTCAGGTGTCCCATGTGTAGCTCCATGTGCTGCCCTGTAGAATGCAGTGATAAGTCTTAGCGTAGTTCACTTTGTGCCAAATCTGCAGGCACACATAATTCATGAGCTGTGGAGGCATTGTTTCCCCCACTTAGATTTCAAAGGATGTGTCAGCAAACTTGGATTGCCCAGATAGAAATCTGCTGCAGGAGTCAAGGGGCAGAGAGATTCCATCAGAGCAATGTCCTAGGAAAATGTGTGATCAGGGCCGTTACTGGGACCCTAGAAGAGTAGAGCCACTAGCAGCACGCAGTGCCCTTTTGGGAAAGCTACAGGTACCAGTGTGCAACTTCAATCGGAAAGAGCTAAAGTGTATGCTGAGCCCAGTGAAGCCACAGGGGCAGTATTTCCTGAAACCTTGAAGTACCATCGCTGATACCAGCGTTCAAAGAAGGCCAGACAAGGAATCAAAGGGGATTATTCTCCAGCTTTAAGATTTAATATCTTTCCTGCAAGATTTCAAATTTGCTTTGGACCTGTTACTCTTTTCTTCTGGCTTATTTCTCCCTTTTGGAATAAGACTGTGTACCTTCTGCCTGTCTCACCATTGTGTATTGGAAGTATGTAACTTGTGTTAATTTCACAGACTCACAGATGAGACTTCAGACTTTCGGGTGGTACTGAAACAAGTTAAGACTTTGAGAATAATTAAAATTAAATTGTTATAGTTTCACTGACAAAACGACATGAATTATGGGGGTTGGGGCAGAATACTACAGCTTGACAGTGTCTCTCATAATTCTTGTCTTGGAAATATGATTCCCAGAGTGGCAGTCTGGGTTGGGACCAGGGGCAGGAGGGGGAGAGAGGCTCGTATTTAAAGCAGCCCAAGCTGAAAAAACACTTATCTTGCAAAATAACAAAAATTAACTTGAAATTGATTATAAACTAACTATGAGAGCTAAACCTATAAAAAAAGAATGAAGAACTCTGTAAAAATGTGTTTGAAACTTTGGTTAAATAAGCATTTCCTAGGATGCAAAGAATAGGAACTATGTATAGAAAAATACATATATTAAACATAAAAATTCGCTCATAATCATTAAGAGAATGAAAATCAAGACACAGCCTAGAAGAATAATTGGTAACAAGTTTATTGGTAACAATTATTACCAATTATTGGTAATAATTGGTAACAAGAAAAAAAAAACAAGTATCTGATAAAAGATTTATATCCAGATTATATTTAAAAACTCACACCTTAGCAAAATGATAAGAACAAATAGATTAAGAATATGTTTAAAAGATTCAATGAAACACTTTAAGGTAATAGTGAAATTCAGTGGCCAAAAGGACTTATTGAAAAGTAATTCACTATTGTTATCTGTTAGGAAAATTTAGACTAAAACCAACGAGAGACAGCCCACCATTAGAACAGCTAAAATTAAAATGACCTAGACCATGTGAACTCAGAGAGAGGAGCATCACACACAAGGGACAGTTGGTGGGAGTAGGGGAGAGACAATGGAGGGTGGGGAGGGAGGAGAGGGTGGGGAGGGATAACATGGGGAGAAATGCCAGATATAGTATGCATCTAAAGTAAAATAAATAAATTATTAAAAAATAAATAAATAAAATCAAGACCTAGAAAACCAACTTTAACAAAATGCCAAGAGATTGAGACTTTAATACATTGAACATAGAAATGCAAAATACAATAGCCACTTTGGAAAGTAGTATATCAGTTCCCTATGTAATTAAGCACACATTTTCTATATCACTCAAAAATTCATTCCAAAATATTTACTCAAGAGATATGAAACCATAGGTTCATGCAAAGATTTGCATTCCAATGTTCATGTCAGCTATTTAATAATATTTCAAAGCTAGAAACAACCCAAGTGTCTATCAAATGGTGAATTGGTAAGCACATTTTGTTATATCATTACAATGAAATGGTATTCAGAGATTTAAACAAATGAGTGAACTGCTGATATAAACCATAACATAG
This sequence comes from Cebus imitator, assembly GCF_001604975.1. Lineage (NCBI taxonomy): Eukaryota > Metazoa > Chordata > Mammalia > Primates > Cebidae > Cebus > Cebus imitator. Next base: position 270,091 of record NW_016107608.1, read on the forward strand.
ATTAATCACAAAAGCGTTATGCTATGTAAATAAGCCAAGCAGAAATGATAACATACTGTATGGTTCCATTTATATAAAATTCTAAGACAGACTAAACTTCTAAGACAGATTCTAAGTGTGAATATTTGGTAGCTTGATTGTGAGAGTGTAACACAATGGTACCTACTTGTCAAAACCCAACAAAGTACAAACGGTAGTGAATTAATTTTATTATATGAAAATTATACCTCAGTAAAGCTTTTTATTCTAAAAAATATGCTTAGCAAAAGTTTTTATCTGGTAGTAGATGTTTAATAAATGGCAGCTAAAATGAGTTCTTATTAGCAGGCTGTAATTGTCTCTTCATAGCAGTACTAAAAGTAGAGTTTTTTAAAAGCCCAGAGTGGTATCATAATCCCAAGCTCAGAAATTTTGACCTCACTTTCAAAGGAATTAGTGAAAATAATAGTATCTTCATTCTCTTTCATGATATCAGTTTTTAACTGGAATTTAAGTCATCTGGGGCTGATATATATATATATATATATATATATATGAAGAAACAATCCATAATTGATAATATATTTTATATTTGGGAAATAAATATTTTCATGTCTTGATTTTTTCCTGTGCTTTACAATTCTGACACAATGAAAATTTTCCCGGCCTTTCAAAGCCTGCCGCAAACATCAAGGTTAGTTTGCCAAATAACAACTGAGCAGGAAAGGCATGTTACTGCCCTATGTAATCACCGTTCTTTTCAGCAGCATCAAAACATTTGGAGTGCCAGTTGAAAAAACTATTTAACGATTATAAAGTGAGTGTTGGATCCATGCTGTATCATTTTGAGCAGTACCAGCTCTCTAAAATTGCACCACACTAGAAAATAGCATTATAACACTGTGGGTGAGCTTGAACATTCTGCATCGTCTAACACCTGGGCATAATGGGGGGGCAGGCTTAATGACTTCTCACTATGCTCCATTTCCTGGTGGAAGGTATTCCTAACCACTTCTAGTATTCTATTTTTCTGTGTAAAATATTTTCTAGTAAACATCTAAAATGAAGTTGTTTGTCTAATTCATCATGATTTTCTTAATTCCTTCTAAGTAAGCCACCATGATTTTTCCCACTCCATATAATTATTATTTCACAGACATTTTCAAATAGGAACTATCATGTACATCTCCTTCAAAATGTTGGCTTACCTTATAGAATTAGTCAACTGAGGGTCAGGCTTTAGAGTAGCTGTAATTAACAAGCTTCTCATAACCTTTGTCCAGAGGGCAGAAATAAGAACTCATCTACCACTATTATGATTCCAGAAAGGTTCTCTGAGGTCACATGTATTGCTGTGTTCATTTGGAACTAGTATGCTACTTCTGGGTCTTAGTGACCTATTATATGCTTGTCCTATATTTCTAGAAGTAAATAGAAAAGCAGAAGGCAAAAGCTTATTGTAAGAAAATTGTATGAGGAGATAAGTATGTATTGTTGCTGAATTAATAATTATGCTAAACAATACATATTTATGTACTGATTTATATTTTTAATTATTTTAAAATGTATTATTTCTTTCTCATGAAAACCATTTACGAATAGGGTATTATTATCATAGCATAATTAATATAAATATCTCAGATATTCAAGGAATTTACCTGGGTCCTGGGCCATCTAGGTCATAAGTCGTGTCAAAGGAAATACAATCAAGCCGCTTTATTACAAATCCGTTATTACTGTTCTACAATACTATGCAAATAGAATCTAGGTAAAAGGCAAACAAGTCTACTCTTCAATGTTATCAAATTTGTAATGGAGACATTTCAATAATTAGAATATAGTTCAAAATACATTTTTCTTGATCCAAGGAATTATTATATATTTTGATTGCACTGGTAAATACATGGATATATACATTTGTAAAATCTCATTAAACTTTACATTTAAAGTACGTGTTTTCTTATTGCATATAAATTATAGTTAAATAAAGTTGATTACATATGTTACTTCTAAGAAGTGGTTATATATATATGCAAATTTTAATAGTCTGCGTTATTAGAACAGCTAATAAATAGTTGATACACATTCATAATTACTGTCAAATAATTTAATCAATCAATTTGACACTTTTATACATGGTTATACAATGAAATAATTATAGATTTTAAATCAGTAAAATGTTATATTGGATGTTTTTGATGTGGTGGTTGGGGTTTTGATTATGTATGCTCATAAATTCTCTGATAATAGTTTTTAAAATATGAATTATATGAAAAATCCTGAGAGTATAATTTGCCTTTAGTACTCTATATGTAAAATGTAGCTGATATTTATGAGAAGCAAAATTTAAATTATCTGCAGATGATTTACCAAATAACTTAGTGTTTGCAGAATGCAACTCTACAATTAAATGCATATTTGCTTGCATGATCATATTGTTTATCCAAGCAACTTGACAATTAAGATAAACAACTTTAATGTAACTAGAAAAAACAATTTTTAAAATAATTTTTGTGATAAAGTATGTATTTCTAAAGCTGACAAACTTCTGTCTGTTTAGCAAGGAATGACTAAAAGGGAAATTCAAATTGACCTGATGATTATAAGAAATTTGTGTTTTGCAGATGCCTATATTTTTATCTTTACAAAATAACTTTGTCTTAAATTTGCCTTATTTAATTTATTATTATATGCTTTATTTATTGTAGCTAACAAAATAAATGGTGATTAGAAAGGATGCTGTTTATTTAATACTAGTGTTAAGAAGAGGCTTTCTCTATAACCTAAAGGCACACTTGGAATTTTTGCCCCAGTTTTAAAGAATGACAGCAAAAGCACCTTTATCTGACATTTAGAATGATTAAATTTTGAAAAATCACTTGGCATATTCAGCAGGACTCCACAGGGTACTCCAGTTTTATAAAGCAATGGATCATGTTAGCTTAACTTATATTTAAGATTTGCAGGCCTGATATTATTGTGTTAGGCAGTATTGCTGAAATGGAAACATAAAATTTTGCTGCTATGAGATCAAGTTTGTGCCTGCCCTACACAATAAATTAGTTCCATAAAGTTTTAAAATGCAATGTTTATTCTGGCTCAAGTCATTTTGTGAAGTATTAAACTGCTTAAATATATAAAATTAAGCCTACATTGTGAAAACAATTTTTTTTTTTATTCACATATCCTTGGAATGCAGGAATACAAGTTACTTAACCACCAAGAACATTTACATAAAGCTAAAAGAGAGAAATCAGTTGTGTTTGAGAGTTCAGTTTTATCCTTTCGGCCACAATGGCCAATTTTTCTGAGTCCACATGTATATTGGCTATTATTGCAGCTTAACAAGAAATGTACTGAGACATGCAAAGGAGGATAGTATAATAACAAAATGTTCATAATCATGTGTTCCATCTATGACACCCTTACTTTGAAAGCAGTTTTGTTCAAAGAAAAATATTAAATAAAATGAAATGAGTCTAACTCAATTTTGAAAGCGCAAAATTGGTCTGTTAATCAATCACTTGAAGGGAAAATCTGCAGAAATAAAATATAACAAAATTTTGATTATCCTTGGAAAACATCTTTAAAAATATGAATGAGACAAAGTATCATGTTGGTAATGAAGACAAAAGTCGATTAAATAAAATGTGTCTCATTTGATTTTCCCATCCACCCAACATAAAAGAAGGCAACCAAACAGTATTTATCATTAGGAAAACAAATGAAAAAAACTATTAAAAGTGTGGGTCATCACCTTCTAGCTAGTTAGAAAATGATCTTATTAACTACATATGGAATAATACTGCACCCATAAATTGTATCAATACTCATAACTATTCAATAATTTTCTTAACTACTATGTATAATTGTATCGAAGACTTCTTTTTGGTTTTATTGTATATTTTCAAGCATTTATTTCATTTCTTGTCAATATAGGACAAAAGACAAAAATCATCCTTCTATAAAAAAGTGACCATAATCACTTCTAGGTTCTTATGCCAGGAGTAATTTATATGAGTAAAATGATCTTTGTAATTATATTTGTTGTAGAAGACCCATCCACTGTGTAATGCAAAAGAGAAAAAAGTATAGATAATTTCAAGATAGCGATGCAATAAATGCAATAAAATATCAAGTTTAGTTGTTCCCGACATTTCCTTGAAATATTTAATTTAATATACCAGCCAGATGAAATTATCTCAAGTATATAATAAATAATTGGGCAAAGAAAATTTGGTATTAATTGTTTGGCAATTCTATACATTTATGAACAACAAGCATTATAAAGGAAAAGTTAATAACTATTAATATTTATTAATGGATTTCAAATATTACAAGAAATTTGTTAAGTGAGAATAAGTTATTCCAGTATTTTGTGATGTTGACTTGGTTTTAAATTTTTAAGAAAAATTAGGAAATATTCTAAAATCAGTCAACCGATTAAATGGATACATATTCAATCAATTAAGGGATTTAGTTAATTAATTGGTTAATCCCTTACTTTTATTAGAATATTAATTAAGCATAATTAACTATACTAGAATTTTTCTTGCAATTCGATTTATTAGCAAAGATTTTCATTGAGTACATTTAAGTATGGATAAGAAATTTAACCAATTTCATACACAGTTTGAAAATAATTTAAGGTTACCTATTACTCTAAATATTTCATTTTGAAATGTATCATTAATGTAGGACAAACACATTCAATGTTAGTGTTTTGATAAAACATTCCTTCCATGTACTTTTGCATAAAATAAATGAATTGCAACATTTATCTTTCTATATTTAATTCAAATTTTGTTAGTGTATTCTATAGCTACATACACAGTGAGTATGAACAAGGCAATTTTTATATTTATGATAAATTATGAAGATGTTCATGGCTTCTTAAAGTGTTCACAGTTTTATTTAGAGTTTCATAATAGGATGCTTTAAATGTGTTTATAAAAATTGTTTTCTATCATCACCATGTAACATCTATTGTGGGCAATTCGGATGAAGAATATGTGTGTTTGTGTTTGTGTGTCTGTGTGTGCAGCATTTGTAAATAAAGCAAATTGATAATTGCATGCTGTTTCCAGCATCATAAAAAGGCAGTGTCATTTAACAGACTCACTGAAATATTAATAACTATGTAAGAAAATATACTTGTGTTTATCTTTTCTATGTACTATGTGATTAGCACTCAAGACGCTATGGAGTCACATGCTAACTTGTGGATTTCTATCAGAAAATATAAGTTTAATGTTATTGTTTTACTTTGTAAGACATTAACCTGTTTTTATTAACATATTTAATTTAGAATTCTTTTGACTGATTATATATATTCATATTTCTCAAATTATTTTTTGAGCTAGCTGTAGTGTCTTATGGGTTCCTCAGTTAAAGAATGTGTTGAATAAATATCTTTGACATATATTTATTCTTTATTTATATGAGGGTAATATTTTTAAATTTTGAAAATTGTATTTGATAAATGCTGCATATAGTGATTTGCTCGTTTTGATAAATAGGAAATCTGTGTCTGGCAACATTTATTTTAATACTAATCTTTATTAGATAATGACACGCGGCAGAGTTTGATGGTTCTTCTTTAGATTTCTTCTGGAGGGTGATTTCATTATTATAACAGTGCTCCATTCAGTTGAACAAAATCAACATTTTCATTGCCCAGAGATATTTATGCTGAGTGATCTACTTAGCCAATTCTCTTTAGAAAACTAATACCAAATAGTAGTTGTAACTATCTCTTTTATCTGAAATTCAAGAGTATTAAAAGCACATTTCAGACCCAGTCTTTAGCTTTCAGGAGCAGTAGTTTCATAACTAGTTACAGCTAAATGTCTCTTAACATTACAGTTAATGTTCCATAAAGATCAACCAGTAAAATAGGTGTTAAAAATTATTAAGTTTAAAGCATCCATGTCCTTGGTTGGAATATGAATATCTATTGAGATTACACTCAGGATGAGTGCCTGCCTATTGTGGACTCTTAACCCCTCAAGATAGAAAAAAAACCCACCATGAGGAAGTGATCACTATAATGTAGACTGTGAAATAATTATTTAATAAGCATAAGTTTCATTGGAATTATCATGAATTTAATGTCAGAATACATGAAACTGAATTTTTTCTAGTACCACACAGGTTAGAGTCTCAGTCCTTTTAGCTCTTTTCCAGTTGATGTAGACAATTAATAAACTAGGTTTTCATCTATTTACTCAGGTTTGCTTTTATTGGGAGGCAATTGTAGTGTAATAAATGAAAAAAACTTTGCATTATATTTGACATTTTTATTTTGAGCACTTCAAATGTGTGTATTTTTTTAACATAAATGAGATTCACTTTTGTTTCTTCTACTGTAAAACAAGGATAACAATAAAATCAACATCAGATGAAGACCCTCTACTTAGTTAAAATGTTTAGAATACGACATGTGTAAAATATTAGCATTATTTTTATTTTTAAAAGAGTTAGAGAAGATAGTAAGACATTTACCTTGGGAATAGTATTGAATGCTTTACAAAGTATTACATTTTATATTACCCTTACAACAATTCTATGAAGTGGGGGAAAGGTATGAATGAAGTCAGTTTTGCTTTTTCTCCCTAATTACACCTACCATTCCTAATTCTAATGCATCCCTACATTTTCACAAATCCTAACAAATTTTTATAATCACAAGATCCCTTTGTAAATCACAAATGATGTAAATTTCCTTTAGCATTTTAATATGTTTGATCCCCTATAAGGCCCTTCACTAGTGTTTTAGAATTCTACTTTTGAAATATGCTTAGAAAGCCATGAGTTGTACTAGATCTTTGCAGCTTCAAGGCAGATATTTATACGGGCTATCAGAAGCTTAAAATAGCTTATTTGTCTATCTGGAAACAATCTTTTCAAAGCCTACAACTTTGTTGTTACATGTATGAGAGTTGGAATGGAAAAGAATTTGGCATATTTTAGAGAAAATGATATTCCCACATAAGATTGGCTACCTAAATGTGATAATTCATTAATCTATTTGTGCTTCTGTTGTAAGTATTGGCCAGTACTCTCCTTCCACTCATGTGTTCTCTATTCTAGTAGCTTACTTGCACACTAAACCTCAAGATTTCAGCCATATCTGCCTATCTCCTGACAAAGCATTCTCATACTTCTGGAGTGTGAGTTTTGCCATGATTATATTGAGAAATTTATCTCCGTGGGAATAGAAAATATTAAAAACTTGTAATAACATACATATGATTCTGTTTCAAATTCTCAAATGTACTCTATTGTTTGATAATTTATATTTATATTACAAATAATCACTAATTTTTAAGTTTTAAAAAAGTCCCATCATCTCTTTGGTCAAGCTTCAGAGTTCTTTTGCATTATATCCATAGATAGCATTGTTTACTTGAGTCTCTGGTAATTGCATATTGCTGAATGTTAATCAACAGAACATATTACAATTTAGGTTACTATACAAAGCTACTGCATATGTTTTAACCTATCATTTATGAACCTTAAAAGACAAAAATTGTGTCTACTTGTATATAATTTTCACCATTATCACATTGATAAGTGAGGTTTCTACCTTCCTCACATCATTTACAGTAAATATGACTAAAAAAATAAATTGTTTTAAGGCTTTCCTTCCAGATTTTGCAGTTTTAAAAAGGTACCTAATTTATTTTATTTTAGATTGACTCAATAATATAGATAGTATTTGGGGTTTACAGCACTAATTGGTTACATTTGTGACAGCTCTGGAAGTGATTTTTTTTTTTTTTACATAAGCCCTATGATCTCTAGTATATAGAAATGAATCAGAAATAAAAAGACTCAGAAGACTCAGCTTCAAGTGGTTTTTTCAAGATAACAATTGTTACATATACTATATTAATGTCTCTAACACTTAGAAATTTTCAAATAATCTAAAATGTATAAATAACTGTAAGAATTATGAATAGAAATTCTAGGTATATAGGCAATATCAGTTTTTCAGGTTTATTCTGCCTCTAAGTTTATTGGTAAAGATAAAAAGCAAAACTGCGATACATATTTTAGGCATCTTCTTTGTGATATATGCAATGAAGTAATATATGTTAATAAATATATATTCATCAATAAATATATTGAAAAATGAAAAAATATATATTGTCTGAATGAAGAACTTATATTTGGTTGGAAAAAAAATTTTCTTCCACCTTAAAATTATTAGGTACTAATTCCATCACTTGTCAGTTATATGATCTTGGATAAATCTCATGATTTTCACCTGTGAAAATGATATAATAATGTTACTTTTCTCGTAGTTATATGTAGAAGATAATATTTTGTAAAATATGTGAAAGAGTGCATTTCACACTGGAGGTATTTAATTTTATTTGTAAAGATAACTATCATTATTATTATTATTGGATAAGAATATATTTAAATGAAATATAACCTTGTATTTTCAGGTTTTAATAACCATGATTTTTGCATATATTATTTTTGCATGTGTATTATCAGTAGAGTTTTGACTGACAGGTAAACCTCTTCCAGATTTTACAAATAAGAAAATCAAGACTAAAATTCTGATAAAATATTGTTTAATGCCCAGTCATCTGAAAGATTTTTACATAAAGAGCAAGGACTCAAATCCAGATCTGATTCCAAATTCAAAATTCTTCCTATGGTACCAAAATTAGAGAATGTAACACTTTTAAGTGAGAAAAGGCAATGTGTGCCTCACCATTCCTCCTAAAATAGTACCTTTATTCCCCATAAATTCTAGAAAGCATCAGCTTATTTTTAAACTTCATCAAATCTGTGTCAATAGGCATGTGAGTAGATGCTTCAAAAAAAAAATAGAAACATTTAGACAAACTAATTAAAGTTGTAAATCTAAGCTATAAACGAATTAATCCACAAAATACATTAAGTGACATCAGAGGGGCAAGTGGATATACGACTCCAAGGAAGTAAGATCTCTTTTAGAAATCCTTTGCTTATCTGATCTTAGCAGAAAAACTTTATTCTAGGTGGAAAGCAATCTTGTTACTGTCAGCACTACTATCGGTCAGTCTTCATCAAGTTTTTCGTGTGCACCTACAAGAAATTCATAAAGAAGGGGACGGTCATAGGCCTTGATATGTTTGCTTCTTGAGGCTGAGGAGTTCAGAAACTAATTTTTCACAATAGCAGCTTTTGGAAAAATATTGCCTAAGATCATTTAAAAGTCCTTAGAGTTTTATTCAGGTGTCTTGCTTTATCTGTAAGATTCTGGATCTGTGTGAAACTTCCTTTCCAAATTTTCCATAACCTAGGAGTCCCTGATTGTGAGGCTAGAGTTGGAGGTTCAAGATACAAATTTCACAAGAAATTTTAAGAGTGACTTCTGTCCAACTCTTAAGAGTGTTCTTAATTTAAACAGAAATCTGGGGCCTCTCTAAGCCAGACTATTTAAATTGTAACTGTCATTCATTGAATTAACAGTCTAAATGGCACAATTTCACCACAGGTAATTGAGAATTACAGTGTCCACTATGAGGAATGTTAAGGGTTTGAACTTTAAAATAAACAAACAAAAAACCACACAACTCCCTAGAATGCAAACTAAATAAATTCTGAAACATTTGGATTTTTTTTTTGTAAGAGAAGCTAAACTGTTTTCCAAAATGATTGTTAGCAGTTTATATTCCCACCAGCAATGTGTGAGGTTTCCTTGCCAACACTTAGAAATCTCTACATTCTTTTATTTTATAAACCATCTCATGAGTGTGAAGTGGTGTCTCATTGTGGTTTAATTTGCACTTTGCTAAAGAAGATTTTGATTATTTTTATTTGTTGTGTTTTCCTAATACATAGAAATATTTCACTCATTTATTAGTTTGAGTACCATCTTTATGTGCACTGAAATGTCAATCACTCTTGCATCTCCTGGATCACATGGTACAAGTGGTAGAGCAGCTTGCATGATTGCCTAGTTTTGTTGCAGGGCTTTGTGTTACTTTAGACCCCATGTAAAACTAGCAGTCACTGAATGGACTAAATGGACTAGTGTAGCACATCCAAATGAGGAATATATTCATCTAAAGAAGCCCATTAGGGGTCGTACCTCTATTTTGGTTGCAGAAAACATCAGCTGTAACAGATTATCCTTCATAAGGGTTAGAAGTCTTGATATGTACCACACCACTGGCCCCATAGAAGTTTCACTGAGGTTGAAGTCTTTTAATTTTTTGTCAGATTCGTATTTCACACTCTGTTATGCAAATGTCTTAGCAATAAGTCAAGGATAGTTGCTACTGGTTGCTCACTGTGTCCTAGCAACAAAATCCTATTAAGTTAATGAACTGGCATGATGCCTTGCAGAAGAGAAAGGTTATCCAGATCCGCATGAATTAAATCATGACAAAGATCTGCTTAGCTGATAAACCTCTGAAGTAGAAAAATATAGGTTTATTGCTGGCCTTACCAGCTAAAACAAACTGTTCCTGGTAGTCTTTTTTTTTTTTTTTTTTTTTTTTAACAGGTATTGAGAAAAAAAATCTGCAAGATCAATAGCTGCTCACTAAGTATCAAAGGATGTGTTAATTTGCTCAAGCAGTAAAATCATACTTGAAGCAGCAGCTGGAATTGGAGTCATCCCCTGGTGAGGCTTAAAATAATTACTTGTCATTCTTCAACACCCATGTTACATTTTCTTCTCTTTTTTTTTCCCCAAAGTCCAAATAGTTGGACTGAATGGGGTCATGCCACGAAATCTCACCTCAGCATTTTAAAGTTCTTGCTGATTTACTAATCTCTGTCTTCCCTTCAGGAATGTGGCATTGCCTTTAGTTTACTATTTTCTTCAGTAGAGAAAGTTCTGATGGTTTCTGCTTGACATTTCCTATTACAATAGCCTTGAATCCTTTCACCTCAAGGACCTATTCTGGATCCCAGTTTTAGAGTATGTCTATAATTAATTATGCTTTCCAGAACTGGGGAAATGTCTACAGAATGTGAAAAGGGACCTGATAGACCCATGGTGAGACAGATCTGAACTAAAATTCCCTTGATCAATCTGCATATATAAGCACATCTGGCATTTCAACTTCATCTCCTTATCAAACAGTGTGCTGGCTTCATTCTAAGTGCTCTCTTACAAAAATGTTTTCTCATGTTTTGCAACATGGTTAAGATGATAATTTCCCAATCTCATGTTATGTGTCCTTAACAATTACATCTTTAAGTTACTTCTCTCTTCTTGAATTTAGTATAAGCAGTCAGGAGGAACAAAATTCTATCTTCAACATTTTATTTGCAAACATCTTCAGCTAGATATGCAATTTCATCACTTACAAGTTCTACCTTCCACAAAGCCCTAAGAACATGAGAATTTCAACCACGTTATTTGCCCCTGTATTAGTCAGGCTTCTCTAGAAGGACAGAACTAATACTAAACATAAATATATATAAGCCACTCTGTGATTCCATGGATGGTAGTCTTGGCAGAAGCATTGTGTACAGGATAGGCAAACCCATATCCGGTGTGTAGTGTCCATTCCAGGGAGGACAAACCTCTGCCCTTTCCATGATGAAATATATATATTATCTCCATATATATATATGTATATATATATATATAATCTCCACATATATATTATCTCCATATATATTATCTTCATATATGTATTATCTTCATATATAGAGAGAGGGTTTATTAAGTAGTATTAACTCATATGATTACAAGATCCCACAATAGGCCATCTGCAAACTGAGGCACAAGAAAGCCGGTCTGAGTACTTAAGCTGACGAACATGGAGTCCAATGTTTGACTCCAGGAAGCAGCCAGCATGAGAGAAAGGTAAAGGCTGGGAGGCTAAACCAGCTTAGCCTCTTCATGCTTTTTTTTTTTTTTTTTTTTTTGTCTGTTTGATATTTCAACTATTCTGGCAGCTGATTAGATTGTGCCCACCTAGATTAACGGTGAGTCTGCCTTTTCCAGCCCACTCACTCAGATGTTAATCTCCTTGGTAACACCCTGGCAGACACACCTAGGATCAATACTTTGCAACCTTCAATCCAATCAAGTTGACACTCAACATAAGTCATCACAAATCCATCCTTCATCAACTTGAACCTACACACATCTCCTGAGATCATACGTAATCTTCAAATAAGGCAATAATAAGGCCACAATTACACCTAACATAATACAACTATCCTTTATACAACTGGAAACACACCAATCCCCAATCTAAATGCCATTATGTAAAGTTAACAGATTTAAATGCTGATATGAGGTCAATAAATATTATGTCACATGATAAAGGAAAAAGGAAATAAAATGAAAATATTTTCTTACTGCAACTGTATACACACACAAATATGTTTCTAACAAAAAAAAAAGAAAAAAGAAAAAATACTCATGACAATTGCAGTCCTCATTTCTGCAACCAGTCGCATGGTCATAGCTGGGATTGATGAATACCTTCTTCTACTACCCATTCTGTATTGCCTTTGACTTCATCAAGCAACTTGACAGGTCATGTTTTTTTTCCTGGTGGAGTGACCCAAACCTTCATTGTTGAAGAGTCTGGGCCATTTGTAGTTTAGCCTGCTTTGAACTGTTGTAGTTTCCCATTGACCTTAATCACAGGCCAAGGTAATACTAACAGAGGCCCTAATGAATGTCCTGTATTCCATCCATACTCTTCCTTACCTTTGTTGTGAAGTAGTAGAGGAATTTCATCTTGATAGCCCAGGTCAATCACCCCAGCCAACACTGTAAACTACCTTATTAGCCTATTTACTGAACCATAGGAGAAGACCAAAGTGTCCAGGTGGCAATTGTAACTTCCAATTTAATGGAATTGTTGTTGTCTCCTGGTGGCAGTGTTTCTTCCTCTGAAACTAAGACCTCTAGGCCAGCAGAACATAATGTCATGGGAACAGAAAGCAAACATTTTGCTAGTGGATCACTAGGGGTGATGGTGGGCATTTGTAGTAAATTTCTAATTATCTTGTATGTGAAATTACTTTTGAAGGCCCTAGTGTTTAAAATATGGCTCTCAAAAAGAAAAAAAAAAAAAAAAGAGGAAAATGAAAGGGAAGATAAAAGTGCTGGCTCTTTAGGATCCCCTGTAAGTTGCTTCAGAACTATAGAGAGGGGCTTGCAACAACTGAGGAGGAGGTGTAACAATGGCTGCTTGCCACTGTGCCTGCTCCTCTATGATCAGAAACTGCAATCGGCAATCATAACATAGATCAGCAATATTTTGAAGACAGTCTGTTTATTTCCCACTCTGGTTCCTGTAAGCTGTGTGATAGCTGCCCCAGGAACAAATATATTGCTGTCTGCTACAGGGCTTCAGAGTGAGAATGAATAACTCTTGGTAAGAGACCAAAATCAAAAAAATTAACAGCAATGAAATGACCAAGTAACGTCCTCAAAACTGTAAGAGCACAAAAACCCAAAAAGCACGAAAAAAATGAAAACAGACAAACTCGGCCAACACAAGGAAGAAAGACCCGAGAAGAAACATTCAGAAGAAATGCAACCTTGACACTCACCCACAAATCTCACCACACAAATACGCCCACAAACCACAAAAAAAAGGCACAACAAGAAAAAGGACACCAAAACAGCAAAAATACCACACAACGGACATGGAAGCATTACCCATTGTATAATTCTCCACATAAACTACTCAAAGGAAAGAAGATAAAGAAAACGACAAAAACAAATGTAGAAATCACTGCGAGAAACAACGATAAGAAAAAAGACAAAACTGCCCAGAAATCACAGAAAATCAAGCCAAAGGACAAAACGAACTAGAGTATAAAGGCAAAGAGAACACGCCAAAAACGATTGACAGAAAAACGAAAAAAATAGCAATACCGGAAAAAAAAAAACAACAACAAAAAATGGCAGTTTACAAAAACAAAGAGAAATCCAAAATGAAAACAATTGCAAAAGAGGAAAATAACAATAGAGAAAAACCAAAAAAAAAAAGAGTGCAAAAAACCTAACAAGCCTAACAAAACCAAATTTCAAGCCCCACAAACGCACAGGAAAAAAACAACAAAAAAGACAAAAGAAAAATACAAAAGACAGCAACTATAAAACAAAACAAACCAAAGAAAGCGGAGGCCCAAAGCCTACCGGTAAACAAACACCAGTGAAACAGCAGACACACCCATGCAGATGACGACAAAACAATGCTGAAAGTATAACAATATTAATTGCAAATAACATCTTTGACTTAAGCATGAAAAAATGTATAAAAAAAACCAATAAACAGAAGAAGATAAAATCACACTCGGAAAAGATGGAAAGTGAAAACAAACAACCACAAATACAGCAGAGCAGAAAAAGGGAAAACCTCACAACAGCAGAAATCCACGGACACAAAATATGCTAAATGAACAAGACCATGTAAAATGATAAACAAAAAAACTATAGGAAAAATGTACAAGAAAGAACAAACAAAAGAATTACAAAAGACAAAAGCCAGAACAGCCCAAACACAACTAACACATACGCCAAGAACCCAAAAAAAAACAAAAAAAAACACAAAAAACACCACACGCCAAACACCTCACAAAACGAAGACGCAAGACCCAGACACAAAAACACACATCGACCACAAACCGCGTGCGGCCAGACTATCCACAACAACACCTCCACACATCACGAGGAGAGAACATACACATTAAGTGAACCACATCAGACAGCAACCAAAAGTTTCACAGGGACAACTGCATGTAAGGAAAATGTCAGAGGCAAACGAAGAAAGAACACACAGAACCAGAAGCAGAAACAAACCAGAATGTCAAAACATACACAAACTCCTAAATCACAAAACACCAGGAAACAATAATAGACCCCAAATACGGAAGCCACCCAACAAGAAAAAAAAAATAGCCAAACCACAAGCACTCTAACAATGGGGAGATCCACAAGCATACGAAGATGCAACAGCATTTTGGATTTGAATACCAGACCAACGTGGATGGTGAGATAATCCTTCATCTTTATAACAAAGGTGGAATTGAGCAAACAGTTTCT
>NW_016107608.1:288839-293420 GCF_001604975.1 Cebus imitator
AATTCTCCTGCCTCAGCCTCCTGAGTAGCTGGGATTACAGGCACGTGCCACCATGCCCGGCTAATTTTTTGTATTTTTAGTAGAGACGGGGTTTCACCGTGTTGACCAGGATGGTCTCAATCTCTTGACCTCGTGATCCACCCACCTCGGCCTCCCAAAGTGCTGGGATTACAGGCTTGAGCCACCGCGCCCGGCCGCATTAATAACTTTTCTTTGCATTAGGAAACCATTGACAATTGGAGTAGCCTGAAATAGAAAGTATACAAGGTTTTGACACTGTTGTTTTGAGTGTTACATCCATATTTAATAACATGACATAAGAAATCCCGCTCATTAAATGTAACGACATTAAAAGTGGAATTCAGAAAAAAAAGTGGAATGAATTTTTAAATTTGTTTTGATGCCAACTTATCAGAAACCAATTGCTTAGAAATAGTTTGCATTTCATGTATTTTATTTGAGCATTCGTATTATTTTAAAAATTATCAAAATTTTTATAATAAACATAATTATTTAATAATTAAATGTCTATAAATAATACTCTGTTCAGCTTGACATCACAATGAGACTTGTTGAAGTTGCTTATCAGCTTAAAGAGATTTTGGGCTGAGATGATGGGCTCTTTTAAAGACACAATCCTATCATCTACAAATAGAGACAATTAGACTTCCTCTTTTCCTAATTGAATACCTTTTATTTCTTTTTCTTGCCTGATTGTCCTGGCCAAAACTTCCAATACTATGTTGAATAGGAGTGGTGAGAGAGGGCATCCTTGTCTAGTGCCAGATTTCAAAGGAAGTGCTTCCAGCTTTTGTCCATTCAGGATGATACTGGCTGTGGGTTTGTCATCAATAGTTCTTATTATTTTGAGATATAATCCATCGATACCTAGTTTATTGAGAGCTTTTAGCATAAAAGCCTGTTGAATTTTGTTGAAGGCCTTCTCTAAATCTGTTGAGATAATCATGTGGTTTTTATTTTTGGTTCTCTGTTTCATACTAAAAATGCTTTCATCAAAGGCACTGTTGAAGAGCATGAAGTCAGATAATCTAGGAGTTGATAATACAGCATAAGGAAAGTCTGAGTGTCAGTCATTTAAATTTTTACAGGTGTGACATGGTAAAAGCCCCATAAAACTGCATATGTCAACCATACCTCGGCTTTCTGTTGAAACTGCTCTCTGTGACCCTAATGTGACAGGCAAGCAGTCCAAACCCATGCCATTTTGGCCCCTGCAACTTGAAATAAGTAATTAAGGTCTGTGATTTCCACCCTACCCAGACAATGTGAAAACAAATGCTTATCTTGACTTTGGTGAACCACTTAAGTAACAATCAGAATGTCAAAAGTCCCCTGACCCTTGGAATGTCCAGAGCCCCTCACACTCATCTCCCCCCAGGAGGTGATTTACAGAATCCACCAGCCCTTGGAAAGTCTGAAGCCCCTCACCCCCACCGCTGCCCCTCACTCTCACCTCCGAGGTGGTTTTACGGGTATAAAATGTCTTGACACCCTCTTTTCGGGGCCATGTGTTGGAGAGATGAGAGTCCTCCGTGGCCGCTGGCAATAAAGACCCTGCAATTTGTCATACTTTTGTCCTGGTGTTAACTTTCTATGCTCAGGCCAGTACAACACAGGCAATTGAAAGTATAATATAAAAATCAAGTGGGGCTGGGAGCGGTGGCTCACTCCTGTATCCAACTTTTTGAGAGGCTGAGGCGGGCAGATCATGAAGTCAGGAGTTCAAGACCAGCCTGGCCAACATGGTGAAATCCCGTCACCACTAAAAATACAAAAATTATCTGGGTGTGGTGATGGGTGCCTGTAATCCCAGCTCTTCGGGAGGCTGAGGCAGGAGAATTGTTTGAATCCGGGAGGTGGAGGTTTCAGTAAGCCAAGATCTTGCCACTGCACTCTAGCCTGAGGGACAGAGCAAGGCTCTGTCTCAAGAAAAAAAAAATCAAGTGGACTGAGACCAGAGCAGTAGTAGATAAGGATAAACAAAAGGCAAAGCTAAATCACAAATTAAAAATTGGATACTAACTTTGATTCTCCATACCTTTCTTCACAATGTTTTTTTTTAGTTAGCTGCATACTTAATAAAATCGATGTTTATATTGTAATGTTTTCTCAAGAGAGTTGAAATTTATTGCAGCCTTTGTTATTATAAATAGTGGAAAAGTACATATTCATGTACTTATTTTATCACTCATGTTTAACCATTTGAGAATTTTGTGTACGTGTCTATAAGTGAGATTTGTCTGTTCTTTGCTCTTCTGAAATCACTGTTAAGTTTTGCTATAACGTATTAGGAAAATAAAATATAAAAAGTTCCCAACCCAGAAAATCTCTCCTCAAAGGTAGAAAAGAGAAAAACAGTTTTATTTTTGAATGAACATAAAACCAGAATGTGTTGTGCATCAAAGGCAATCTGATAAAGGTTTGCAAAGACAGAAAGAATTTTACTCTTTCATGTAGCCAAGCAGATACAATTTATTAAATACAGATTCTAAATAAAGTATAGTCCTCAGGTAAAATAACTTGGTAACACCATTTGTCACACGTTGTTTATTCTAAACTCACTTGGTAATTGGGGTAACCATCTGTTTTAACTATTTGTCATTGTGTAAATACAAAATACACTTCAGGTTTCTTTATGTTAAAAGGTATTTTTGAAATTTAAAGGGAGGTTTCTGTCCAAGTTAGGCTTCTATTTTCCCCAAAAAGACTGGGAGGTAGGAAGCTATCTTCTGTGGTATGTATATTTCAAAGAGATGTCTCTGAAGTCCTAGAGAAAGACATTCTTGGCAAGACTCTTATTTAGGTTTTAAAAAGATGTACATACATTTCAAAGAAAAAAGAATTTACAAGTTAATCTTCTTAGAAAAGGGGTGATCTCTTTACATTACCATGGAGAATTAAGTCTTTATATTACATTTAAATTTGCCATTTCAATCTCCTCTCTGTGCTACTTAACAATAGTAATATTACTATGTTCTAATTATTTTTATTGTTGTCTCTACCTTTCTTTAGGAAAATTGCAGTTATTCAAATATCTAGCAAGTCCATAGTAAAATAGAAAACGTAACCAATGTCAAAATTATGATAAAATAATATAATTACTGATTTTTTAATAAAAATCAGTACCTTATTTACTTTGGGAAATATATTAGTCCATTCTCACACTGCTAAAAAAGATATGCCCAAGACTTGGTAATTTGTAAAGGAAAGAGGTTTAATTGACTTAGTCCCACGTGGCTGGGAAAGCCTAAGGAAGCTTCTAATCATGGCAGATGGCACCTCTCCCCACGGTGGCAGGAGACAGAATGAGTGCTAAGTAAAGGGGAGAAAGCCCCTTATAAAACCATCAGATCTCATGAGAACTCACTATCACTAGAACAGCACGAGGGTAACTTCCCTCATGATTCAATTACCTTCCATAAGTTCCCTCCCATATCATGTGAGTATTATGGGAACTACAATTCAAGATGAGAGTTGGATGGGGACATGGCCAAAACATATCATTCCGCCCCTGTACCACCCCAAATCTCATGTCCTCACATTTCAGAACACAATCATGCCTTTTCAAGAGTTCTCCTAAATCTTAACTCATCTCAGCATTCACTCAAAATTCTATAGTCCAAAGTTGCATCTGAGACAAAGCAAGTCCCTTCCACCTATGAGCCTGTAAAATCAAAAACAAATTAGTTACTTCCTAGACACAATGAGGGTACATGAATGAGTAAATACACCTGTTCTAAATGGGAGAAATTGGCCAAAACAAAGGGACTACAGGCCCCAGGCAAGTCCAAAATCCGATAGGGTAGCCATCAAACATTAAAGTTCCAAAATGATCTCCCTTGATTCCATGTCTCACGTCCAGGTCATGCTGATGCAAGAGGTGGGCCCCTACAGCCTTGGGCAGCTCCACTCCTGTGGTTTTGCAGGGTACAGCCTCACTCCTGGCTGCTTTCCTGGGCTGGCATTGAATGTCATTGGCTTTTCAAGGCACAGGGTGCAAGCTGTTGGTGTGTCTACTATTCTGGGATCTGGAGGACAGTGGCCCTCTTCTCACAGTTCCATGACACAGTGCCCCAGTGTGGACTCTGTTAGGGAGTTCCAGTCCCACATTTCCTTTCCACAGTGCCCTAGTAGAGTTTCTCCAGAGTTCCACTTCTGCAGCAAACTTCTACCTGGACATCCAGGCATTTCCATATACCTTCTGAATTCTAGGTGGCGGTTCACGAACCTCAATTCTTGACTTCTGCACATCTGCAGGCTTAACAACATGTGGAAGCTGCAAAAGCTTGGGGCTTGCAGCCTCTGAAGCAATGGTCTGAGCTGCACATGGGCTCCTTTTTGCCATGGCTGGAGAGTCTGGGATTCATGGAGCCAACTTTCAAGTCTGCACAGAACAGGGAGGCCCTGGGCCTAGCCCAGGAAATTACATTTTCTTCTTAGGCCTCTGGGCCTGTGCTGAAAGTGGCTACCATGAAGGTCTTTGAAATACTCTGGAGACATTTTTTTACACTATCTTGTTGGTTAACATTGGGCTCCTCATTACTTATGCAAATTTCTGCC
>NW_016107608.1:293635-296662 GCF_001604975.1 Cebus imitator
GCCACCAATCTCTTTGCTAAAAACACGGCAAGTGTGACCTCTACTCCAGTTCCCAACCAGTTCCTCATCTCCATCTGAGACCACGTCAAATTGAACTTCATTGTCCTTATCAGTATCAGCATTTTGGTCAAAATCATTCAACAAATTCCAAACTTTTGCGCATCTTTCTGTTTTCTTCTGAGCCCTCCAAACTGTTTCAAACTTTGTTACCCAGTTCCAAAGTCACTTTCACATTTTTGGTATTTTTATAGGAGCACCCCACTCTACTGGTATCAACTTACTGCATTTGTCAGTTATGCTGCTAATAAGGATACTTTATAAAGGAAAGAAGTTTAATTGACCTACAATTCTGTATGGCTAGGGTAGCCTAAGAAATCTTACAATCATGGCTGAAAGCATCTCTTCACAGGGCGGCAAGAGAGGGAAGGAATTCCATGCAAAATGAAGAAAAGCACCTTATAAAACCATCAGTTCTCATGCAAACTCATTAGCTATCATGAGAAGAGCATGAAAATAACTGCCTCCATGATTCAGTTCCCTCCTATCAAGTTCCTCTCACTGCATTTAGGGACTATGGGAACAATGGGAACAACAATTCAAGATGAGATTCACGTGGGAACACAGCAAACCATATCAGGGGATTACCTTCGAATATAACATATCCGTGATGAGTGGTTAAATCAGATTATTGATTAGCAACATACAAAAATGTTTATTAGCTATACATTAATCACACAAATCATTTGTCTTTAATATTTTCAAATGATTAACCAAATAGTCATTTAGTAGTCCTTTATAGAGTCCTGTCTCATTCAGACTTAAGGAATAGCTTGATTTTGGAACCAGATAAACCTTTTTAGTGAAAGCTTTTCCTTGCTAGACACAACGAATAACATCTGATTTGTAGTTCATCACATAAATAGCATAATAATAATATGATAATTAGGCCTTTTATTATTTTTTCCATTTTCTCCAATAGTTTTTCCTTGATGTGAAATGCAAAGATATTCCTGGCCATCTTTAGTATCAAAGTTGTATTATAATACACTATATAAGGGTACAGATTAAATTGCTAGTGTTAATGTACACAGTTTAATTATTTCAAGTCATATGAACAATCTCAGCCTGTGCATCTTTTCGGTCTGTTGGTTTGTTTTCTATCAGCATGGGAAGGAATCAATAGTTATCTTATTATAACTGTCATATATATTTTGTTTGTTTGTTTTTGAGATGGAGCCTTTCTCTGTTGCCCAGGCTGGAGCACAGTGTGCTATCCTGGCTCACTGCAACCTCCAGCTCTTAGGTTCAAGCAACTCTCCTGCCTCAGCCTCCTTAGTGGCTGGGACTACAGGCACATGCCACCATGCCCAATTAATTTTTTTTGTAGTTTTAGAAGAGACGGGGTTTCACCATATTGGCCAGGCTAGTCTGAAACTCCTGACCTTGTGGTTTGCCTGCCTTGACCTCACAAAGTGCTGGGATTACAGGCATGAGCCACTGCACCTGGCCCATCAAACAAATCTCTATGAATAACAGGCCTTCACCTTTGTTTATCTGTCTATATTAGGATTGGAGAGACCTTGCTTCCCAATTTATCCTATTGACACTAGACCTGTCTTTTGCAGTCTCTAACTGTAAATGCCAGATATATGTTTGTCTACTTATTACATGTTATTTGTTTGTACATTATCTTTCTAATATTTTTTTTAGTATCAAAATACGGCTTGAGCGTCTAGATGCATATTAATTGATTTTACTTTGTTGTTTTAAAACATTACTAATGAAAATAATCTCATTTTTACTCTATCAGTAATTGTATTGTTGTATTTATGAGTCCAAACCTTGCTTTTATGAGAAGTAAAATTTAGAGTTGATAGAAATGAGATCATGAGAATCGTTACTTGGCGTGTTAGTTTGCTAGTTTGCTAGCGTTACTATAACAGAGTACCCCAGACTGGGTGGCTTAAACAACAGAAATGTATTGTCTCACAGTTTTAGAGGATAGAAATCCAAGATCAAGGTGTCAATAGGGCTGGTTTCTTCTGAGGGCAGTTAGAGTCGCACAGTTCAATCCCTCTTACATACCCTCTGGGGGTTTCCGGACAATCTTTGGTGTTCCCAGACTTGGAAAAACAACAGCCTAACCTCTTCTTTCATCTCTCCATGGCTTTATCCTTTTATCCTTGTATGCTATGTGCCCACCTTTCTCCTTTTTATAAGGACACCTTTCATATTGGATTGGGGTCTAACCTATTCCAGTATTACTTTGTCTTAAGTAATTAAATTGTCAATGACTCTTTCTCCAAATAAAGTTATATTCTGGAGTACTAGGGGTAAGACTTGAACATATAAATATTGAGGGACTCAATTTTATCCATGAGACTGGGATTATAGAAAAAAAGGAATGCAACAGACAACATGTTTGTTTTCTAGTAAATCACAATTCTTTTTTCCTTTTTCTCCTTTTTTTTGTTTTTTTGAACAGGCTCTTATTTGTTACCCAGGCTGGAATGCAGTGACAAAACCTTGACTCGCTGCAATCTCTGCCTCCTGAGTTCAATCAAGTGATCCTCCCACCTCACCTTCCTGAGCATTGGGACTCTAGGCACATTCTACCACACCCAGTTGATTTTTGTGTTCCTTGTAGAGATAGAGTTTTGCTATATTGCCCAGGCTGTTCTCAAACTCCTGGTCTTTAGTGCTCAGTTTACCAAAAACACCCAAAGTGCTGGAATCACAGGCATGAGCCACTGTGCCCAACCTAAAATGTGATTCTCAAAGAAGAAATCAAAATAACCCTACTGTGATTAAGAAAGGACACGATCGATAGTAATACATTTGCAAGAATATCTCCTTTCAGTTGTATTCAGTAAAACAATTAGCTACTTTATAAAAGTTGTTTGCAGTCTTTTGTAGGATCCCCAGTTCAGTTTCCCCGAGATGTTTGCTTCACATGGAAATTATGAATCCTGTGTTTTAGTTAGTTTGCTTTCACTTTGATAGCTAAATGGGTAATTGGCAGCATTT
>NW_016107608.1:296942-343530 GCF_001604975.1 Cebus imitator
CTGCTCCTCTGTCAGTTTGCTGAGAATGATGGTTTCCAGGTTCATCCATGTCCCCACAAAGGACCCAAACTCATCGTTTTTGATGGCTGCATAATATTCCATGGTGTATATGTGAATTGGCAGCATTTAAAGAAGTCTTTCCCAAGGACATAAAACCCTTTCTTCCCTCGAGAACACCTTAATTTGTGAAATGTTGTGATAAATAGGCTTGGCAGACTTCTGGTGGGTCCTACCAGGTTCTTATGACTTTTTGTCTCAGAGTTACTAGGGAAGAGAGAAGCCCTTTGAGGTAATAAACATCATTATGAAAGGATTCAGTTAAATCAGGCACAGAAAAGAAGTCAGAACAAAATTCCTAAGTCCACTAAACAAAAATGCAAATGAAAGAATCCATGTTTGCTTGTAGAGGTTGCTCCAATTTTAAGGTGGCGGCAAAGCTCTAGGTCATCTTAATATAGGAGGTGGCAGAATTTTAGACAATTGAGTTTTTTGAGTGATTTGTTTGCTCTATTTTCCAGAGAACTGAGTCTTATAGGAATCTGTAACATGTGTATAATTCCTAGATAACCACAGACTTAACATTTTTTTTTTTCTGTCTGGCTTAGATACTATGGCATCCCAAAAGCAGAAATTACATTTATCGCTAGAGCATTTACCATTTCCCAAACATTAGGTTCATGTATTGGGGAAAATATCAGACCACCCAGATATCATACACGCCATAACTAGACAAAAAAATTTATCTTATTCCTTCTATAGGTTTTTTTGGCTATGAAATCCAACTGCCACAATGTTTCTGGTAAAATTGTTAAAGGAAAACTTCTTATAGTTATTTTGGTGTGGCATGAAAATAATTCTACACACAAATAGCATATCTCTTTTATGTTTTGAAAAATTTTATGTTATTAGGTGTAGTAAGACTCTAGTGCCTTTAAAATCACTCTCTCATTCAGATTATTTTGTTGGTGGCAAAACAACCCTAAGCCAACAGGGACTGTGATATTGGAATTATTTTTTAAGGTAATTCCCATGGTCAGTCACATTTATTTTAGCCAATTATTAAATTTATTTGTCCATTTATTTATCTCTACATAGTTTTAAAATGAACAACTTTTTTATTGTTTCAAGAGTGGAGCATATTAGGTTGAAGTCTATCATATTTTTAACAACAGTTTTTACAGAACTGTCAGCAAAATTATCACCTTTGGAAACATGCCTTTGCCTTTAGGAACTCTACAAAGAAATACTAATATTTAAGCAGGCAATTATAAAATTTTATCTCTGAAAAATCAGCTATCAATTTTTCAGGAGATACTTTAGCTTTGGTTGAAATAAAACATTTCCTATTTTAAAAAGTATCTATTTTTTTAAAGTTGGGGAGAAGCTATGACTAGTTTATTTAAAAATTTCTTCAGATTTTTAAATAATTTCTTCAGATTTTTACCTAGATCCAAACCAGAAGATATAGGTAATTATCATGTAGTTGTTCCATCAGAGATTTTCTTTTCTTTGCAAAAGCTGAAATCTGCTATGTACAATATTGTAGAAGTTCCCCAAATTGTCTATGTTCTTTATATTTTTGTAATAGGCCATTTTATAGATAAAATTAGCTGGCTCCTAGAGTGTAGCACTCTGCCCTAGAGCTTACAACAGAGGCCTGAAATATAGAGCTCAATTGTGCAATATTGCAATTTGTTTGGTGAAGCCTTATGTTCCTGTGAAGCCAAGAACTATAATAAAACTAAAGTATCAATTTGCAATGCTCTTTAGTTTCTGAGGATACCAGCGAAATATCCATAGTTTGAATAATTATAAATCCCTCTGGTTGGAAAATTTCTCTAAGTTCCATAAAAGACTAGAAAATATTGTAGGAAAATCCCAAAACCCTTGAGAAAACAATTGTGATAAATATTGGATTGTTTCATAAGTGAAAGCAAATAAGAATCTAGTTTCATTCTCTAGAGGAATACAAAGTAATAAAAAAATTAAAACATCAATAAATCATAGATAAATACTTTCAGAAAATGATACCAAGGTCAGAAGTTAGGAAACAGACTTAGAAAATACAAGAATTAATGGTAGGATTTTACGATATATAGTGGTCAACTATCTTTGTCAAATTTATATTCTTCAGACATACAAAAGGCCAGCATATTTAGGAATAAATGTTCAACATCACTAATTATCAAAAAAATGCATATAAAACTCACAATGAGATATTACCTCATACTTGGTGGTTATTAAAACAACAAGATATAACAAATATTGCTGAGGGTATGGACAAAACAGAACTCTCGTTCACTATTCGTGGAATGTAAATTAGTACAACAATTATGAAAATCATGTCTAGAGTTTCCTCAGAAACTTAAAAATAGAGTTACCATATGGTCTAGTAATTTCACTTTTGAGTATCTAAGGGAAATTAAATCAGTGTCTTAAAGAGATATATGCATCCTCATATTTGTTGTGATGTTATTTACAACAGCCAATAAATGGAAATGATCTAAGTGTTGCTGAATGAATGAATGGATTACAAATATCATATTTCTTATATACAACTGAATATATTCAGTAGTGAAAAAGAGGAAAATCCTATCATTTACAATAACATGGATAAACCTGGAGGACATTATGCTAAGTAAACTAAACCAAACACAGAAAAATATTTATGATCTCATGTACATGTGGAATCTAAAACATATGAACTTATATAAACAGGCAGTATAATAGTTGACAGGGGCTGAGGAAAATGACAAGACATTGACCAAAGTATACAAATTTTCAGTTATAGGGTGAATAAGTTCTGGGGACGTAATGCAAGTATAGTGACCACAGTTTTGCTGTATTGTTTTCTTGAAATTTGCTAAAAGAGTAGATCTTAAGTATTCTTATCACACACACACTCAAACAAACACGCACATACACACAATGGTAACTGTGTGAGGGAATCAATGTGTTAATTAATTTGATTGGAGCAATCATTTCACAATGTAAAGATATAGCAAATAAACAGATTATACACCTTGAACATACACAATTTTTATGGGTCAATTATACCTCAATAAGTCTGGAAAAAATACCTTTTAATTTGCTGGAAGAGTAATATAATATTATAGGTGGGTGGCTTATTTACATTCTTATTTATGTTTTTTAAATCATTTTATAACAGGCCTTATTTCTTCTGACTGAGCTTAAGACATCAGATATCATTTTACATATGGCATGCACTTTGCTTTTGGTCAACTATTTTTATTGGTTCTATATCTCAAAGTACACCAGTATCAACAGTCCCTAGCTCTGAAAGTGATAGATTGATTTGTTCAGACAGGAGTGCTTTTCAAACAGGGTATGAAAGTGCCACTCTCTGCCATTCCCCAAACCAATGTAGCTTGGAGTGATTTTCTAGTACAATATGAGCCTGAAACTCTCTGCTATAATGCTTTACTTTCACAAGGTGCATAGTAACCAAATGACATGCATTTTCCCCAAGGAATTCTACAGACACACACTGGAGTAGGGAATATGATAACATGTGCAATTTAAAGCAGGTCTTTCCCAAACAGCTTTATGAGAGAAACAGAAGAAAATAAGAATGTATGGTCCTCAGCAAGATAATCTATCTGTATGGGAATAGCAGAGAAAAAGAAAAAAGTAGAAAGCTAACTCAAAATAGCGTAGTGTTCTTTCACCAAATGAAAAGCCAAAACTTTCTGAGGAAATTACAGACTAAGTAGCGTAGTTTCAGTTTCTACCTCTGAGATATCCTAAATCTGCCCATTTGAAGACAACTGTGAGTTATTCCTTAGGCTTTTGGGCTTTCTTGATTCTCGTGTTTCTGCAATTTCTTCACCCTTCAGAGTGTCTTTCTACAATCCCTCTCCCAACATACTAGCTTTTTGCAACAATGACATATGTTATTATTTATTCTTTCTCTTTATACAAAGAGTGGCCAAAGTTGGGCCAAAATTGAAACTGTAACTCTTCAGTGAAGAGTTTTAACTAAGCAGCCAATAAATCAGTCTTCAATTTCTTTTTAGTCTTCATCTTTCTTAAAATTATCTAAAAACTGACCAGCTGGTGCTAAAATAATAATCTGTCTCTGCTGTTTACCACCTTTTTTCTAACTCGAGTTTAGACAGTTGGCAAGAAAGCCAGAGAATTTTTCTAAGATGAGAGCATGAGCTTGATCTGTGTGATGAATTTTGAAAAAAACTTCATTCAGCAATCTGCTGATGGAAATTATGTCAGAGTCCCGCTAATCTTCTGAGTACACAACTGTAACTTTTTCCAGCTCATCTTTAACAAACAAGCTTCAAGTAATGCCATGAAAACTCCCTGAGGGTCTCTAACACCTTTACAGGTATTGATTGACTTATGACCTATGCAACATACGACCATTCAACTTTACGACCACAATCGCTAGCCACAACTGCTCTGTGTCTGGTAGCGCAAACGTTGCCCAGCTGGGCCTACGACAGTGCGGACCAGCTTCCGGCAGCACTACCATCTCCGCGTGCACCATTTCAACTGTTATCCCAGACTCGGTACAGCAATTTGTGTTTTGTGTCTTGGATATTTTTCATCAAACCCCTCCCAATAAACTTCTTATACATTTCAAAGCAATGGGCCCAAACATCGAACGATTTGCAAGGATTGAACGGATGGCACACGATGTTCTTCGTATGTATCGTGAAACTTATGAAGAAAAAAAGAAACATACAATTCAGACAAAGCTCACCATGTTTATGAAGAAACCAACTCGGGTAACCCCAACTGCTGCCTCAGATGACGACATCAACAATCCGCAGCCAAGCCCCAGCAGCCAATAAAATGTTTCGTACATGTTTATATATTTTGATATGTTTTGCAATTGGGAAAATGTTTCCTATGGTATTTTTTACACCTGTATTTTGTATTTTTGTATGCACCTGTATTTTGTAATTTTGTATGTTTTGCAAATATTAAACCAGTTGTACTGGTAATGCAGTGTTTTACTTAGACCTGACGAATGTAAAAATAAGAAACAAAATAGCGTAGAGGTGAAACAAATGGCATAAAATGAACAAAGAAAATTATGATATATAACTATAATGAAAGACAATTATGATAAAATATGACTTAAAGATTTTTATAACATCATTTCACAGTACTGTAATTACTCAACTTATGACCAAATCACGTTACGACCGGTGTGTCGGAAACAATCATAGTCGAAAGTCAAGCACTAGCTATAGTTCTTTCATAGTTGTAGGAGGTAGTGGATAAATGGCTCCCCTTAACCAAAATACTTTATGATGTCGTGGTCTTTTGAGCTGTGATCTGTTTGCTCCATCAAATGAGCAAAGTCTTCTAGTTGCAGAATTTCATCCAGTAGCCAGTGTATACCCCATACATGGGCTATAAGCTAAAAAATACTGCAGAATATTTCTGCAAATTTCTGTGACACGGGGATTAAAAGCCTTTAAATGAATAATATCAGCTGGCAAGAAAGATATGTAGATTACTCAGGTTGCCTACATAGCTTAATGGTATCAGCATCACTCTTGATCCATAAGTACATAAGCTTGTTTTCCTTGCACTGAGACAAGAAAAATTTGAATTAGATAGCACTTTGGTTTCTCTTTCAGTGTTGATCTTTGCCAACTTAATATGTTTTTTCTTGCTTTCTGCTGAGGACTAATGCAACTTTTCTCCAACCTGTTGCCTTCATATGGGGGCACCATCTTTTATCAACATTTTCATTGATTTCAAGATCAGGTTTCTTTGTCATGTTTACATTCCTAGCTTCATGCTGTATAGATGAGAAGGGACTTTCTTGGAAGTGGAATCTAGGCTGGCGAGCTAAGTTCAGATAGCTATGTCATGAAAGAAAGCAGGTAATTCATACTAGGTGAAAAAGTTATGACCTCATCTCCCTTTTCAGAAAAACCTAATGATGAAAGAAACTATCTATGTAAAAAATCATCACCTCCCTCTTTCCTCGTGTCCGTTATGGACAGAAAGGCTTAAAGACATGCAGGGGAGGTAGACAGAGCAGTGATAGCAGAGAAATTCTTCACAGACTCATGCCTCCAGATATTGAGATTATCAAGTAAAAATTGAAACTATAAGCTTCAGGAAGAGAAATAAGAATTGTATTTCTAGGTAGCTAAAGTGGTGCTTGAATCATTGGAAAAATAATAAATACTAAAATATATTTAAAGTGAGTGTTGGTACCATACCTTTGCAAATGGAACTAATATTTGGAAGTTGGTCAGACATCTTTATCAAAGAAGAAGAGATTAGTTGAACTTTTTGTTTGACTGATAATCATTTCCCATAGAATTGTAAGAAAAAATATGAACTCTACATTGTAAGGCAAAACAAAATAAAGGCAAATTAAAAACCACTTTCATTACTTCTCCTTTGAGAAAAAAATGGCCTCACCTGCCTCTAAATAAATTCACATAGAATTCTGATTTGTGTTGGAAAAGAAAATGTTTTGAAATACAACATAGGTCTTATTGGGAATTTAAAGAATGATGTTTTGGTGAACATAAAGTAAAATTAAACAATATATTTTTCCATAATTATCTTAGTTTCAGAATAATTTATAAGATAAAATATGATAATTACAGATAAATAGGAAATATATATTTATTATCAAGCTTTTCTGAAGGAAAGAAAAATATGTATAAAGTATAAGCAAAATGAAATTTATTTTAATTGAGTTTGTTACAAATGGCACCCTGTTAGAGTCTCTGGAAATTTGAGTCTAAGAAAAAATGGTAAATTTTCAAATCACAGTTCAAGGAATATTTATTTCAACAGCTTAAAAGAATAAAAATTAAAAAGTACTGCAAAAAACAACATTAAATTTATTTGCTTCTCCACAAATTTGAATCTTCATTCAAATACTTGAAAGGAACTCAGAGCACTTAGCCATAACACCAGATCCCCAAAGTCCTCCATAAAGTGGAGAGCCATCCCTAACCTATATGTTGCATGTTACCTCTAAATCATTTTGACTCTGAATAGAGCCCTTACGTTCAACAACAGAGATCTTCTATCAGAGGAGAAATGATTAAACATTTATTAGTTTTAAAACCAGTATTGAGCAAATTTTCAGAAATAATCTGTTATATTTGGCCACTTGTAGTGTGTTCCTGAGCTAAAATCAAAAGCAAAATCACCCATTATTGTGTCACATGACTTAATTTTACCTTTGGATAAAAAATCAAAAATAATTAAATTCATCATTAAGCCTTTTAATGAAAACTTGAATTTTAACACTAAATATAGTTTCTATGTTTATGCAAAGTACTAAGACATAAACCAAACAAGTCAGTGGAAATGAGTATGCAGAATGTACTAAAATAAAAACACCTTATTTCAGAAAAAAGTACCTTTCTGAAGCAAGGCAAAAGAGTCAACTCTTATTGAGGATCTACTACATATCAGCATGTATCCTAAAGACTCTCAACAATATTAGAAAGTCTTTAGGGAAACACGTAATTATCTTTTAACATAACAGTTGAATATGTTTGTCTAAATCGCATTTGAGCAGTATCCTGCTTTTGTAATGTAAAATTGTACCCTTAAACTTATTTGTCATAGGATAAGTTCTTCCTTTTGGTAAGTACACCAAAAAATAATCCTAGTAAAGATTATTTGCTATATACATATAAAATTCTATCTCAACGGATTGATTGCTCTAAAAGTTTTCAGCACATTACAGTGAATTGTATAAATTATCTAAGCATAAATCATCACTTGTTAATAAAATATTTAAGTTATTTAACAAGTTGGGTAAGACGGAAGGCGAGAAGTGGAAAACTGATTGACTTTTTTAATTATTGAAGATAGGTATCCCTGTACAAAATTCAGATTTCATTGTTCTCAATTTTAGCATTAATAATGCATAATACTAAGGAAACCATACACAATTCTTTTCTTCTCACTAAGTAGTTTGTTTCAATAAATGAGAATTGTGGCTTTATGCTAGGAATTTTTTTGTTGTTGAGCTATTATGTTGCTGTTTAATTTTTTTTTATTATTTAAATATTTAATGAGAAGCTTTATCCAGCTTGTGTTCTGAGGCTTTGAAGCAAAGGGCATAATTAAAATAGCTAAAAAGTAAATAAATGTCATGATACTGAAAAAATATGGGATATTCAAAATATATTAAAAGCATCATTTTAATAATGGAATAATAAATTTTCCTTTTCTCTTGAGATGATGAAGTACGAGAAATGAGATTCGATCAGATATAAAATTTTGGAAACATGGTTATGCAGTGCTAATTTTTCTCTGACTGTCTGTTGCAATGCCTGTGCCTAGTTGTTGCTATAAAATGATGAGAGTGATGTAAAATGGGTTCTGCTAAACATTCCTTCAATAAACTTCCAAATTGCTCTTTAATATCTTCCAATATGACAAACAATATTGTACACACTGCATCAAGAGGAATTTTTAATGGCGAGTAGGTTAGTCAAACTATTTTTATTGAAGGAGAATAGTAACACCCATATGTACATATTTACGACTAAATAAATATTATGATGTTCATTCTGCAAAATATAATAAATTATGATAGAAGTGGATTTAACTACTCTCTGTCTTCAAAAACTTTTCAGGAATAGTTAATGGAGGATATATACAGAAAGGTTATACTTAAAAGGAAATATTTGTTACTTTAAGACAGAACTTTTAAGTGAGAGGGGTTTGAAGACTGCAGTAAACTAACATGAGTATAAATCATTGGCCTAGGAGTGAGCAGGAGGAACAAGAAAATAGAGATTAAGTACAGAAAAGCACATAATGATATGAGAGTCTCGCACATATTTAGAGAATTTTAAAATGTGTTCACCAAAGAGGAACTGCAGATGGGCTGTCACTATCTCCTTGACTATGAATTTCACAGTTGATAAAAACTTGGGGAAACTCAAGATAGAGATATATTTTTTTGCACGCCAAAATTCGTCTGTACTCAGTGGTAATATTTTCAGTCTCCAACACTGTGGCTGAGTGATGGCATAATAAAATCTTTTGTTATAATAATATTCAATTAATTAACATAGGGTTGATTAATTAATGTTTCAATATTGAAATACTACTCAGTGAAGCCACTGAAAGTTAAAATACTAGAGAAAATCCTAAAGTGAAAATATTGGTCATTGGCATATTTTCTTTAATTTTCTCTATTCCTTTAGGAAATATGCAGATTGAGTATTTTCTAAAGGAATAGAGTACTAACTAAAACAATGAGTGCTTACTGTAAATTTTCCAGTCCATTCTCAAACCCAGAGAGCTATTTTGAGCAGTTAGCTGTTTAACAAGTTAATTCTTACTGTATATTTCTATTTAATTGTGCAGCAGAAGCTGTAAATTGGTACCCAGATGCCATAGCCAGACAAAAGTACTCTGTAATAGGGTTCAACAATTTCTGTTTACTCACAGATTATATATTTATTTATTTTGAGATTACAAAATTAAAAAGAACATATGTGGATAATTTTTTATATCATATCAGAAATTGCATAAAGGCATTTATCCCATTTATAAATCTCTTCTAAGAATCCATGAATACAGATTAAAACTTGTATTTAAAGAAGAAAAAACAAAATATTCTTATTTACATTTATGTACATGATTTCTAGATCAGTGATATCTTTTGACACTACGATATATATAACTTGGTAACAAACTCTCAACAACTGTATTTATAAATGAGTGCACATAATAGTTCTGAAATGCTATATTCATAAGATTATATAAAATCGAAATTTAAAGTGATTGATAAGGTATCTTTTTAAGTATTTTAATTATGTAAATGAATATTTTTTGAATCACTTATGTTCACTCTGTATCAGATACTCCTATTATAGGTTAGAAACAACGTTCCAATATTTTCTACATTTTAAATATTTCTGGTTATTTGAAAACTATTTTACCATGTTTAAGACCTTTGTATGTGCAAATGATACATGTGCATTTTTACCTTGTAAACCATGTGGTATTTGGCTTAAATATTAAATTTTGTTCTTTGTTTATTAATCAAAGTCAATGAGTTGTTTAGAAATATATTCATTTGAGAACTTATATTTGAAAAAGTAATGGTTGCAAGACTATTGAGGAATGGCTGAGTTTATGAATTTGAGTGGATTAAAACTTTCTTGTAGTAACTTCTTTTACAAATATAAGCTACCAGTTTGCACCAAAGTGCAATTGACTTTATCACGTATTTTAAAGTC
Source organism: Cebus imitator (assembly GCF_001604975.1). Taxonomy (NCBI): domain Eukaryota; kingdom Metazoa; phylum Chordata; class Mammalia; order Primates; family Cebidae; genus Cebus; species Cebus imitator. The sequence goes on from NW_016107608.1 coordinate 307,175, forward strand.
TTCTTTTGATATATTTACAGTGCTAAAGATACAGAGATGAATACAATCTGGTCCCTATACTTAAAGATCTTTCAGTCTGGTGACATAAAAACATCTATACAAGTTTTTATTAATTTTACACACAAGTGGATCAATAGATAAAACATTCTTGTTTATATATCTCTTTTGGTGATGTCACTGAGTATTTATTTTAACTCCACCAAATATCTCGCAATTGGCCTTTAGTTCTTTATTAAATAATGTAAGTCCTATTTTCCTTACTAAAGCAATACATATTAAAGTTTAGAATTTAAATTCAATCTTTTATTGTGTGGAAATAACAGTCATGAACATTTCCCACTTTTCTTGGTCATGTCCTCTCTTATAAAAATTTAGTTTAACTCAGTTATACATGTGGCTACTCTCTAAATAGTTGAACTCATTATATTTCTATTTACTGCTTTGGTTTCTTTCTCTAGCTTCAATATATTAATACCATAATTTACCCACATACTTTTCCAATTATATAACACATATTGAGATCTGAGGATCCCCAAAAAATATTTCCCTTAATCCTTCACTCAAATTCTAAAAATTTGAGAGTGAAACAAAGTAAATAGGTAAGCAAAACTGACATTTTTATTACTATTACAGATAAATCAGACAATACAGCTAATCCGAAGAATCAAATTCACCTAATGTTTGAACACTGGAAAAATTTCCACGGCAGACTTTACACATAGCATAACTGGAGAAGAGTTCTGAATATGGAAGTCAACACCACGCCTAATGAGACAAAAGTTATAAAGTGTTTGGAATTAAGTTGAGACTTTACTACACACATTTAGCAGATGGTGTATTTTCAGCATTCACGTGAATGAATTTTGCTTACCTTTTTCCCTACGCTCCCTACAGCCTCTCTTCTGCCTTGAAACTGAATTGTAGGAAAACTTTGAAAAACATTAAAGTTTGAGGAACTGGCTGCTTAGAATATATTGAAAAATGTGCAATTCTAAACAGTGAGTAAAGCTTTTTACAGAAATAACCCTACTGGTGGTGAATACTGAGAATTTTCGCTATTCCATAATACAAGACTTGTGCTTAATGGAACATAAGGCAGTAAAGATTAGAAAACAATGCCGGTTAAATAGACTAGAGTTGTGTTAGCTGAAAACCTTTTGGTATACAGTGAGATAGAAGGAATAAGTTTTAGTGTTTGATAGCACATAGCACAGTAGTGTGACTATAATTAACAGTAATTTATTATATATTTCAAAATAGCTGGAAGAGAAGGAAAGATTCCCAACACACACACACACACACACACACACACACACACACACACACACAGAAAGGGAAATAGAAGTAAAAATTGTGCATTTGTGCATGCTGACATTTCCCAACTGTGTATCTAAACACATGTATTCCTCTTGGAACTAATACAGTAACCCATTAAGTCTACTAGCTAGTAAATAGCAAAACCAAAGTTCAGGATTAGTTATGTCTTCATAACAAGTGTACTTATACACAATCACTGTATTATATTGGCATGTAATATAAGTGGACAATAACCTTAAAATATTATTATATTAAGAAAAAGTTGTTATATATAGACTTTACTCATAACCAATACCTGTAAAAGTATAAATAACATTTACTTTTAGTTAATAAGCCTCTTAACATATAATTACGTTGTATGTTCTTGGCAAGAAATCCAGCCTTTGGGAATGAGTGAGCCGAGAGTTATTACTCTGGCTTGGCCATAAGCTCTGTAACCTTCGGCAAGAATGCTGAGTCTTCTTAGATTCAAATCTCCTGTTTCATAGCTCTGTTGTGAAAGTTGACTATTATAATGTATAAAAAGCATGTTTAACCCAGTGTCTAGTAAGCATACAGTATATGAAAAATATTGTTATGAAAGTTTTAGGTAATTACTATTATAGAATCAAGGTGAGTACACAACAGGAATTTGCCTGTAAACTGCTAGGATTTTATTTTATTTTATTTTGTGTCACTGATAATACATTGCACATGCAAAATAATCATATTTTGACACATTGATTATAAAACAATAAATTATAGCAATCATATTGTATGATTTAATAAAATAAAGAAAATAGAAAAACAGGGTTTTTTGTCTGAACATATTCAAATATTTTTTGAAGTACACCAAATAAAATGGTGCCTGACAGAATAGTCATATTTTATTATTCTTAATACTATGACAGCTATTTCAATACAAATAAAAAACACTGCAATATAACCTAAATAGTTATAGTTATCATTGTTTTTATATCTTAAGAGTAATAAGTATATGATTATCAGACAGAATAAAAAAGAAAAGCCATTGAAGTTGACAGAAAATGTTTGCACATAGTTTTTAAAACTTTTATTGTCAGCACTTTGAAATCTGGTTGTTATCATATTCCATGAAAAATCAACTTTGCTTTCTCATGTAAACTAATTTCCAAAAGAGATACCCATATATCATGTTCCTAACACTCCAAAGAAATCAGATTATAAATCTACCAGCAGCTGAACCAAAGCTTATGATGATTCTTTTCTCTTTACCTTATGCTAAGGATGTGGAAACGATGCCAAACCTATGTATTCAGAGTCATTCAGATTGAAAAGAAAGAAGTTTGAAATCCATGTCACCTATTAATATAATTTTATTATCTACATTATACATAAGAATATTTACATTGAAAATTATTTATCTTTTAAGAGCAGTGTTTATATACGTGTGCACATATGTGTGTCAGTTTGTCGTTTTATATTTGGAATAAGGAAAGATTAATAACAATGCATTGCTACATTCCTGCCCCATTTAAGATTTCTCCCACAATTTGCTATCATAACTCAGTTATTTCCTGCAGACAGACCTCCATTTCAATCAGTCATTTTCCCAGTCTCTCGACTTCCTGCTGTGAAAAGAATACATGAACAAAATGTCTGGCATGCATATCTGACAAAATAGTGTCAGACCGTGCTTTCAAATATTTTCTCTCTACAAAAGATGGCCACACTACATATTAACCACTGTTGCAACAAGCAAAACATTTTTAAATTGCACATTTTTTTTACCTCAGTACATTTATGTAACTCTTAGTTAAGTAATCTGAGGAAGTTGTAATCCTGTTCTGATTCGTCAAAGATTATAATGTGACTACTGTCAGTATGCCAGTCTTAGCTGTCAAAATATGATGTCTTTGAGGAAGAAGCCATTGTCTCCTTTTTCTTCCATCACCTTTTTTCCACAGGCCAACTCCAGACTCATTCCATTTACATAAGCGTTTGAGGAGGGCCAACAGTCATACTCTATCCTTTTACCTGAATTTGTTGCCAATTTTGTATTTTTTTTGACAATCTCATGTATACACTGAATAATGTACATGTATCAAAAGTTATCAGAATGTATGTACACGCGTGTATATATGTGTGTATATACAACCTTCCACAAAACGTTAGCTAACAACTTATGCTTTCAATGTTACTTCTTTCTTTCATCAATCATTGTTTCCTTTGGGAAATCTATTTAACTTTTCTTTTTTTTCTTTTCCTTTCTTTCTTTTCTTTGTGTGTGTGTGTGTGTGTGTGTGTGTGTGTCTGTGTGTGTGTGCATTTTGATATGGTGTCTCCCTCTGTAGCCCAGGCTAGAGTGCAGTGGGGTGATCTCGGCTCACTGCAACCTGTGCTCCCGGGTCCTGGTTCAAGCAATTCTCCTACCTCAGCCTCCCAAGTAGATGGGATTACAGGCATGAGCCACCATGCCCAGCTAATTTTTGTATTTTTTAATAGAGATGGGGTTTCACCATGTTGGCCAGCCTGGTGTTGAACTCTTGACCTCATGATCCGCCCACTTCAGCCTCCCAAAGTGCTGGGATTACAGGTGTCAGCCACCACGTCCGGCGTTATTTAACTTTTATTAATGTTATATTTTTTTGGCACTACTGCACAGTTGACGTTCCTGACTCCATGTTCCTGTGTTCTACTTTTAATGCAAAATTCATAGTTTATATCATAGTTCACCCTTCTTTTCCTTTGGTCTTTTACACCCAGAAAGTTCCTGTGTACTGCTTTGTTCTGAATTTATCACTTGGACTAGTAAGTTTGGGAAGCACACACTAAGAGCAAGAATAGGTAATTATATCTGTCCTTGAGAAATAGCCTTTATAGTATTAGACATATTAATATTTTATGAATATATTTAAATATGATTTTGTGATATTTGTTTAAGCAGTATAAAACAGCAAACAAATTTGACTATAGTGGTAAAAAGATATTTCTTTAGAAAATGACTTTTTTGTCTTGTGTTGTTTCTTCAGGGATATGAAATTACTATGAAGGTATATTCATGATGAACTTGATTTTTAACTGTTAATATTCTGCCCAAAACTTCAGTAAGGAGCACCCTATTCAATAATATCTTTTTTTTTTTTTTTAGTATAAAAATGTTTCCAAGTCTGGCACTTCCACTTATGTGTAAAACCTTCTTTCTAATTTGTTCTTCCTTGTCTGCTCCAAAGGAAATGCTATATGTTCCTACAACTTTGAACCCGTATCACCCAGATTGGCTTTTTCTCCAGCTGTGGTCTCTCTAATGACTCCCCTGTTCCCAGTAATTGAAACCACATGTCAAGACATACTATTCCAGCATGACTGGTTCATGCTGTTGTGTAGCGTGTGTGTGTGTGTGTGTGTGTGTGTGTGTGTGTGCATATGCAAGAGAAGATTTTCAAATCCATTCAGAGAATGACTAGCATTTGCAAATAAGTAAGTCGGCCAAACTTACTAGCTATCATCATTATTAAGGATCAACAGCAAGGATCAGGTTGATTTCAGGACTTCGGAAAGTAACTTGGATAATTCTTTTGCATACTCTTATGTTTGCTGTTTTTCAAAATTCTAACACTTGACCTTCTCTCTTAGCAATCTAAATATGCTTCCTTTATGATCTTATCCCACCAGGTCTAAGGGTTAAAAATGTTATTAATGGGGTTGACTCTCAAATTATTTCCTCCAAACTGCACTACTCAATACAACATAATTAAAGCTAATTTTTATTAAGTAATCACTGCATACTCAACTCTGCCCTAAGAACCTTTTATATTTTAACTCATTTAAGCCCTCAGAAGAATCATATCTATTTTTAGCTCCTTTAGAGAGGAAAATTGGAGCATATATATGACATATGTGAAACTAGCTAAAATTCTCAATTCCTTTAAAACTACATTTTGTTTGAAAGGTTTTAGAGACAATGCATTAAATCAAAGAAGTATCTTTAAAAATATTTCTAATACAATACAATTTTTATAGGGGATCATTTTTTGTATAAGCTTATTCCAACGTTTGTATCATGTGAACTAACTCTTACTCTTTCAATATATTACATGGGTAAATCAAACAGTAGCAAATATTTTAAACCAAAGATATTTCCATAATCAGAGATGTAGAACTCAAATGTATTACAGGTCTAAATAATTTGATATGTGTCAGAAAAACAAAATTGAGACAGTCATTGTAATACTTAATTTTTCTACCCAGCGATCGCACTGCTATCAACTTCTACTCTACTTTTCATTCTATTTTAATATAAACTTTATGTAAACATAATATATGTACATATAGATATGCACATTATATTTAATAGCTGCACAGTATTCAATGGTAGAGATTTACTTCAGTGTATTAACTTTTTTTGTGATTTAGGTTTGTATCCATTAGCTTTGGTGAATAACAAACATACCATAAGTTAGTACCTAAAATAGCCAATTTATTACTTGGTATAGATTGATAAGCAAGTGAGATGGTTTTGCTAATTTGGACCAGGATGGGCTCGCCTTGCATGGGCTTACCCATGTATCTGTGGTTACCTGCATGTTTGGCTCTGGACTGGATCATCTAGAATAGCCTCAGCTGAAAAGCATCAGATTTTTCCCACCACGTGGTCTCTAACCCTCTGATTACAGAAGACTTCTTCTCATAGCAGTAACAGATATCTGAGAGAGAGACATCTTAATCAAGTTTTGAAGGAGAAGGCAGAGAATCAAGAATGACAGCATAAATAGGCTGTTTCTATTTTGGACCCCTACTTGAATCAAATTAGTTGTACTGCCTATTGGCAAAAGCAAGTCACATGACCAAGCACAGATTTCATGTTGAAGAAGGGTACCTTCCCCGAAAGTGACTACGTAGGCAGGCATGGAATATTATGGTCATTGATAAAATGCATTTGCACAAGGATTTATTATCTTATTTTTTTCCCTTAGAGATAAACTGAAGGAAATATTCTTTAGCTAACAATTTTTATTTTATTTTTAAATTATTTTTACTGACAAAAATTGTATACATTTATTATATACAAAATGATTTAAAATGGTTAAAGCAAGCTACTTAAACTATCCATTACCTCACATATTTATCACTTTTGTTGTAAGAACACTTACAATTGACACTTTTAGCAATCCTTAAGTATATGCTACATCATTATTAATTATAGTCATCATGTTGACAATAGTTCTCTGTAGCTTATTTCTTCAGTATAACTGAAGTTTTGTATCCTTTGAGTAAAAACTTCCCAATCCCATCTCAACCTCCAGCCACTGGAAACCACCATTCTACAAGTCTATGAGTACAATTTTTTAAGGCCGCGGAAAAAAGTGAGATCATATGATATTTAACTTTTTATGCCTGGCTTATTTCACTTAATGTCCTCCACATTCGTCGTTTTCACAAACAATAGGAATTCTGATATCCACAGTAATGGGATTACTGGATCATATTATAGTTTTACTTTTAGTTTTTTCAGAAATTTCCAAACTTTTTACACAAAACCTGAACAAATATACACTCATACAGCAATGTACAAGGGTTCCCAGTTCGCCAGACCCTTATCAACATGCTATCTTTGTCTCTTTAATAAAAGCCCTCATAATAGATGCAAGGTGATATCTCATTGTGGTTTTGATTTTGTATTTTTCTGATCATTAGTAATGTTGAACATTTCTTCACATGCCTGTTGGTCATTCGTATGCCATCCATGGAGATATGTTGATTCAAGTCCTTAAGCCATGTTTTTAAATGTTTGCCTTCTTAATATTGAGACATTTTATTTCCTTATATATTTTGAATATTAACCTCTTATCAGGCATATGACTTGCAAATATGTTCTCTTCTTCAGTAGACTGTCTCTTTACCTGATTTTTTCAGTCGTAGTGCAGAAGATTTTTGCGTAGCCCCATTTGTCTATTTTTGCTTTTATTGTCTGTGCTTTTGAAGTCATTTCTAAAGCGTTGTCAAGATTAATGTCAAGAATACTTTTCCCTCTGTTTTCTTATAACAATTTTACAGTTTCTATGTTGTTTGCATTTTATTGCATTTTAGGTTTATTTTTGTATATAATGTGAGCTAAGAGTCCAATTTTCTTCTGCATGTATATATCCCATTCTCTCCACACAATTTATAAAGGAGACTCTTTCCTCTATTGTGTATTCTTCTCTTCACACCTTTATTTAAAAAATCAGTTAACCAAATAAGTCAGGCACAGAAAGAAAAATAGTGCACTATCTCACTTATATGATGAATCTAAAAAAGTTGAACTTATAGATGCAGGGTAGAATTTGCCAGGAGCTGGATGTGGGAGTAAAATTGGGAAGATTTTGGTCAAAGATACAAAATTTTAGTCAGATAGGAGGAAGAAGTTCCGGGATGGTTAATAATAATGTATTATTTCTTGGAAACTACTAAGAGTGGATTTTGTGTTATTGACACAGACAAAAAAGATGTTGGTGAAGTAATACAAATGTAAATTAGATTTATTTAGCCATGCACAACTTATTTATACTTCATGATAAATATGCATGATTTTTACCTGTTATAAATAGGCCGCACATAGTGGCTCACATCTGTAATCCCAACATTTTGGGATGCTGAGATGGGAGGATCACTCGAGACAAGGAGTTTCAGAACAGCCTGGGCAAAATAGTGAGAACTTGAACCTATAAAAAGGCTAAAAATAAAATTAGCCAGTCATGGTCATCCATGCCTGTAGCCCCAGCTTCCTAGGAGACTGATGCAGGAAGCTCAGTTGAGACCATAGTTTTAGGCTGCAGTGAGCTACGATAATGCCAAGCACCCAAGCCTGAGTGACACAGTGAGACCTTGTTGCATATGCATATGAGTTACATCTCCTATCTATAGCTATCTCATATATATATAGTGTAAATTGATACATGGAATATCTATATATATCTATATATAGATATATACCTCCTACATAAAAATGATATACATGAATACTCCTAGCCCATTAAAATGATATATATCTGTGTGTGTGTGTGTATATATATATATAGTAAAATAAATTTTAAAAAACTAAAAAAGAACAATTGACTGTAAATATGTGGCTTTATTTCTGGGCTCCCTAGTCTGTTCTATAGGTCTATATATCTATTTTTGTGCCCGCACCAAGCTATTTTTATTGCTGTAGCTTTGTAGTATATTTTAGTCCAGGTACAGGTGGTGTGATGCCTCTGGCATTATTTTTGTTCACTATGCAGGGTCTCTTTAGTGATTTTGTGCAAATTTTATTTTATTTTTTTTTCTGTTTCTATGAAACATTTCATTGGAATTTTGATAAGGATTGCATAAAATCTGTAGATTGCTTTGGGCAATACAAACTTTTCAAGAATATTAATTTTACAATTCAGGAACGCGGAATATCTTTCAATTTTTCTGTGCCTTTTTTGATTTCTTTCACGATTTTTTTTTCAGTGTATAGATCTTTCACTTCATTGGTTAGCTCTATTCATAAGTATTTTTTGGAAATTACTGTGAATAAGATCAGTCCCTTGATTTCTTTTTTGGACAATTTGTTATTGATATATAGAAATGCTACTGAGTTTTATGTATTTTTTAATCTGGCAGCTTTATTGAATTTGTTTATTGGTCTTATTTTTGGTAGAGTCTTTAGAGTTTTCTACATATAATATGGTATCACCAGCAAACAGAGACATTTTAACTTTTTCTTTGTGATTCAGATGGCTTTTATTTTATTTTATTGTGTAATTGCTCTGGCTAAGTCTTCCAGTATTATAGTAAATAGAAGTATAAACTCCTTGGATGATATAACCTAGTATGACTAAATAATGAAATAGATACTCTGAACAGATTCATAATGAGTAAGAACATTGAATCAGTAATAACAAAATCTCCCATCAAAGAAAAGGCCAGGATTTGGGTAGCTTCAATGTGGAACACTACCAAATGTTCAGAGAGCTAATTCCAATTCTTCTCAAAGTCTACCAAAAAATTCAGGAGGGACTACTTCCAAACTCACTCTGTGAGGCACAAATTACCCTGCTAGTAAACCTGGACAAAGAAATCACAAGAAAAGAAAATTCACAGGTTAGTGTACCTGATGATCATAGGTTCAAAAATCCTCAGCAATCTATCATCATAAGCAAGCTAGATTTATTCCTAGGATGCAAGGATGGCTCAAGATACACATAGCAGTAGGATATCACATTAGTGATGAGGAAAGAAAAAAACTATATAATACTATCAATAGATGCAGAATAAACATTTGACAAAATTCAACATAGATTGCATGTTCCTCACATGTACCCTGAAACCTGAAACACAATTAAAAAAAAAAAATATATATATATCTGTATATACATATCTATATATATACACATATCTATATATACATATATATACACATATATATATCTTTATATATATATATATATATATATATAGATTTAATCTATTGTAGTTCTGAAGGTTAGAAGTCTTATCTTGAATGTAGCTGGGCTAAGGTTATGTGTTGGCATGGCTGTGCTCCTCTCTGGAAGCTCTAGAGGATAATCTATTTTCTGTTTTGTTTTTTTTTTTTTCCATTTTCTAGAAACCAGCTACTTTCTTTGACTCAAGTCCCTTTCATTCATCTTCAAAGCCAGTCACTTCAGAGTGAGTCCTTTTCACACCACCATCAATCTGGTTCTCTACCTGACTTCCTCTTCCACTTTTAAAAGACTCTTTTGATTATATGAGACCTGCTCGGGTAATCCAGGATTACTTTTCATTATAATATCCTTAACTTAATCACATCAAGAAAGTTCTTCTCCCCAAGTAATGTAACAAATTCACAGGTATTTGTTACATATATATTTTTATTTGTTTATTGAGATACAGTCTCGCTTTATGACCCAGGTTAGAGTGCAGTGGCAGGATCTCAGCTCACTGCAACCTCTGCCTCCCAGGTTAAAGCAACTCTTCTGTCTCAGTCTCCTGAGTCACTGGGACTACAGGTGCATGTCACCATGCCCAATTAATTTTTGAATTTTTAGTAGAAACGGAGTTTTGCCATGTTGGTCAGGCTGATCTCGAACTCCTCATCTCAAGTGATCTGCCTGCCATGGCCTCCCAAAGTGTTGGGGTTACAGGTGTGAACCACCGTGCCTATCCACATATTATTACACATTTATAGGTAATTGCTACAGCATCATTCCACTTCCTGGTACAAAAGCTGTTATTACTTTCCAGTTGCTGCTATAAAAACTTACCACACAGTTAGTATTACTGGGTTATTATCAAAGTATCACAGGATTACCTTCTTTTTGAGGGATCCAATGGAGTATGTTCATTGGGGTTCTCTAGAGAAACAGAACCAATAGGAGATTTTCCACACACACACACGCACATGCACACACACACACACACCAGTACATACACACACACACACACCAGTACTTACACACACACACACAAGGGGACATCAAAAAGTGTGGAAAAATGGAATTAAACAAGAAAAAAATAAAATATACACATTATTTCTCAACATAATCTCCATCAATTTCACGATGCCTTTGTAAGTAATGATACCAGCCATTTAGTCCATCCCTAAAGAACTGAGGTTCCTGGGAATTTAACCATGTCAATGCACTCTCTTTTATACTATTAATTGGAAAAATATATTTAAATATGGTTTAAGATTAGGAAACAAAAGGCAGAAGGAGCCATATCAGATTTATACGGTAGATGCCTAATGATTTATTATCAAAACTCACATAAAATCGCCCTATTTGATGAAAGAAATGAGCACAAGACTATCACAATGGAAAAGGACTTCAGGTGAAGATTCTCCAGGCATTTTTTTGTGGTAAAGCCTCAATCAACTTTCTCAAAACACTCTCATAATAGGCAGATGTTACTGTTCTTTGGCCTTCCAGTGAGTCAACAAGCAAATTGCCTTAAGCATCTGCAAGGGGAATTTGTCATGATTTTGCTCCAGACCAGTCCACTTTTGTTTTGACTAGACCACTACCACCTTTTGATAGCATTGCTTTGATTATGCTTTGTCACCAGGATTTTACTGATAAATCCATGTTTCATCCCCTGTTATAATTCTTCAAAGAAATGCTTCAGGATCATTATCTCATTGTTTAAAATTTCCATTGAAAGCTCTGTTCTTGTCTGCAGCTGACCTGGGAGCAATAGTCTTGGCACCCATCAAGTGGAAAATTTGCTCAACTTTAAATTTAAGGGAGATGTTGGTCAAAGGATACAAAGTTTCAGTTGGGCAGAATAAATAATTCTGAAAGTCTAATGTACAGCTTTGTGACTAAATTGCATGATTGTAATTTGCAAAGAAAGCAAAAATCTTAAATGCTCTCATCACACACATGCAAAATGGAATTATGTGAGAGACAGACATGTTAACTAGCTTGATTGAAGTAATCATCTTAGAACATATACATGTATCAAAACATAATAGTATACATCATAAACACACAATTTCAATTTGTTAATTATATCTCAATAAAATTGGGGAAAAATGAAAATATAAAGAGATAGAAATATCTCATTTAGTATATGTGAAATCTTTTATCTCATAATATGAGCCATATTAGTTAATCTTTCTGTTATGAGGTTGTATTTAATTAAGATGTAGTAATAAGAATGCTTACATAATTTATGTATTTCCTAAGAGTATTAATGAGAGAGGCCTTTTAAGTTTTCCACTACATTTTTATATTTGCTCTGTTTACACACTGATCCGGAAGATAAAATTGTACAGCTATGTTTTTGTGAGTGATGCTATCAAATAGCTTGATATTTTTAAAATGAGAATATACTACACATTTATTCTGGTTTTGTTGTAGTTATTGTTGTTGTTTTAACTTAACAATGCATTCTGAAAGTCTTTCTAGGCAAGATGTGATTAAGAGCTCCAAATTAGCATGTTACAAACACCACACAGTTTACCAAAATCTTCTCTATTATTGAGATGTCAGGTCTCCTGTTTTTGCTAACAAAATAGCAAACTTACAAACATGTTTCTATAGTCTTTATATGACAAATCTTTTTACTGCAAGTGTTTTTAGAGCAGCATGGTACTTAAAACGAAATGTTGAAAGGTAAATATATTTTTCATTTTGAATATATTATTTCATATTTCCCTTCTAAAATCTTGAAGAGATTAGTCAAACTTTTTGTGCATTAGAATAATCTGCCTTGTACCTAAGAGTAGAAATTATTTTTCTTTGTAAATATTTTGCCATCTAATGGACAATAGTGATATATCATAATAATTTAACTTGAAATTCTTATTATTATCAAAATATATACTATATTTTTGGTATTTATATATTTTCATAATTTTTCCACTTATTTTTTGAATATTTAATCTATCAATATATAAAAGCTTAAAGCACATTAGGAATGTGAACTATTTGATTGCTATTTTGTTGCAGTATTTTCCCGTATTCTTTTGATTTCATTTATATAGGCATGCCACAATTTGTGCATAGCCCAGCTTTCCTGTTAATTATTTTCAGACACAAGAGTCATTGGTGTTTTTTTTAATAAACACGTTTTTAACCCATATAATAGAATACACTATTTCTATAGAATAAAAATATTCCTCGGAGTTATACAATAGTTTGTCAGATAAACATAAATCAATTTATACTGATTGTTATATTATTTTGTGTTAATATTCAAAAGACTAACGCTTTAAAAAATTAGGTAAAATCAAAACAAATTTTTAAGTAAATATTGTATAATTCTCCCTTATATCATCATGATTTACATCTTTAATATGATTTATTTTATATAACAAGTATATATTCAATATGTATATTCCAATGTCTTTCATAGGTTTTTTCTCAATTTTCCAGAGAATAACTTTTCATTTTCTTTGGAACCAACATATTATAATTATTTTAATATATTTGTTTTTATTTCTCCTTCTTAATAAATTATCTTAGTAACTCTAGTCATTTTACAACGTATTACTGTTTTTGTCACATACAATTATATCACTTATAAATCCTGATGATTTGGACATTACTGTAAGTATACTAATTATAATCTCTTATTAGAGTAGCTTTAGCTTTCTTCAATCATAGATAATAATATTTGGTATAGTAGAAATGTTTATTTCACTGCAATTTTAATGAAAATTGCTTCAGCATTTTATTTAGTATAAAATTTTCAGTTGATTTTTGGTAATTTTCCTTTAATATTTTATTTTTGTTCTGTTTTATTAGCTTACCTACCCTATTGTTATATTAATGAAGGAAAAAAATCCATAGGGTTCTACCTGCCACATTTGTAGAATTATTAAATAACTTTATATACCCATTTGGTAACTAAAATTCCTAAGTTTTTGCAACAAGAATGCAATATAAAGTAGATAAAATATGCAACATTGCATTTAAGCCTAGAAAATTAATAGTTGACAGAAATAAATTAGAAAATAGGTATGTATGTGAGCACAAAGCATTGCATTTTTTGTGTGTGCATTGGAATAGAAAGTTCTCCAAAAACTAATCAGAGGTAAATTTATTTTCACCTAATCAAATGACCTGGAAAAAGAGTCATTATTTCTTCTTTACCCTGCAGAGAAATATACATTGGATGTCAGAAAGATGAGCGATATTTCTATAGGTGTTCTTTTAAATAACTTGTTGAATAAAACTTCACCAAAGACCAATTTTACACACTTTTAATAAGAATATTTTAGTTATTGCATCATTTTATTTGTAATACTAAATATATGTTTATTTTATACATATAGAAGTAGTTTATTCAATAACTATTTCATAAGTTTTTACAGTTTTCTCTTATCTGATTGTAAACAAGCACAGCATAATAGTATTCACAGTCCATTTAATATACTCAGTGTATTTGTTAAACAACGTCAATTTATTTTGTCTTTAACCTAGCAATGTGAATGACAGTGCCTGAAGCAAGAAAAGACATTGTCACTACCACTGGATAGTTTGGTGATTTTTATTAGTGCCAACCAGGATGGCTACATGATAGAGTTCTTTACATAGTGATTCTCCAGCTAACATTATGAGTTAGACTTGGTTTGCTTTAAAATGAAACTTACCAGTGCAAAATGCATTCATTTGCATATATGCTTGCACACACACTCTTAAGTAACACACTGCATAAAATGATGTAGATGTGGACTTATTTTCAGATTCAGTCATTTGTGTAAAGAGATGACAACTATATCTAGATAATGAAAAATTTTCTTCACTTAAAGGCAAGGGAAGGATGGAACCTAGAGTTTAATCATCATTATTGAAGACATTTTAATGTATTGTCATGACATGCAGATTTAAAGTTCGTGAGGTTCAACTTGCAGTGGCAATCTTAAAACTGTATATAATTCCAAACAATAATCTAACAATGCTGAGTAATGCCACTCGACGTCAAGCATTGACTAAAATTTCTCCTACAGTTATAAGTTTAGTATAGAATTTTTAATATAGAATACTGCCTTGTAGCACAATAAATTCATACAGTGCTACCACATCCCATCTTGTACTTAAATTAGGTGCATCAGGCCCCTAAATAGGCTGTTTCATAACAATCTTCAAAAGTCATTTTAAGCTCAATCTCCTGTTCAGAGTATCAACAAAATCCTCACCTACTCTGCTGGTGAATCCTGTTGGAAATTGTTTGTTTTATTTCATGGAGCTTTGAAAGTGATCATAAATTCTGTTCAATAAAAGGAGAATGCATAGAATGCAGATTCACATGCCAGGTGGATATAGTAATAAATTTGACAGTTGAGTGACTATAATAAAATGAATAGATTTTATTGGCAGGGCAAGACTCGTTTTAATATATAAAAGACAAATGCCATAACCTGTCATATATTTCATGATATATATCTAAATTTTTTGAAACACGTCATACTCTTAAAGGACCTTGCCATAATTACTAATCATAAATGTTAACATATAGTAATTATATTTTGAAACAAAATTATATTAAAATTACGAAGTTATGTAGCCTCATTGAAGAATACAAACAATCTGACTAACCAATCCATTGCTCTGAAATTCCTGGTGTTAAAGTAGTCTAAATAAAGGAAAAGCTTGTTTTTTTTTTTTTTTGTCAATAATTATAAGTTACAGAGAGCCTGAGTATTCTCTCTCAGCCTTTGTTTAGCATGTTTAACATGTTTTCCCTAGGAAATCAGTTGTATCTAGAGAATAAGATCTTAGATAATATATTTCTTTGGTGAAGGAAAGGCTAATCTTTGGCTTTCAGTTAATTCCTGGCATGTACAAAGCTTCAAAATTATCACTCAATATCTTACAACAAGAAAAATTTGGACAACTTTAAAATTAATTAATTGTATAGTACCCATCAGAGAACTGTTGTTTCAGAGCAAATTGCAATTCACAAATGTGGAGAGGCAGGTGCATATGCGTTCTAGCTTAACTTTGCTTACTTGTAGTCCACGCCACTTGAGTCATAAACTGATGCGAACACTTACATAGTAATTCTGATGAGTAGCTGAAGGCTAAAGAAACACCTGGCAGTTATAATTTTATAACGAATCCTTCACTTTCATGCCTTGCTTTCAAAAATCCTGTCAGATTCTCGAGGTGAAGATTCAAGAATAACCTTGACTTACTCTGTTTTCTGTTACTTATCACAGAATATCTATACTGAATAATTTATTCAGAAAATGAATTTGTCTCTTACATTTATGGAGACTGGGAAGTCTAAATTCAAGGGCTGCATCTTGAGAGGGCCTTCTTGGTAGCAGGGAATCACTACAAGGTCCTGAGTTGAGACAGGGCATCACACAGTGACAAGGCTGTCTGTTAGCTCAGGTCCCTCTTACTCCTCTTGTAAAGCCACCTGTTTCATACCCTTGATAAACTATTAATCCCATAACCCATTAATCCATGAATGGGAGTATGAACATTTAATTTCTATAGTTTTATTTGAATGAAAGCTTTTGAATAGGTGGTGACTATTTTTATCTCTAATAATGTATATGCCATATGTTTTAATCTATTAATATGGTTTAATTAGCATTGTAATGAAAATCATGTGTCTGGCACATTGTTTAGTTTTTGCAAGTTTTTTATCTTATCTTATTGTGATTAGTTATACTTGGAATTATTTTAACTGACGTTTTAAACATTTTCTTTTGTTTTATAGAATTGTTTTCAACAATTTCTCTCTCTTGCCTTACTTAATGTAGTAATTTTTTAACCTTAATCTAGTATTACTCTCACCTGATTGGGAGTTATAATCCCTGTTATAAATAATTTTAATGGTGGGTATGGGATATAATTCATATAACCTAAGCTTCATACCTTACACTAAAATTAACTCAAAATGGTTCATGAACTTAAATGTAAAACACAAAACTATAAAACCTTTCAAGAAAATAGAAAATATGGGAGATCTATGGTTAGGCAAAGATTGGGATCTATAGTTAGGCAAAGAGTTCTTATACTAAGCAATAAAGCACAACAAATAAAATTTTAAAGTGGAATTCATCAAAATTTTAAAAATTTATTCCACCAAGGATATTTTTAAGAGAGAATGAAAAGACAAGCTAAAGAAAGTTTTTCTTTTTCTTTTTTTTTTTTTTTTTTTGAGACGGAGTTTCACTCATGTTACCCAGGCTGGAGTGCAATGGCGTGATCTCGGCTCACAGCAACCTCCACCTTCTGGGTTCAGGCAATTCTCCTGCCTCAGCCTCCTGAGTAGCTGGGATTACAGGCACGCACCACCATGCCCAGCTAATTACTTGCATTTTTAGTAGAGATGGGGTTTCACCATGTTGACCAGGATGGTCTCGATCTCTTGACCTCGTGATCCACCTGCCTCGGCCTCCCAAAGTACTGGGATTACAGGCTTGAGCCACTGCGCCCGGCCCAAGAAAGTATTTTTTAAATATTTAGTAAAGAACCAATGTCTGGAATAGATAAAGAATACTGTTAACAGTAAGAAGACACTCTCATTAGAAAATGGGCAAAAATAAAAGACTAGTTATTTCACTAGAGAATCTATAGTTAGCAAATAAGCTCACAAAACATGTGTTCTATATTATTAACTATTAGGGAAATGAAAATTAAAATCAGAAAGACATTCATTACCTACTTATCACACTGGCTAAAATGAGAACAAGTGTCAATATCAAATGTTAGGAAAGGTATGGAGAAACTGGATCACTCATATATTGCTAATAGGAATGTAAAATGCTACAACCGTTCTTGAAAACAATGTGGTTGAAAGAGCTTTAAAAGTAAACATGCAACCACTATACAATCCAGTAGCTGCACTCCTGAACATTAATATTACAAGTAAAAAGTAATGTTCATGAAAAACTTGTATATAAATAATTATATCAGCATTACTCATTATTGCCAAAATCTGGATAAGCCCAGATGTTCATCAATGGATCTGTGGTCAAACATTTGTAAAGGAAAATACTATTCAGCAATTAAAAAAAAAAAAAAGAAAAAAGTTTATTGACACACACAACAATCTGGATGAATCTTGGAGAATTATGCAGAATCATAAAAGTTAATTCTGAAAAGTTATACACTACATAAATCCATTCACAAGTTGAAATGGCAAAATCACAGAAATAAAGAACAGATCAGTGGTTCCCAGGATTTTAGAGTAGAGGAATAGGAGTTATCATAAAATACATCATGAGGGATCCTGTGGTGATGGCTCAGCTCTTGACAGTGTCAGTGTCATTATTTTGTTTGTGATACTGTACTATACATTTCAAGATGTAACCATTGGGGAAAACTAAGTAATGAGTAAATGGCAATTTTTTTTTTAATTTTTAAAACTATACATGAATCTATAATTATTTCTATGTAAACAATTTAACCTTTGAAGAAACCTGGGTTTTTTTATTTCTTATTTTTATATTTTCTTCAACTTTTATTTTAGATTCATGTGCAGGTTTTTACCTATGTATATTACATTACAGGTTTGAGATATGAATGATCCTGTCATCCAGGTACTGAGCATAGCACCCAAATAGATAGTTTTTCTACCCTTGTCCCCCTCCCTCCCTTCTCTTTCCAGTAGTGTCCAGTTTCTATTGCTGTCATCTTTATGTTCAGGAGTACTCAATGTTTAACTTCCACTTATAAGTGAACATCTAGTATTTGGTTTTGTGTGTTAATTTGTACTTAGTTTTCTGAGTTACATTATTTAGGATTATGTCCTTCAGATGCATCCATGTTGCTGCAAAAGAACATGAGTTTGTTCTTTTTCATGGCTGCATACTAGTCCATGGTGTATATATACCAAATTTTCTTTATACAATCTATCACTGATGAGAACCTAGGTTGATTCCATTTATTTATTTATTTAAAATAACTTTTATTAACATAGTAAATTTTATATTAATTGTATTTTACCAAATCTTTGTTTGTTTGTTTTTGTTTTATGAGACAGAGTCTCACTCTGTTGACCAGGCTGGAGTGCCGTGGTATAATCTTGGCTCATTGCAAACTTAGCCTCTTGGGTTCAAGCGATTCTCCTGATTAGGGATCCAGCCACCTTGGCCTTCCAAAGTGCTGGGATTACAGGAATGAACCACCATGCCCAGTCAGTATTTTATCACAATTTAAAATAAAAAAATTTTTTTCTCCTTTTTTTCAGGTTTGTGCTAGGACTGTATGTGTTGCACCATATGCCGTCACATGGCGGCTTACAATTCTCTGAACCTTGGTGACAGTGCCAGCTTTCAGATGTTAATTATCTTCACCTTGTTCTTTCCCGCTCCTTGGAAGAACAGCATGCAGGGGTTGCTGCCTAAGGCTGCTTGCTCCTGGGGGTTCTGGATCCCATTTAGCACTGCATGCTGTTCAGGGGGGTTGTTGTGGGGAAAACCTTCCCTGCCTCTCCTTTCGCAGCCTCCACACTGCTGGCAAGACTCACCTGGTAGTGAAGGTGTTTTTCAATAAGAAAAATATTTGAATCAAAAGACAGTAATATCGGTAGGCCTCATTTAATCTATTGATGGCCTCGACATCAATAGATTAAATTAAACCTGACAATAGGTTGGATAAGGAAGAATTCACTCTCTTTGACTGTCTTTGAGATGAGACATTGGTCTTGACTTGAGACTAAGACAAAGACTGAAACTTACGCTTTCAGCGCTCCTTAATCTCAGGGCATCAGATCCAGATAAAGCTATATTGTTTGTTCTTTTGGCTCTGCAGCTTTCTGACTCCACATCTTGAGACTTCTCAGCCTCCATAACCACATGAACTAATTCCATATAATACATTTTTTCTGTATTTATGTGTGCACAGACACAAGTTCATTTCTCCTGGGAACTTTAAGGCATGTTGCTTTTATTTTTGTGCCTTCTGTTCATGTGGGTCTGATTCTGCTGTATTTATTTTTACCATCAATCACAGTAATTTTTTTTCCTATGCTTCAGAGACTGGTGTTTTGGAAATTCAATTCTAATTAAAATTATTAAATTTTTAAAAATAATTTTCTCTAAAAATATTTTTAATTTTTTTGTTTGCTAGTTTTCTAAACGATGACTATGCACTAATTTTAAAAGTTAAATTATATAGCCATTGTGGAGCATTTTGATGGTGTAAAACAGGTCCTCAAATTCACATAAAGTTAAGATTATTGCAGTTGTGTGAGTGTGTGTAACACACACACTTAGAAGTTAAAGAAAAATTAGTAAGAATTTAATTTTCTCTGTAGAAGAATTATATTTTACTTACGTTTATTAATCCTGGTTTTATGTGTACTCTTTGATAAGGTTTGCTATTCTGCATGGTCTGAAATTTGCCTTCTGTTTTTAAGCTTTAGGTCATTTAGATATTGACAGATGATGACCCAGAGGCAGCATCAATTCTATTATTTGAAAATCATTTTTAATTTGTGATTTCCCATAGTTTCTGGACTCTGAACTTTCTTCACACTTTTCTGCTTAGAGATTCAAATAAAAAGTTGTTACTGTTATATTAATTGTACAACATTTTCAGATATGTTGTACCAGAAGGCCCCTAATGAATATAGTAGAACACAAATTACCAGAAAAGGAAGGCTAATAGCATAAAATTCTTAACAAGTATGAAAAAAAGCCCTGCACTATCCTGTTCATTTTCTAAATGTTGCAAAAAAATCAGCAACGTAAGAAAACATGTCTATACATATTAAACTCATTTTAACATTTACATAAAGTTTAGAATTAACTAAAATCTTTAATATATTGAGAAGCTGATTTTATATTTTAAATATGTATTTTTGTATTAAATTTTGTTTAAGAAATTGTTACTGAAATACTAACAAAATCTACGCTTCAGAATAGCTAGAACCAAACAAATAAACAAATGTGATAGGTTTAGATAAAATATTTGGGAGGTTGCAGAAAACGGAGTTATCTTTGAGAAAGCTTGAAAACAATCTTAGTGAGATTTGAGAAGACAAATAAAAGTTACTGCAACAAAACAACATTATCTGACTGTGGATGAAAAAAGTAATGTCTCTAATCTCTCTCCTACCGGTAGGGGAAGGGTGGAAATGGAGAAAGGCCTGGAAAAGAAAGAGTGAACTCTGAAAGAGTATAATGCATCTGGACTGTCCCTAAGAAAGTTTAAGAATCTTGCTTTTTTCAATGAAGTGTCTATGTTGCTTTTGATAGTAAATCACAGTTGCCTTTTAATAAAAGTTTATATTACATTCTCTACTGAGCACTTCTTAAATGATAAAAGCAAATGGCAGCATACACTCTCTAGACAACTGATGTCTTTATTTGTGGAAAAAAAGTAATTTTTGTAATAATGGCTGTGTAACCACTCTTCACCAAGCTAAGTGCGGAAGTTTTACACATGTGCCTCATCTTATTGTCCAGTAGTTGCCTAGTTTATTGTATGGTAGCAGCTCTTGTGTGTTAATCAGATCTGAAGTTCCCAATGCCCCTAGTACCAACAATAGTCCATATTAGGTGCTGCAAGATTGGATAACTCAAGTGTCCTTTGGCTCAAACCTGAGAAATGAAAGACAAATATGTAAAATAAAAACATTACTATGTTCAATTCTTCAAAGATAAATCAGTAAATAAAGTATAACCCACTAAAATGTATTCCTATTGTACTAAACCTACCAGTTATTTTAAATTGTTCTTATATTCTACATTTACTATGTCTTAAGCATAAGCAAAGTCAATATCCTTCAAGAATTGTTCACAAATGCTTAATGTTAAATGTGTATGAAACTCTTCCTGTTTAAATATAATCTTACAATATTTAAAGAATAAAATCAAATATTATGTTATATGTTGAAAACACTTATGCATTTGCTTTATTGGGTCCACACTTTAAAATATACTGGAAAAATACTTAGAAGGTCACTGCATTAAATTTTCTTAATTATTAGAAATGTGGATTTGGAAATAATCTAAAATGTTAAATAAATTTGTTAGGCAAAAAATGTTTAAATTATTTGAATATCTTCTCATTTTTAATTATCTCTGGAGATTGACTTAAAACAAGCTTAGTAACAACTTTGTAATAAATAATCCCAAATAAAAAAAAATCTACCCATGTTTGTCTAATATGAATGGCCCCTTCATGCCATAGTTTAAACAATTTTTACCTCTAAGAACTGTTACATTCATAACTGTAGCATACAAAGTAAGGTGGTTAACACTATCCATAAACTCACTTCTTACAGTGTAGTTGCTAACTTACTGAACTTTCTTTGGAGGAGAAAAATACTGCAAGACCAATGCATGTTTTCTCAGATGTAGAAGGTGTCCTCAAATGGCAATCTGCAGAAAATGGAAGGGTAAAAAAATAGAAGTTTGAAAAGAGTGACCAAAATAGATAAAGGAATGTATGATCTCCTAAATACCCCATAAAATATTACTGAAGTAAAATTTCACAGAACTAACTATGTAAGCAGGCACTATTGCTTACAAATTGCTTCACAAATTGTAAATGGCATTTGGTAAACGAGCTCTCAATGAATTTCACAATGCTAAGATTAAAATACATGATATTTCTCTGAATGCTGTAAACCGTAGTCTATTTTATTTTATTGCAGATATTTAACTCTACTATTTCAGAGATGACAGTTTTAAAAGTGTGATAAAATATAAAATTTCAATACACTGTCAGTCATGCTAGTTCCATATTGACTGAAGAATAAAATTCATTTTTTAAGAATTTGCTTATTGTATGCTCATGTCTTATCAATATTGTCTCATTGATTCTGCCAAAGGGAGTTAATTGAATTTTAAGCACATTGAAATGATGTTTATATTCTGACAATAACTTTACTCCTTACAAATAAATTTGGAGCATAATTAAACAAGAATATATAAAAAAGTAGTTATTCACATTTCACATGAAATATGATAATCTGATTATCTCTGTGACTTAGATGATTTATACAACATATACATTGATTGAGATAAAAATTAGACTGCTTAAATGTATTAGCTGTTTTCTCATTCCTTATCAACATTATTGATCATCATTTCTGGTTTTAAAACACTACTTAGAATGTTTTTAAAATGCAGTCATTTAAAAATCCTGTGCTTACTGATGGGAATATGTTCTAAGAAATGAATTGTTGACAGATTTTGTCACTGTGTGAACATCATAGGGTGTACTTACACAAACCTAGATGATATAGCCTACTGCACTCCTAAGCTGTATGATATAGCCTATTTTTCCTAGTTTGTAACCCTGTACATTATAACTGTATATAAACTGACTATTGTAGGCAGTTGTAGTAAGACAATGGAATTTACCATGGTGTATATAATCATAGAAAAGTTCTAATAAAATCTAGCATTATAACTTTATGAGACCACAGTCATATAGGCAGTCCATCATTAACTAACACATCTTTATACAGTATATGGCTGTACCATATCTATAATGAAAATATTGGGATCCATATTAAAAGGACTTTTAAAATGTCTTTGGCTTTAATTACTACAATATCACGTGGATTATTTTTCAAAATACTCTTGTTTCAAGGCTAGCCTGTTAAATTAAAACTGTTTTAAATTCCAGAAAAACTGTAACTTCTATAATTTTATTCACTAAATTATCAGATAATTTATTCCAATAATACATTTACTTGATCTTCTATTTAGATGACATTAAGGTAAAGGTGTGCATTATGTTTGTCTTTTTTAATTACAAATACATTTAATCTACTGATGTATTTTAAACAATACAAATTATACTAATAGTAATTGCTTTTGAAAGACTAATAATATTCACATCACTAAATTTACAAGGTAATTTGCTAAATTTATTTATTTTTTTTCATTATAGATATACATACATATACACACACTGTGAAATTTTGGAAATGTAAAAGTATAAAGAAAGAAGTTAAACTGTCCTATAATGCCATTTATTCATAAATACATAAATATTTGCATATTTTCTGCTATTGTTTTTCCATAACTGTTGATGTATTTTAAACTGTAGACCTTTTATGTGATATCTTTTCTGTGATCATATCTTCCTTTTTCTAAGTAGATGTCAATCTCTCTAGTGTCCTATAATTAGGAGCCTATGTCTTAGACAATAAGTGTGGTATTTCTACACAGTTTTTCCTCTGCTATCATTAAGCCTGCCAGTTACTGAACTTGTACCCGAGGTCATTTTTCCATTTTGACATGCCACTTATGAGCCTAAAACAAATAATTGTTGGAACAGTTTGGAGGGCTCAGAAGAAGACAAGAAAATACAGGAAAGTTTGGAACTTCCTAGAACTTCCTAGAAACTTAGTGATTAGCTTGGACCACAATGCTGATAGTGATATGTACAATGAAGTCCAAAGTGAGGTGGTCTCAGATAGAGATGAGGAACTGGTTGGGGACTGGAGTAAAGGTCACTCTTACTGTGCAAAGAGACTGATGGCATTTTGTTCCTGCTCTAGCTATCTGTGACACTTTGAAGTTGAGAGAGATAATTTAGGGTATTTGGCTGAAGAAACTTCTAAGTGGCAAAATATTCAAGAGGAAACAGAACATAAAAGTTTGAAAAATTTGCAGCCTGACAATGGGATAGTAAAGAAAATTCACTTTCTGGGGAGAGATTCAAGGCTGCTGTAGAAATTTGCATAAGTAACTCTGTTGTGTGCAACCTAGAGATTGGTGCCCCATGTCCCAGCCACTCCAACAATGGCTAAAAGTGATAAAGGTACAACTCAGACTGTCACTTCAGAGGGTTTAAATCCCAAGCCTTTTCAGCTTTCACATGGCATGGAGCATGTAAGTACACAGAAGTCAAGAATTGATGGAAGCCTCTACCTAGATTTCAGAGGAGGTATGGAAATGCCTGGATGTCAATGCAGAAATTTGCTACAGGGGTGAAGTCCTCATGGAGAACCTCTGCAACAACAGTGGAAAAGGGAAATGTGGGGTCATAACCCCAGACAGAGTCCCCAACTGAGGCATGGCCTCATGGAGCTTTGAGAAGAGAGCCGCCATCTTCCAGAACCCAGAATGGTAGATTCACCAACAGCTTAAACTGTGTACCTGGAAAAGTGTCAGTTGCTCTACACCAGTCTGTGAAAGTATCTGGAAGTGGTGCTGTGCCCCGCAAAGCCACAAGGGAGCCAAAGGTCAACACCGTGGGAACCCACTTCTAGCATTCGCCTGACCTGGATATGAGACGTGGAATCAAAGAAGATTATTTTGGAACTTTAAGGTTTAATGACTGCCCTCTTGCATTTTAGACTTGTTTGGGCCCTGTAGCGCCTTTGTTTTGGCCAATTACTTCCATCTGAAATGGGTATATTTACCCAACGCCTGTAACCACATTGTATCTAGGAAGTGATGAGCTTGCTTTTGATTTTGCAGGCTCATAGGTGGGAGAGATTTTTCATGTCTCAGATGTCATTTTGGACTTGGAATTTTGAGTTAATGCTGAAATAAGTTACTACTTTGGGGGACTATTGGGAAGACACAAGTGTGTTCTAAATTTTGAGGATATGAAATTTTGGAGAAGCCAGGGATAAAATAATATGGTTTGGTTGTATCCACAACCAAATCTCGTCTTGAATTGCAGTCCCATAATCTCACGTGTGGTGGGAGGGACCTGGTAAGAGGTAATTGAATCATGGGGATGGTAACGTTCATGCTTCTGTTCTTCAGAGAGTGAGTGAGTTCTCACAAGAGATTAATGGTTTTATAAAAGGCTTTTTTCTCTTTGCTTGACACTTCTTGCTGCCGCCATATGAAGAAGGATTTGTTTGCTTCTCCTTCTGCCATGATTGTAAGTTTCCTGAGGCTTCTCCAGCCATGCTGAACTGTGAGTCAGTTAAAGTTCTTTCCCTTACAAATTACTCAGTTTTGAGTATGTCTTTATTAGCAGCATAAGAATGGACTAATATAGGGGCCTGCCAAATAGGCATCTAGTCCTTGCATGACTGAATTCAGCTACTGAGGTTCCAGTCCCTTAGGAGGAAAACATGCAGACACCCTAAGTCACAGTGTAAGCATAAATAACTGGTCCTTCAGCACCAAAGGTTTAGGCATGCAAAAACACATCTATCAAACTAACAGAATATTCTAAGGTCTCAGAAATTATCTTTCTTCCTAAACTGATCAACTACTCTGTTTTTCTGAATACATAGAATTTGAGTAACCTGGATCTGCTGAATTAACCATTTCCTGCAGAAAAGTAAGTTTAAATACAAGGAGATATTATTGTAAAGACTTTGATGTTCTGAAAGTGCATGTTTTAAGTAAATAAAACCTCACTTTTCATGGTACTGATATGCACAAATTTCAGTTTTCATGATTTAGATGAAATAACACCAGTCCCCAAACAACATAGAATAATTTTTAATTATGACAAAATGTAAACTGTAATTTCATAAAGTATAAACTTTGCTGCTGGTTCTGCACCCCACACGTTACTATGTATATAACAGACTCATGTCCTGATCGGTGAGTAATCACAGCTATTCTTGTGATTCAGTTTACACACAGATAACAAATGTGTGATGTTTTTTCTTATCTCCTAGTGATAGGCTTACTTGACTTACAATACCATTATATATTAATATAATGCAGTATTTAATAGAATACAGCACATATTGATAGCATAATACCATTATTGTATTATATATATTATTGCGTGTCAACCAAAAAGTATCTGAGAAAAGCCTCAATCAATTTTGAAAGTTTAATATTTTGCCAAGGTTAAGGATATGCCTATGACACAGCCTCAGGAGGTCCTGATGACATGTGCCCAAGGTGATCAGCATATAGCTTGCTTTTATATATTTTAGGGAGACAAGACACATTAATCAATATGTGTAAGATGTATTTTTATTTGATCTGGTAAGGTGGAATAACTCTAAGTGGGGGCTTCCAAATTAGAAGTAGATAAGAGTCAAAAAGTTGTATTATTTTCAGTCCTTGATTAGCCTTCCATTGAATACACAATTTGAGCTCTTGATCAGCTTTCCACCGAAGACAAATTTAGTCTGGCTTAGTTAATCTGCATTTTTACATAACTAATAAGGCAGAGGAAGAAAACAGATATGCATTTTTCACAGGTGAGCCTCAGAGGGATGATTTTGAGTTCAGTCTGTCCTTTGTCCACAAAGAATTTCCTTGTGGGCAAATTGTAAGAGAGATATGTAACTTTTTATATTTTTAGCAATCATATTTAGAAACATAATGGAAGGTATGTTTCTCTGACATAGTTCCCAGTTTGACTTTTCCTCTGGCGTAATGATTTTGGAGTCCTGAGATTTATTTGCCTTTTACATATATAATATGTAATATATTATAGTGTTATATATAATCTCTCTATGTAATATATAATATTTATATAACATTATATATACATTACAAGTGAAATGGTAGATTATGACAATGTTGACACTGCCACTGCTTGAAAATCTAAATATGCATCCAGGGTAATTTAGTGATGGTGAACTTATCAATGTAAATAAAGAAGCTGATTATGGTAAAAGACTAGAGGTACCCTACAGGCAGTAAAAACACCGCAATAAAAATAACATTCAACTAGCTCTCAGAGATATTTCTTAATATTGAAAGTGTAAAGAATAAAATATAATATTGGGAACCAATCCAAATTTAGAAAGAAGTATGACAGTTCTCCAAGGCATACAAAAAGATGCTTGCTTAGTGCTGTAAGTTATACAAGAAGGCAATCAATATTCAAACTATTCTTGATAAGTATTTTTAAAGAAATAAAACACTTATTTTTTTAATTTTAAAAATTATAGTGAACTAAATAAATATTAGTTTTACTATATCCTACATATTTTTATCATCCACAGTATGACACTTTACATTTTTTAACAAACATTTTGTAGGTCATGGAACAATCAAATTTTTTCCATTGATTATTAAGGTTGTTTTGAACAGTTTCAGCATTCATAGTAATTGTTATGGTCTCACACTAGCATGCAAAGTGAAGTCTATTTATATTTTAACTTATCATAAAATTCTACTTAATTTGTCGTTATTCTCTCTTACCTTATTGATTGCTGAAGGACAGGACTTTGATTTGCATATTTTATATGATAAGTACCAGATAATAAAATTTAAATAAAAGTAAAATAATCCAATGAGCATAATTGATTTAACATAGATGAGTATTTAACACTGAAATAAAATATGAGGTAATTGAATAAAAATTATAAATGTCTGTGTCTGTGCCATCCTGGACTTTTAAAATGTATTTATCCCACTAAAGCAATTATATACCTAAAAGGCTCAAACAGTTTAACGGTATTCACATGCCCCAGTTCCCTAATTACTTTCCACCTATGCACGCCATTCTGCAGCTTCTCACTGTATCTCTATAAAACTGCATTTTCCTTAAGCTCCATATATCCTAACAATGGGTTGAAGATTATATCAGTTTTCTATTGCTACATAATAATTTATTCCAAATTAATTAGCTTAAAACTACAGTTTCTAGTGACAGAATTCTGAATGTGGATCAGCTGAATACCTCTGGCTAACCTTTCTTGTTTTTTCAATTACACTTTTGGCCAGGGCTGGAGTTTTATCTGAAGGGCAGCCTGGGGAGGGTGGCATGTCAAGCTCATTCATTTGGTTCATGGCAATATTTAGTTCTTCAAAGATGTTGGATGAAAGCCTCAGGTTCTACCTGGCTATTGTCTGGAGCTTCTTTCAATTCTTGCAATTTGGGACTTTTCATAGGGTTTCTCACAGTATGACAAATGTTTTCCCAGAAAGTGAGCAAGCAAGAGAGTGAGGAAGAGCATCTTAGATGAAAGTCAACAGTTAATTTTGTAGTCTTTCAAGTAATGCCTCACAATATATGCAGTATTTTATTAGTTAGTGGCATTTCAGAGTCCACGTCACACTCAAAAACAGAACATCTAACAAGGTACAAATACCAGAAATAGAGATACTTAAGAAACATTTTAGAGACATCTTTCAGATCTCAATTGCAGCATATTGATATTTGAGACAGTATCTGTTTATTTATAGGATTTGTGATCTGAGGAATAAGATCCGATTTTTTTGCCTATGCATTACCAAGAGGCAAAAGGGAAAATATTGGCCTCTGCATTATCTTCTATTGCACACAGGCCCACGAAGAATGTATTTGGAGACTTTGAGCTTGACAGCAGTGCTACCGCCAATTGAAAAATAAAATATATCTGAAAATATCAATTCTATACATTATCCAGAGAATTGATATTTGAAAATATCAATTCTATATATTATTGTAATATTTAGAGGTTATCAGATAATATTGTTTTTCAACTTATTTTGATTTACTACACACACACATATATACATACAAACATACATACATGAAGAGATAATCTAATACATTTTATGATTAAAGTAAAAGAATCAAGGACTTCCCCAATATCAGAGGTTATTCATTCTAGGCAAGAAAAAAACATGATAAACTTTCAGGATACCAAAACTAGACAAAGATATTTTTATTTATTCTCTCATCAAAACAATAATAAAGAATCATGAAATGTAATGCATAGTAGATTCAGCAGTATTATGCTATCTTATTCCTTTGTATTAAAATACTAAGCATAATTTCAAAATGGATGTGGTTGAGAAAGTTGTTTATGCCATTTATTAAACTAACAAAAATTACTGGAAAATATCACACCTCCATTATCTTATGTGATGCTAGGTAGGAAAGGATTAACATAAAAGAGGGAATACATTTTCTCAATAAGACATTCTTGTAAAATTATAATGACCTCCTAATAATACCTAATATAAATACCATTAATAAACATGTTATTGGTACAAACTAGGAAAAGGATGTTGTTTGGAGCAGGAGATAATATCATGGTCTAGATTTGTTATAATTTAAAATAAAATATTATATGAATTGAGTATGGCTGGCTGGCTTGAAAATAGGGAGAAACCTAAATATAATTTTTTTTCTCAATGCAATCAACAGTATATAAAAGAAAAAATCTCCAAAGCCATAACAGTTTCCTTTTGTGGATGGTGTTCCTGCATATATTGTCAAAAGTTCTTAATCTGAAATTGAATTACATGATAATATAAGGGGAAAAGGATATTTTTAGTTTCTACATCTGTTGGTTTTGGGATCCTCAAGGAAAAGAATGCTTTATCCATGCCCAATGCTTGCTTACTTCCTGTGAATATGTAAATTTTAGCGCTGAGTAAAAATTATTATTTGCTTGAGGCTGCTTTTATAATTCAACATTTTGTGTTTGATATCTTTCAATTAGAAGATATCTTTTTGTTTTATAGTAACAAAATTAATCAATAAACAGTAAAGTTTTGACAGAGGCTACACTCAACGGAAATTTGTAAGCCTTGGTATTTGTAGCAATTTTAGTAATTTACCTATTAAGAACTCTATACACACATTAACACAGCTTGTTTGGATAGGGTGGAACCATTTCAGAATTCATCAAAATTCTGTTGTTTTTCACTCTAACAGTAAATTCATCAACTGTAGGTGAATATGGGTACTTTAAAATGTAAACTCTTAATTTTCTTGCTTTGTTTTATAGATTATTATTTATAAAATCATATGGATCTTCAAGCTGTTTTAGCATACAATGAAAGATAATAAACATTAGATGAAATTTTAGGTGCACTCAAAGATTTGAGTAGAACTATACCTGACTGACTCACTTAAGAATTAAATTTGAGGCTGGGTGCAGTGGCTCATGCCTGTAATCTCAGCAATTTGAGAGGTTGAGGTGGGCAGATCACTGGAGGTCGGGAGTTCAAGACCGGCCTGGCCAACATGGTGAAACCCCGTCTCTACTAAAAATGCAAAAATTAGGTAGGTGTGGTGGCAAGTGCCTGTAATCCCAGATACTTGGGAGGCTGAGGCAGGAGAATAGCTTGAACCTGGGAGACAGAGGTTACAGTTAGCCAAGATCAGGTAATTGTACTCCAGCCTGGGCAACAGGGATACTGTCACACACACAAAAAAATTAAACTAGAGGCTTTGATGCTGCCCCATCCTGCTGCAATCAACTATTTGGTATATTTCTCACCAATTAAAAAACATATTCTTTAATAATTTGTTGTCACTTATACTAAAATATTACAAAGACTGTGCCTTCTGTGGCTGTTATTTTTGTCAAATTTAATATAATTGCCATTTAATATAATTGT
Organism: Cebus imitator; assembly: GCF_001604975.1. Taxonomy (NCBI): domain Eukaryota; kingdom Metazoa; phylum Chordata; class Mammalia; order Primates; family Cebidae; genus Cebus; species Cebus imitator. Next base: position 338,115 of record NW_016107608.1, read on the forward strand.
CAAATATATAAATACATGTTTATTTTTGATAGGAAACAATGAACTGTTTTCTAGATTTATTTAGGTATACTCTTTAGCAATGTTGCTACTATAATTTTAATAAATTTATTTTTTAAATATTTGGTTTTAAGCAACAATTATTATAAAATGTTTTTGTTCACTCTATTTGGAGATATATTTTCTGAAAACACTTCTGAGTGAATTTTATATTCTGATTATTATTAGGGTATTTTTTATACTTATTGCTGCTTTGCGAAATATAAGACAAGTTAATTTATCTTACATTATCTTAATATATGATTAAGGAAAGAGAAAATTGAACTTGATCAAAAACATAGGAACTTATTTATATGTTTTAAAAATTGACTTTATTGGATCTTTGGAATCTTATTTTTTTCCCTCTACTCTGAATGGCTTAGTTGTGCAGACTTCCGCACTACATAGGCATTTTGTTCCCATATATTTTCTCATCATAATTCTTTTCTTCAGCATGTTCTATCATTTTTTTAAAAAGAGGATTTTAGAATGTTAGCAGTTTGAATTCCAATAATGTGGTTGCTAAGAGAAGGGAAGGTATTATAAGATACAGGATCTCTCTCTTTTTTTTCTTTTTAATTTAAACTTTGGGTACAAAGGCCTAATAGGAAACCTACATGTCTTCATTATTAACTCTATGGTAGAATAAACATCTATATCTGGAATGTGACTTGGCTATGTCACTAAGCAAAATCTGAGCTTCATTTCTATATTCCGCCATCAGGAAAAGAAAACTTTTATAAACAAATAACTTTTTTAAATAAAGAGAGATTTCTGCCCATATTACTCTTTAAGTTTTTTGTTAGGCTCTTATTGAGGTGCTTTGTGGTGCTAACATTTTAACATCAAAAGATTTTGCTGAATCCAAATAAAAACATATAAAGATTTCAAGAACCTATTTTGGATTTTTAAATAGTTACATTTAGTTAAAGATATTAAAATTATCAATTTCTATCTAATCTTTTCATGTTGCCACCTTAAACTGTTTGTGTGTATGCAACTGTGTACATACATAAAGTTTATGAAAATTATTCCATATAATTTAATGTTTCTCTTCTTTGTATTACTTGCTTTTATTTAATTCAGGTGAATAATGTGTGTGTATGATAGGGTTTGGCTGTGTCCCCACCCAAATCTCATCTTGAATTGTGGCTCCCATAATTCCCATGTGTTGTGGGAGGAACCTGGTGGGAAGTAATTGAATCCTGGGGTTAGATCTTTCCCATGCAGTTCTTGTGATAGTGAATTAGTCTCAAAAGATCTTATAGTTTTACAAAGGGGGTTCTCCTACACAAGCTTTCTTGCCTGCAGCTGTGGAAGATATGTCTTGCTTCCCCTTTGCATTCTGCTGTGATTGTGAGGCTTCCCCTAAACACATGGAACTGTGAATCAATTAAACCTCTTTCCTTTATAAGTTACTCAGTCATGAGTGTGTATGTATTAGCAGCATGAGAACAGACTAATGCAGTATATTTTCATGTCCATACACATACATATATATTACCATTTAAACTTATGTCTATAACTTTATTTAAAATTACATGTTACACCTGGGTATGTTGGCTCATGCCTGTAATCCCAGCACTTTGGGAGGCCAAGATGGTAAGATAATGAGGTCAGGAGTTGGAGACAAACCTGACCAACATGGTGAAATATTGTCTCTACTAAAAATACAAAAATTAGCCAGATGTGGTGGTGGGTGCCTGTAATCCCAGCTACTCAGGAGGTTGAGGTAGGAAAATTGCTTGAATCTGAAAGGCAGAGGTTGCAGTGAGCTGATATCATGTCACTGCACTCCAGCCTAGGCAACAGAGCAAGGCTCTGTCTTGGAAAAAAAAAGATACATTTTACTATGCATTTGGAAAGATAGAATAATTCAAAAATAAAAAGACTAAAATTATTAGTATATGCCAAATTATAACTTTTCTTTAGTCAGATATAATATGTACTGAAAAATTATGAAGATGATTTTATTCAGGCTATTGCAATAGAAAGAACAATCATTAACGACAAACATCTTCAAGAAAGAAAGGAGGCTTAGTATAGTATAGCTTCAGGTACAAGGGCGTCATCCGCAAGACATGGGAGAGTCAAGGGGCAGAGTGGACAGTGAGCCTTACCTGAATAGTGTAGATGGTTAGTTCTCAGCATATGTAAAAAGTGGGTGGTCCTTGGACACACAAAATGGTGAAGAGATTTCTTAACATTTGTTATTTTCTAGAAGCACAATGCTCCGCTAAATTCCAGCATTGCCACATGTTTGATAACTATTAACCTAAAAGGAAAATAAGGTAAAATTACATTAAAAGTTTCATTAATTATTGTGTGGGAGTCTAAGTCTCCTTGTAGGTCATTAAGAACTTGCTTTATGTATCTGGGTACTCCTGTATTGGGTGCATAAATATTTAGAATAGTTAGCTCTTCTTGTTGCATTGATCCCTTTACCATTATGTAATGCCCTTCTTTGTCTCTTTTGATCTTGGTTGGTTTAAAGTCCATTTTATCAGATACTAGGATTATAACCCTTGCTTCTTTTTGCTCTCCATTTGCTTGGTAAATCTTCCTCCATCCCTTTACTTTGAGCCTATGTGTGTCTTTGGATGTGATATGGGTCTCCTGAATACAGCACACCTATGGGTCTTGACTTTTTATTCAATTTGCTAGTCTATGTCTTTTAATTGGGACATTTAGCACATTTACATTTAAGGTTAATATTGTTATGTGTGAATTTGATCCTGTCATTTTGATGCTAGCTGGTTGTTTTGTTCATTAGTTGATGCAGTTTCTTCATAGTGTTGATGGTCTTTACATTTTGGTATGCTTTTGCAGTGGCTGGTATTGGTTGTTCCTTTCCATGTTTAGTGCTTCCTTCAGGAGCTCTCGTAAGGCAGGCCTGGTGGTGACAAAATCCCTCAGCAGTTGCTTGTCTGTAAAAGACTTTATTTCTCCTTCACTCATGAAGCTTTGTTTGGCTGGATATGAAATTTGGGGTTGAAAATTCTTTTTTTTTTTAAACAATGTTGAATATTGCCCTCACTCTCTTCTGGCTTATAGGGTTTCTGCCAAGAGATCCGCTGTGAGTAGGAAGGGCTTCCCTTTGTAGGTAACCTGACCTTTCTCTCTGGTTGCCTTTAGCATTTTTTCCTTTATTTTAACTTTGGTGAATCCAACAATTATGGGCCTTGGGATTGCTCTTCTCAAGGAATACCTTTGTGGTGTTCTGTGTATTTCCTGAATTTGAATGTTGGCCTGCCTTGCTAAGTTGGGGAAGTTCTCCTGGATAATATCATGAAGAGTGTTTTCCAACTTGGTTTCATTCTCCCCATTACATTCAGGTATGCAGACTAAATGTAGATTTGATCTTTTCACATAATTCCATATTCTTGGAAGATTTGTTCATTTCTTTTCACTCATTTTCTCTAACCTTGCCTTCTTGCTTTACTTCATTGAGTTGATTTTCAATCTCTGATATCCTTTTGCTCACTTGATCAATTTGGCTATTGAAACTTGTGTATGCTTCATGAAGTTCTCGCGCTGTGTTTTTCATCTTATCAAGTTGTTTATGTTCTTCTCTATCCTGGTTATTCTAGTTAGCATTTTGTGTGACCTTTTTTCAAGGTTATTAGTTTCCTTGCATTGGATTAGAACATGCTCCTTTAGCTCGGAGAAGTTTATTATTACTCACCTACTGAAGCCTGCTTCTGTCAATTTGTCAAACTCCTTCTCTATCCAGTTTTGTTCCCTTGCTGGTGAGGAGTTGCAATCCCTTGGAGAAGGAGAGATCTTCTGGTTTTTGCTGATTTCAGCCTTTTTGCATTGGTTTCTTCCCACCTTTGTGGATTTATCTAGCTTTGGTCTTTGAAGTTGGTGACTTTTTGGATGGGTTCTCTGAGTGGACATTCTTTCTGCTGATGTTGAAGCTATTTCTTTCTGTTTTATAGTTTTCCTTCTAACAGTTGCACCGCTCTGCTAAAGGTCTTCTGAAGGTGCACTTCAGACCCTGCTTGATTGGGAATCACCTGTGGGGGATGCAGAACAGCAAAGATTGCTGTCTATTCCTTCCTCTGGAAGCTTAGTCCCAGTAGGGTATCCGTCAGACATCAGCCAGGGTTCTCCTGCATGAGGTGTCTGTTAGTCAGGTTAAAGGGGGTCAAGGAGCCACTTGAGCAGGCAGTTTTATGAATTTGTGTTCTTCTTAGGGACATGGATGAAGCTGGAAACCATCATTCTCAGCAAACTGACACAAGAACAGAAAATAAAACACCGCATGGTCTCCGTCATAGGTGGGTGTTGAACAATGAGAACACATGAACACAGAGAGGGGAACATCACATGTTGGAGCCTGTTGGGAGTGGGGGCTAGGGGAGGGATAACAGGGAATGAGGGGTTTGGGGAGGGCTAACATAAGAAGAAATACCTAATATAGATGACAGAGGATTGGATGCAGCAAATCACCATGGCACGTGTATACCTATGTGACAAACCTGCACATTCTGCACATAAGCCCCAGAACTTAAAGTTTAATTAAAAAAAAAGCTTCATTAATTAAATGAAATTTGGTTATGGCATTTGGAAGAAATAGCAAACTTTTCAACAAAGGTGCTTCATTGGACACGTTTTGCAGAAAGTATTACAGTTCAGCTTAAGTATATCTTATTTACTTGAACTTCAACATATATAAATAAAACGTTATTGGGTTATTGTGTCTATGTAATGTTGTGTCTATAAAATGTTGTGTCTATATATTGTTGTGCCTATCTAATGTGTCTATATATTCTTTGAAAAACTGTTAAGAGTTAATCAAGAGTACCATGTCAATGAAATGAGTCAAAAGACACAACTTAGAACCAAACTATCTCTTTAAAAACAATTATTCTTTTTGCAAATAAAAACTGAGTTACTTTTCATGTATTAATCTATGCAAACTTCTAGTCTTTGTGTTAATATCTTTTAAAAATACATTTATGCCATTTTTAATTGAATATTTTATAAAACATTGAATATATCTAAAATTAACTAGTTTGCACTCAAGGACTTCATTATATTCCTTCAACTATATTGCATCTAGAAATTTTAGTAACTTATTCTAAAGAAGTATATAAAATGTTTATTCTGTATGTAAAACCTTAGTATGAAATACAATGTATTTTGTAGCCTACTCAAGATTAATCAGAAGAATAAATTGCAACAACATAAAAATACTAAAAGGTACATATTAGTATAATAAGCAGATTTAAAATTTGTACAAGAAAGTTGAAGATTAAAAGTGTACTTCAGAGCCAGGCGCGGTGGCTCACGCCTGTAATCCCAGCACTTTGGGAGGCCGAGGCGGGTGGATCACAAGGTCAAGAGATCGAGACCATCCTGGTCAACATGGTGA